>NW_022990224.1:600000-971429 GCF_902827175.1 Gymnodraco acuticeps | reverse complement strand
TAGTAAAACTATATTTTGGGATGCTAAAATAAATATAAAGGGCTACTCTGACAACAACTTAATTTGTAACCTTCTTTGGTAAGTGTGTTTAGTCTTAATCAGCCCAGATACTGTGTGAAGAAGCAGGAAATAAAAAGGAACTCACCTTGTGGTATAACCCATGGATGTATAATAAGAACTGGATACAGCGTGGGAGGCGGGGCCTCATTCATTCCTATGAGAGTTGCTCATTAGCGCATGATGATAAAATGGCCCAACTTTTGAGAGAGCGAAACGTCACAGATTACCCGGCATGCCTGAGAAGTACCCGTATGTGCGCTCATAGCGCATGCGCAACTTTAACCAAAATGCTCGTTCACATCAAGCACGTCAATTTGCGTACACGTAACAGCACCGCACGTTCATGACATGATTTGTTATTATGATGGATTTGATATTAACGAGGCGGCAGTTAGCAGCTAGCGGCTAGCTAGTAATTATGCTAATGTACACATCAATCGTTATGTACTTATATTACACTGTAACAGGATCTAGTATATCCAAGCAACAGAGCTTCATTTAGCATAAAAATGATTGCACTGTATATATATATATAATATATATACTTATAATAATAATATATTAACTTTATTTAATACAACATTTACGGTACAATATTTAATCATACAGCCCATGTAGTATGATAATGAATTACAGCAAACATGTGCAATATATCCATTATTACAGCTCCATGGGATGGCAGTAAGATGATATGGGTCCGTTCTTATTGTGCATCCATGGGTAAAGATAAACGCAACTCACATTGGTTTCTCAAACAGCATCTCTGTAAACTACGTGGATTCACTGAATTTCACTCTCTGCCTTTAACGGCTCGTTGTAGCTCCAATAGCTCCAGCCCCCACCCTCCCTGTGAGCACAGTGTGTTCTGATTGGTCGGGACACGTAACATGAACGTGCCGGGCGGCGCGGTCCCGTGGGTTAGATGCGCGTTCATAATGCAGAGGGAAATAACTCTCAGAATAACGTTATTAGCACATTATTACAACTTGAGGAACGAATGTTTTTAATAAGGGCTATACAAGTGTTCATACTGGGTAGTTTATTTAGTTTAAAAAAAATTATCCAACAATTTACAGACCACTCTTTCCCCATGTAAGTCAATGGGAAAAAGTGTTTCCGGGCCTGGCAACCAAACGGAAGTGTAGTACCGCCGTTTGGCCAGCACGAATATTTTCATCTGAGTCCGGCGCACTTCCTGGGGGCTTGGTATAACCGACAAGAGAGAAAGCCTTTGAGCTCCATACTGTTACAGAAATAATCCTTGATAATCCATGATATGGCGTTTCATCACGGCAGAATCTGCGGTAGAATCTCTCGCATGAGCTCAGCCCCCTCCTTTTTTTTTATAATTTTTTTTTTTTTTAGAGCTTTATAGCCAAAATCAGCACTTTTAAACAGGAAGTGAAATAGAGGGATATGAGGCATGGCTAGTATGGGTGATCTGTTTGGTATTTTGAGCAAAACACTTCATAGACATGTTTTTTATTATTTGTATATATCTGAGACCTATGCTATTGCCTAAAAATAGCATGATATGTCCACTTTAACTAACTTATCCTAACAATACACTACAAGTCTGCATACAGAGTTTCCTTGGAGTCTTTCAACAGTACGCATGTTAAACCCTGTCAGAAAGGTGTGTTCACCTTATAACCTCCTCCTCTGCAACCTGTGATCATTATCCTGCGCAGTGGCAGTATCGTAGCCCATGAGGTTTATCCGAGGCGCGATTATTGCTGGTTGAAAACTTTACCCAATACCCCGCCCAACGACTTGAAATATAGTCGGCGACGGCAATTTTTGACAGTCTCTCAGGAGACCGATAAACTGTTAAACAATAATAATACATCATAAAAAGGCTTCACTTTAAGAAGAAAAACAGAATACATGTTCAAACTTCTTTCCCATTTGTCTACATTAACTCACTTGTGACCTTCATCTTGGTTACATTGTGTTTGATTTGAATCTTAGATATGTTTTCTTTCCCACTCTATGAAATTACAATTACCTCTGTATATAATAAAGTTGAATCATTTCTTATTTCAAAACATTTCGCAGGAGGTCTTTCTTAACAACAATCAGGCACACTGACCTTCTTAGTCTTAATCCATCCAAACTATAGCAGGACAGTCACACACCCCATATAAGTTAACTAACTTGTCCTAAGCATACACTAAAAGTCTACATTCAGAGTTTCCTTGGAGTCTTTCAACAGTATACATGTTAAACCCTGTCAGAAAGGTGTGTTGACCTTATAACCTCCTCCTTCTAAAAACCTAGAATACCTGTCTTTAAACTTATTCCTATTTGTCTACATTAACTCACATGTGATCTTCATTTGGTTACATTGTGTTTGATTTGAACCCTAAATATCTGTATCCTTTCCCACGTTATGATGCAACTTCTGTTCAATTACCCTTGGTATAAATAAAGTTGAATCATATCTTATTTCAAAACGTTTTGCAGGAAGTCTATATTCGGACACTATATTTTTGAAAGGTTATATATAACACATACAGTTAGTAAAAACTATATTTTGGGATGCTAAAATAAATATAAAGGGCTACTCTGACAACAACTTAATTTGTAACCTTCTTTGGTTCAACCCGGAGAGACGTGATGTAAGAATTACATATTTATTGTTTACACGTCATATGAATGAAATGATTTGATGATAGTACAACAGGAGAATGTAATGGTGTTTGGCGATTAGGCCCCCGGTTTGCAGGATAATCATTCAGGAGGGAAAGCACCGCTCCGATGAAATCCCCGGGTCTAGACACTGGTGGTGGTGATGAGTAGTGAGACCAGTCTGAAGGAGGAAGGTTTAGCTTTGTCCTGAAGGAGACGGGAGGCGAGAGGGGTGGAGGCGGGTTGCGTGTGATCATCTGCAATGACAACTGACAGGGAGGAAGAGCAGGTATTTAAGGCATTTAGCATGTGCAGCGATTGGCTGCTGAGGCGTGACGCCCTCATATTTAATGAGGGGGGAAGGGAGCCATAGAGTGACGTGTGAGTGACTCGAGTTAGGTCTTCCTTATTGAACTTGCGCTAAAGCTTTCATTTCAACCCGGAGAGACGTGATGTAAGAATTACATATTTATTGTTTACACGTCATATGAATGAAATGATTGCCATGATAGTACAACAGGAGAATGTAATGGTGTTTGGCGATTAGGCCCCCGGTTTGCAGGATAATCATTCAGGAGGGAAAGCACCGCTCCGATGAAATCCCCAAAACCAGTGAAGTATGAATACTGAGATGAACTGAGTTGCTTACCTTGTGGGGTGACTGGTGATCTGGGGAGGAGAGATAATAGATTAACACGTATATGAGCGACACTGTGCCGGAATCACTGCCGGAGCTTACTGGTCATGCTGAGACTCTGACTGCCGAAATCAGTGCCGGTCTTATCTGAAAACGACCTGCGGGTCGCATGCCTGGCCAGCAGGGCTTGACTACGCCGAGGAGCGAGCGGTTTCGTTTTGTAACGGTGGCCCAACGTCCACGACACCGAAGTGTACGGTAGCCTTCCGCTACGACACCGAAGTGTACGGTGGCCTTCCGCCACGCCTGACTTCGCAGGCTATATATATATATATAATATATATATATATATATATATATTTCTCTTTATTCTTTTTCCTTTGTTTTGTAACTGACACCGAAGTGTACGGTGGCCTTCCGCCACGCCTGACTTCGCAGGTTATATATATATATATATATATCTTTTCTTTACTCTTTCCTTTGTTTTGTAACTGACACCGAAGTGTACGGTAGCCTTCCGCTACGACACCGAAGTGTACAATGGCCTTCCGCCACGCCTGACTTCGCAGGCTATAATATTTTTTTTTCTTTATTTCTTTTTCCTTTGTTTTGTAACTGACACCGAAGTGTACGGTGGCCTTCCGCCACGCCTGACTTCGCAGGTTATTATATTTTCTTCTTTACTCTTTCCTTTGTTTTGTAACTGACACCGAAGTGTACGGTAGCCTTCCGCTACGACACCGAAGTGTACGGTGGCCTTCCGCCACGCCTGACTTCGCAGGCTATATATATATATATATTATATATTTTTTCTTTATTTCTTTTTCCTTTGTTTTGTAACTGACACCGAAGTGTACGGTGGCCTTCCGCCACGCCTGACTTCGCAGTTATTATATATATATATATGTATCTTTTTTCTTTACTCTTTGTTTTGTAACTGACACCGAAGTGTACGGTAGCCTTCCGCTACGACACCGAAGTGTACGGTGGCCTTCCGCCACGCCTGACTTCGCAGGCTATATATATATATTTTTTTTTTTTCTTTACTCTTCATTTCTTTTCCTTTGTTTTGTAACTGGCACCGAAGTGTACGGTGGCCTTCCGCCACGCCTGACTTCGCAGGCTATATATATATATATCTTACTCTTTCTTTATTTCCTTTGTTTTGTAACTGACACCGGAGTGTACGGTGGCCCGAGTCCACGCGGACTGCAGGAAATACATTTTACACTGATGCGTTTGAGCAAGGCCTGGGAATGAAATACCTGTGTGCCGGAGATGAAGCCCGTTACCTGTAGTTGCGGCGTGAGACGAGACATTATTCCCTGTGGGCGGGGCCCGCGGAATTAGGACAGGAATGCAGTTTGAATATCGGGAACCTTAGTGAGACATGTATACTTGTGAATGTGTTTGAGCCACCACCAGTTATATGTATAACTACCATAGTTAGGGTCTGAGAGATCTTTGGGAAGCCCGTACGGCTCTGATGTCCGGACGGATGAAGGTTGTGAAGGCGGAGAGGACCACCGTCTTGAGGTAGAAATTGACGGGGCCATGACCCTGCGAACCACTCTCCCTGGAAGAAACCCCCCAAAACCCATGGATGGGCGGCATCCGTGAAGACCTCATTGAGTCAGAGGAACGCACGAGGCCATCGTAGAATAAAGTAATTCCGTTCCAGTGGGCGAGCAGGAGGGACCAGAACCGAAGGTCTGAGCGGCAGCCTTCGTCTAAGAAAACGCAGTCATGGAGTTGTCGACCGCTGATGCTGCGTCCAGGAGGCGGGAGATGAACGAGTGCCCCTGGGGGATGATGTGCATGGCGAAGTTGAGGTGTACGAGAAGGGAGAGCGACAGTTGTTTTGTGATAACTTGTTGCTCGCAGTATGACTTGGTGATGTCCTGGATGCGCTGCGATTGTCTGAGGGGAGAGACGCCTTCATGTCTATGGAGTCGAGGATGATGCCCAAGAACTCTAAGCGTGTGACGGGACCTAACGTTTTCTCTTTGGAGAGAGGGACCCTCACTCCTGAAGCAGTGTTTAAGCTTGGCCAGTGAGATCCCTGAGCTGTCCTGTGCGGGTTTATGGGGAGGAAGTCGTCCGGTAGGTGAAGGACGGAGGGGATTCTGACGATGTTCAGCAGGATCCAATAGAGCGCTTCCGAGAAGGAATTGAAGATGCAGGGGCTGCTTCTGCACCCGAAGGTCAGCGAACGCGAAGATAGAGTTTGGACTCCACTTAATACCGAACAAGTTCCACTGAGACGGATGAATGGGGATGATTTGAAGGCATCGGTAACGTCCGCTTTGGAGAGCCGAGCTCCGTGCCCTGTGAACTTGATCATCTTTATTGCATTATCCACTGAGGCATGGTGAAGGGAGAACTGATCTGGAGGATGATGCTATTGACGCTGCAGAATGGGCCGGAGCAGGGAGCGGACAGATCGAAAATCAGCCTTTTATTTACGTGTGGCTATTCCGATGGGATTTGAACGGAACACTGAGAAGGGGGAGGAGCTAAAAGGACCGATTATATATCCTTTGAGAAGTTCTTTGTCGATGAGCTGGGAAACTATGTTGGGTTCTTTAGCGGCTGACTGTAAGTTTCTTGCTACGAAAGTCACTGTGGGAGATGGGAGGACCCCTACCCTGAAGCCTTGGGAGAGCCATGACGGGAGATAGTCAACAAGCACGGAATCTGTAGATAGCGCAGCTGCTAGCTGAGGGATGTTAATGGGAGTGGAGGGGTGATATTCCAGAATGTTTTTTTTTTTATTTATTTTTTTTTTAGTTATTTATTTATTTGTTGATGTTTCTGGCGCAGAGCCACTGTGACGGCCCGTCCACACGGTGGCGTGCGTTACAGCTTCCAAAGCTTCTGCCCATTCACTTTGAATGGGGTGACGTCGCTTTTAGTAGAACTGTATTTTGGGAAGCGACGTGGAGCGTTTGCTGGCGTTGCTCGCTTCAAAAGTTGAGCAATGTTCAACTTTTGGCGCCTCGGCAGAAGCGTCAGCCGATGAAATCCCGTTTATGCAAATCTGCCGGTACAAGCGCTAGCCAATCAGACCGCGTGTATGTTGGGAGAGACTACGCAGGTAATTCCTCATATTCCAAAAATGTGAGGGAAAATTCATTATGCGGTAGCGAATCACCCGGTGCTGTATGATCAGTCTCTGTTCATCTACCGGGATACAAACCAGAGGAGCGAGGCATGGAGGGAGGAGGCAGAGACAGTGGGTGAAACTGGTAGGTTTTCACCTGTTGGGGGTTTTTTTTTTTTTTTTTTTTTTTCCAGTTTACTTAGTTTTAACATTGCTATTGCTTTGTGTGTCGGGGGCAAGAGATTCATGTGATTGGTTGTTGCTGCTGTGCGGACCAGTAGCGTAGGCAGAAATTTACTTTAGGGTGGGCCTGTAAAAATATAGGGTGGGCCAGATTTTTCTTCTGCGCATCGGAAACTACCCACGATCCCGCCGGTACCGGTGGCAGATTACTTTTAGAATACTTCCTTTCCTCTTCTTTTCTTCCTCCCTCCTCTTCTTTTATCTTTTCTTTTCTCCTTTTCCTCTTCTTTCTATCTTTTCCTCTTCTTTCTTCTTTAGAATACTTTCTTTCCATAACAGATGGGTATGTTTTGGTGAACGGGAGACACGATTTTACTGTTTTAATGGCTTATGAAGAGCACGAACACAACATTTTAGTGTCATTCTTGACAGCTCTCTCATCTGCACCGCACGTAAAAAAGAAAAACTCACCCAGACTGCATTCTTTGTACTGTCTTAAAACCTTTCCTTGGAAAAGTTTATGCATTGTAAGGTGTTCTTGGGTGCTTTGAAAGGCACCCCTAAATAGAATACATTATCATTATTATTTATTATCTGACACGATGTAATCACTTTTAAAACTTTTCCCAGTTACTTGTCCCATGCATTCGGCAGCAGCAGGCCATTCAGTTAGATTTGATCCCGTTATGAATGTTATCATTTCGACAATAAATAAATGCTACATAAACGTTATCTTCCACGTTTTATCTAAACATCTCCGTTTCTACCTTCCAATATGTTTTGAAAGAGAACTCTCTCTCTCTCTCTCATCTGCGTGCGGGGCGGGGCCTCACGGACACGCTAAATCTCTCGCTCGCAGATACGCTGCAGCGCTGTGCACACGGTTCTGCCGGTAATGAATATTACATTGTGAGGAAACTTTCCACCAATAATTCCAATAAGTATTCACTTCAGGTTTACGAAAGTAACTGCACTCAGTTTACTCGTTTTTTCAAATGTAACGCCAGCTGAATGTACTGATTTTTTTTTTTTTCTTTCTTTTCTTCCGATTACGTAACACCGTTACATGTATTCCGTTACGACCCAACCCTGTGTAAGGGTCGAGTGCAAACGTTTTCGTTAAAACTAGTACCTGAGTGCAACGGAAGTTGAAGCTCCTGTGGCGGAGTCTTCCAGAGCCTGGAGGCGAGCATCGATAGCTATCATGGAGCTAGCCAGGGATTGCAGGGAGCCGGCCGCGCTACTCTCCATAGGGGTGTGTGACGCTCCCGGACTGGCGAGCCTGAGAAGGGGTGGATTTTTTGGAGGGGGACGGGATCCTGGAGGGCTCGACTTCCTGCCCTTTTTTTACCTCCGCGGCTGCGGCCTCGTCCTGCTCTCTGGGAAGCTGGCTGGAGCTGCTGCCCCGGACAGGGGAGCTACGCTGGAGACCTGGTCCGAGAGCTATCGCCGCTGAGAGAGAGTGAGGCCTGGGGCTGTGGGAAAGCCCTGCTGCAGGAGCCGGGCGATGAGGAAGTCTTCCTCTTGTTGATAAGCCGCTGTGGGGAGCCGAACCGGGATCGGAGACTTCCAGAGAAGGTTCGTGTTCCGAATTGTCCGAGTTGGACATCTTGAGCTAGTTGTTTCTTACGGTTTTTCTCACGAGAAGCAGTATTGTATTGCAACTACCATTGCGTGTGATCATCTGCAATGACAACTGACAGGGAGGAAGAGCAGGTATTTAAGGCATTTAGCATGTGCAGCGATTGGCTGCTGAGGCGTGACGCCCTCATATTTAATGAGGGGGGAAGGGAGCCATAGAGTGACGTGTGAGTGACTCGAGTTAGGTCTTCCTTATTGAACTTGCGCTAAAGCTTTCATTAAGTGTGTTTAGTCTTAATCAGCCCAGAGCATACTGTGTGAAGAAGCAGGAAATAAAAAGGAACTCACCTTGTGGTATAACCGACAAGAGAGAAAGCCTTTGAGCTCCATACTGTTACAGAAATAATCCTTGATAATCCATGATATGGCGTTTCATCACGGCAGAATCTGCGGTAGAATCTCTCGCATGAGCTCAGCCCCCTCCTTTTTTTTTTATTACATTTTTTTTTTTTTAGAGCTTTATAGCCAAAATCAGCACTTTTGAAACAGGAAGTGAAATAGAGGGATATGATGAGGCATGGCTAGTATGGGTGATCTGTTTGGTATTTTGAGCAAAACACTTCATAGACATGTTTTTTTATATATTTGTATATATCTGAGACCTATGCTATTGCCTAAAAAATAGCATTATATGTCCACTTTAAACTACTTATCCTAACAATACACTACAAGTCTACATTCAGAGTTTGATTGCAGTCTTTCAACAGTATGCATGTTAAACCCTGTCAGAAAGGTGTGTTCACCTTAATCCTCCCTCTGCAACCTGTGATCATTATCTCTGCGCAGTGGCAGTATCGTAGCCATGAGGTTTATCCGAGGGGCGATTATTGCTGGTTGAAAACTTTACCCAATACCCACCCGCCTAGACGACTTGAAATATAGTCGGCGACGCAATTTTTGACAGTCTCTCAGGAGACCGATAAAGTGTTAATATTAATAATATTTCATATGAAAAGGCTCTGCTGTTGTAAGAAGATGCCGTACCACCACTGGATTGATAATATCATTGTCCAAACTCTCCACTATGTCATAAGTGATTTAATGAATTTCGTGAACTAGGAACTTACTACCAACTAATTAAGTCTTTTCACAACTGGTATTCTTCACTTCTTGTTCTAAAAAACCTAGATACCTTCTTTAAACTTAGTTTCCTATTTGTCTACATTAACTCACATGTGATCTTCATTTGGTTACATTGTGGTTTGATTTGAACCCTAAATATCTGTATCCTTCCCACGTTTATGAATGCAACTACTGTTCAATTACCCTTGGTATAAATAAAGTTGAATCATATCTTATTTCCAAAACGTTTTGGCAGGAAGTCTATATTCGGACACTATATTTTTGAAAGGTTATATAAACATACAGTTAGTAAAAAAACTATATTTGGGATGCTAAAATAAATATAAGGGCAACATACATCCAGAACAGCGCTGCTAGGATCCTGATGTAAAGTACGGAAGTACGAACATATCACACAACCCATCCTCAAATCACTGCACTGGCTCTCGGGCCCGTCTCAGGACGACTATTTTCATTTCCTCGCTCCTCGCTCCTCGGTTCTCACCGGAAGTTTGATTTGTCTGTGCCGTCCCAATGGCTCTTATTTCTGCCGGAGGACCGAGGAGCGAGCCGATAACCGAGGAACAACCAGACCTTCCCTCCGATGGAAATCCTGAGACACTCGCCCCGCCCCCTTACTGTGTATCGCTCACTGATTGGACGATGCAGCCGTTTCCCAGCGGAGTGAAGAAAAATACATGAAACTCACGAGAGTGACTCCTCAGTTTATACTGTGTTTTGTTTCAATTCTTGTATCATTTAGTTACAAAATATGTGATATATCTGAACAACCAAAGTGGTCAAAAATCTTTTTCTTCATTTATTGAAAACATTTTCATGATCGCTTTTTTCGTTTTAACATTTTCATTTATTGTCATTTCCATTGCAGTCAGTCATTAAGTGCTATTAAAATGTTAATGTTCTACATATCTACACAACACATAGAAAGTGTGCAATCCAATGAATGTTAATCTAATTGGGTTTGATAGATAATATATGTATTTTTCTTCTCTCTCAATTATTTTATTTCTATTGTGCACTCTAATCAATATTAATCAACCTATTGTTCGTTTATACATTTTAAGAATGGCGTTTTATCTTTTTTGAGAATGAGTTCTTATTTTATTTATTTATTGGGGTCTACAACAGATGATACAAATGTTTGTGTCAGTAAATGTGTGGCGGGGGGTGTTTGTGAAACAACGGGGACAGAGCTGCTGTCAGACGAACAGCTGTGCGGCGTCATCACAAACGGACGTCGCTTCACGTGATGCTCCGGAGGAAAGGACGTCCCATTGCTCTTAAAACTCATTTCCCTGCTTCTCGTGGATTCCTTGCGTCCCTCCATATGCTTCCCTGTTGGGAGAGACACAGGGAAACGACGCAAGTGAGGGAAGCAAGGATTTCATTTAACCGACCTGAGACGGGGCCTCGGTCTCACTAAGGATTGAATACAAAATCACCCTCTTCACTCATCAGTGCATAGGGTGAGCTGCCCTAATGTGGGACACGCCCTAATGTGGGACACCTAAGCTGAAATCGGTGTAGGTCTTCCCCAAACAAATGATAGTCCCTGAGCCCTTCTCACTTCTCTTATTTTTCATTTCCTCGCTCCCTCGGTCTCACCGGAAGTTGATTTGTCTGCGCCATCTTGAGTAGCGTCCCAATGGCCTTATTTTTGCCAGAGGAGCGAGGAGTGAGGAGCGATAATGGAGGAGCTATAAATAATCGAGGAACCACCAGACCATCCTTCGATGAAATCCTCAGACACTCGCCACGCCCCCTTACTATGTATCGCTCACTGATTGGACGATGCAGTGCATGCACTGATCTGATGCTTCTTGACATGAGAGCAGTTTCCCAGCGGAGTGAAGAAAACACATGAAACTCACGGGACTCACTGCTCAGTTTATACTGTGTTTTGTTTCAATTAATGTATCATTTAGTTACAAATATGTGATATATCTGAACATTTGGAAACATTTTCATGATCGCTTTTTTCGTTTTACATTTTGATTTATTGTCATTTCCATTCAGTCAGTCATTAAGTACTATTTAAAATGTTAATTTGCTACATATCCACACAAACAAACAAAGTGTGCAATCCAATGAATGTTAATCTAACTGGGTTTTGATAGATAACATATCTCTTTTTCTTCTCTCAATTATTTTATTTCTATTGTGCACTCTAATCAATATTAATCCAACTAATGTTCGTTTATACATTTTAAGAATGGCGTTTATCTTTTTTGAGAATGAGTTCTTATTTGATTTCATGTATTTGTGTCTACAACCATCACACTCTCACTCCATAATCGTCCAGGAGCGACATTTGGTCAGTGTCCGTGGCGTGCAGTTGTGACGCTCCTAGGCTCCTTCAGCTTCATAAAGGAACGCAAATAGCTTTCAACTGATTGCAATGTATTCCCATCTGCGGCGGGATTTGACGCTCATGGAAGCACGGCATTCGTTTGTGTCGGCTGCCCTTAAAGGCAATGTGAGCGTCCATTCTCATTGGATAACGGAGAATTGTACACCCGGAAGTAAGTATTTCCCTTACTGTCGATTGATTTTACAGTGATATCTGCACTACTCATCGACTAAAAAACACCAGATTATCCTTGTTAATTACACAACATTGATTGGTTTAAATTGTGTGCAATGCTTTTGTATTTTTCCCCTTCGATTCGGAGAAACACATTTGTTTTCGGAGTAAAGGATGGCAGAAGACACTACACTACCCAGAATCCCCAGCTATGGTTTAGGACTACACCATGTGCTCTGTTTGACAAACCCCATTTTTTTCACCATTCATTCCAATGGCTGGCGTCTATGTCACGTGATCTTCAAATTTCTCCCTGCAGAAAAAAAAAACATGGCCGAACTTCGTTTTATTCTCGGTGGAAAATGCCAATTTTAAAGTTAGTTTGGCCATTAAAATGCGTTTTGATGTCATTTAATGCGAGAAATATGAGTTGTTATTTCAGATTATGTGTGCAGTGGATGTATGATCTTTAGTTTGCTAGTTATTACGAAGATTACTTCAGGAAATTGCGTTGTTACCAAGGTGGTTGCTAGGGACGCTGCAATCGATATTATTTCTGTTATGTTGTGTAACTGTTTAATGGTTATATCTGTATTGCTACCCCCTTCCCCGTCAATGTATAGTGTTGGTCCACAGCGCAAACATATTAGTTTAACAAAATCCGCATCTAAAGATAAGTTATTTTCCCCTGTGCAATTCCAGTCTCACATCTCACAGCACATCGTCATTAACAAATACCGGAAACAGACCGAAAACATTTTAAAAAAATAAAATAATACTTTATTCCGAGTGTGCTTGCTTTTCTCTTTGAAAGTCATCACATAACGGTATTGTAATACACGGTTCGGCTGCATTAAATATTACATATCTGCCGTAGTTCTGTATTTATAGAGCCCTGATGAGAAGACTTCTAGACAAACATGAGAACCCGTTCAAATCCAGTTTTGGACAATCTGCCGTGGTTCCATCCCATTTCAAGTGCTGTACGACGCTCGGCGTAACCCTCGGAGCACACTCTCCAATCACAGAGCTTGAGGACTTTCACGGGGTTTGTCAAACAGAGCACATGATGTAGTCCTAAACCATAGCTGGGGATTCTGGGTAGTGCAGTGTCTTCTGCCATCCTTTACTCCGAACAAATATTTGTTTCTCCGAATCGAAGGGGAAAAATACAAAAGCATTGCACATAATTTAAACCAATCAATGTTGTGTAATTAACAAGGATAATCTGGTGTTTTTTAGTCGATGAGTAGTGCAGATATCACTGTAAAATCAATCGACAGTAAGGGAAATACTTACTTCCGGGTGTACAATTCTCCGTTATCCAATGACAATGGACGCTCACATTGCCTTTAAGGGCAGCCGACACAAACGAATGCCGTGCTTCCATGAGCGTCAAATCCCGCCGCAGATGGGAATACATTGCAATTAGTTGAAAGCTATTTGCGTCCCTTTATGAAGCTGAAGGAGCCTAGGAGCGTCTCAACTGCACGCCACGGACACTGACCAAACGTCGCTCCTGGACGATTATGGAGTGAGAGTGTGTTGCTACAACAGATGATACAAAAGTTTGTGTCAGTAAATGTGTACTAACAGAGGCGGGGGTGTGTGTGGAAATAATGGGGACAGAGCTGCTGTCAGACGATCAGCTGTGCAGCGTCATCACAAACGGACATCGCTTCACGTGACGGTCCGGAGGAAAGGATGTCCCATTGCTCTTAAAACTCATTTCCCTGCTTCTCGTGGTTTCCTTGCATCTCTCCATGCTTCCCTGGTGGGAGGGACTAGTCGCAGGGAAACGACGCAAGTGAGGGACGCAAGGAATCCATTTAACCGAAGTGAGAAGGGCCCAATGAAACTACGGGTTAACACAAACTGTGATGTCATGCGATCAAAATCACATGACTTCTCAAATGTCCAATCACAGATGAGGGTGGAAAAACCTTCAAACAGGAAGTACCCATGTGTGAAGACCACCCAAAGCTCCGTGAAATAGTGTTTTGACAAATGTAATGTTAAGGTTTTAAACTTCGTATAACAATCTTGCAAGTTTTTATCAGGATGTGTTTATGATATGTGTGTTTTCATTTAATCGTTTATTTGAACCGGGACAGTGCACATTAATGAACATTTTAAACAAAATAATGCTTTTAAATGTAAATGAGCTGGATTTTAGCTTTGAGCTCATTTCCATCCGTAGTCCCGTCACATACAACATTTATGAACATAACATTTATATACATGGCAAACATAAATACATGATATGCAGAAAGAGGATGAGCAGCATACAAGCATCAGAACATATTATAATATGGTGTAAATATACTCTGTCTATATTTTTTATTTCAATCAAATGTTCCATCGTCCCACTTTAGGAAACATGTTTCGCAAAGTGGGACAGTATGATTTGCCTAATGTGGGACAGTTCTAAAAGGGGCATGGATTGTGCAAGAGCAATGGTTATTTACAGGGTTTTAGTCTTCTAATGCATTATTTTGGATATTTAAGGTGAAGGGCAAATTATATTAAATAATTGGGGGTGGCTGCATCTCTGTTAAAATTGTATGACAAAGTCAGGGATAATGTTAGGGATTAATGTCTGAGTTTAAAAGATGGCAATTAATTTAAGCCCAAATATTCATAGTAATTTAATAAATCCTTCCAACACACATTGTAAAAAATAGTCTAAGTTAAGAAATCATTCCAATATGTGCTATATAGGTCAGTAAAAAAATAAAAAAACACAGTTTAAAAGGGGAGTGATTAGTCGAATATGCATAAATAAGATAGAAAAAAAAGAAGAAAAAAAGAAAGAATGCAGATAGGTAAGATAAAGATAGGAGAGAGGAGTTTATCAAATATGTGTTATTGGTTGTGAGCATATTCTAATGGTTTTTTGATTATTGAAATATATACAGTTCTGTTTCATATGAGTGTTGAGAGCTGTGTCCATAAATCTCTTAATTTTGCCCTCAAAGTGCACCAGATTGATGCATTTATCTTCAATTTAAAGAAAAACATCTTCTGTTGTAACAACAATAACATTATAAATAGTAACATAGCTGAACATGGTATTGCACATTTAGCTTTGACTGTTACTGACCTGAGATGTTTTTATTACATGAATTAAGGTGACTGAGGCTTTTTAACATAGACTTTTCAGTGTCCCACATTTTGCACAGAACTGTCCCACATTAGGAAATGCAGATTGTCTGAGACAACTTGGCACTAATGGCGCATTTCCACTGCAGGCCTCGCTCGGTTTGGTTAGGCCTTATTAGGCCCGGCTCACTTTAATGCTGCGCTTCCATTACAGTTTAGGAACTGGGGCAGTTACTATAGTAACGCAGTGTAGGCGGAGCCGTGACGTAATCTTCAATGAGAGCCCCAGAAAAACAACACAGCCGTTAGCTCTTAGCACTCAGAGCTCACAGCTCTTCATATCTGTTCAGAAACTTAAAAGTTAAACAAGTACAAACCACAGACTGCCTGTGTCATGGCGAATACAGTCGCTGGTTTATTTATGTCTGTAGGCCGTTGTTGTGAGTGTGGACGGTCGGAGCATATATAACGTTAGCTTAACCAAGCTCCATTTAGAAAACACACATTTTAAAAGTGTTTTTCGCCTGCCGTCTGTCCGCAGACTTGTCAAAGCATTAATTCATGGTTTTTACTAACCGGTATCAGTATGTTGTTACTTCGGCATCATTTTGAAACGTGTATTACAATTAAATCACAGTCAAATATGTTCATCTTGCAGTGGAAACGCGCCATTACATTGTCACATATAGGCAGGGCTGCACATAACTGGTGCGCACCTCCGCCAAAAAATGCGAGGGAGGGTGCACCGGTACCGGTGTTATGCCGTAGGTTGAAGCCAAGCGGCAAACTGTGGGGTAGAGCCGGGAAGCCAATGCGGAAGTGCCACACACTGCAGTTCATATATTGGCCGATAGGCGATGGCTGCAGAAAGGAGCAATTTCCATAGACCCCCATGTTAAAATGCCCAACTTTACAGCAGAAAAAAACATGTTTCTACCCCTGGCTCCATACATTTTATTATCGATATAGTTAGATTCCACCTTCATGATTATGGATCTGTGAGTGAATTGTTTTCTAACGCGACCCTTTTATTTATATTAGGTCTTAAAGTTTGTGCATAAATTAGGGCGTGGTCACATTGAGTGACGGCTCTGTCAAGTGCCTGCCGCTGTTAGCTTCTTGTCTCTCTGCTAGCTGCTCCGTGAAGCTAGCTACAGGGACTCTGCCTGCTCAGCTCATCCAGGAAACACAACTTGTAGCCGGCCGTGGTTGTTTGTTCTTCATGCTTATATGTCGGACTATTGTGACTCGCTCTGAGGTTAAAACAGACGGTGCATGAATGCGGTTTTGCGGTAAGTGAAATTCTAGTGCTTTATTTATGTGTTAATGATTTTAATCAGCCACGTAATGAATGGTAAGGCTTGGGTTAGCATGTAAGCTAGTGGTAGCTACATCGGTGCTAACGATTGTAATGTAATGTAATGTTAATTTCGTCAGCTATTTTTTTATTTAGTTTTAGTCTTAGTCCTTTGTTAAATTTCCTTTTTAGTTTTAGTCATATTTAGTCACCTTCATCCTGTTTTTATTTAGTCAAGTTTTAGTCGACTAAAAGTCTGAGCATTTTAGTCTTATTTTAGTCGACTAAAACAGTAACTATTTTAGTCAAGATTTAGTCGACTAAAAGTCTGAGCATTTTAGTCTTATTTTAGTCAAAGAAAACTAATTATTTTAGTCTACTTTTTGTCAATGAAAACGTTGAGTCTTTTTTAGTCATCAGATTATATAGAACATTTCAGTCAAACTAGTCTAGCCAAAACCAATCATGTGTCATTTTAGCAAATATAAATAAATAAGATTATATCTTATTTGATGAAAACCACAGGTTGAATGATTAAGAAGCTTTGCAGAGAGTATCTGGTCAGCTGTGTTTTGGCCACATTGCTTCCCTTCTGATGAAACAATGCATTCGCGTTTTTTCTCCGCCTCATTGTAGCGAAAATGGGCCCAAATATCACGTCGTTTCTTTCTCCCAAGCAGTGGTGGCTTAAGACTTTTTCGTTGTCAGTCATTTTGACGGACAGGATCGTAACATTTCCGTCATAATCCATTATTACCCGTCGAGTACACAATTTATCACTCACTCGCGCTGACGGGGGGTATTTGGTTAACGCGAGTGCGACCACTGCTCCCAAGCCCTGTTGTTGCCATTTTATTTTATGTTGAATAAGGTTAGTTAGTTAGAGACCATGAGTTAGACCCGAGTCTTCCTGACAGTTCATATTGTGCCGCTGCCCGGTGTAATTCAAATGTGCCGCCGCGCGCAGCACCGGAAATGGAACTGCTGGGAGAAAAACTGACTATCAGAGATGTAACGTTATCTTTGATAATATTTCGTCTCCTCATTTTTCGTCAACGAAAGTAAAGAGAGATTTTGGCATAGTTTTTATTTAGTAAACTACATTTTCGTCTAGTCACTTTTCGTCAACGATATTACATGATGATTTCGTTAGAGTTATTGTTTACTGCCGTCTCGTCATCGTCTCGTTTTCGTCATGGAAAAAAAGGTCGTTGACGAACATATTTCGTCATTGTTTTAGTCAACGAAATTAACACTAAATCGTAGCCTCCAAGTTAAAATCATAGACTGTATATATAAAGGTTAAAACGAAATAGACAAGTGTTAAGTGGGATAATACTGTTGAACAAACGGCTTCTGTTTGAGGTTGATACAATAAGGTTACATCCTTGTAACTTAGAGATATTTTATTATGTAGGTAGAACTGTATGCATCTAAGGTTAATTTAAATTGGCTATGCTCAAGTATGTAGACAAGCTAATGTCGAAGTAGTGTATGTGAAATCAACCTCACAATAAGATGTGTGTATATTACTATTATTAATGTCATATTTCAAGATGATTACTTAGATATTACAATATGGTTGGTTGAGCTGGAGTTCATTATCGAGCTTACACGTTAACGTCACAGTCATCTGAAGAACGAACCCAAACCTTGTTGTTTTTATTAATTTCATTACCAAATGGGTATCAAATAAACAGTAAGCATTGGTAACACAACTTCCAAAGTTACAGTAAAATAAAAAGGACCCTGACTCGGATCATACACAATCCAACATGTTCAACAGAAGAGAATCAGTTATATTGTTTGTACACATGGTACTTTACATATATAGCTGTTTGTTTAAGGTGTCCAGGTGATGCAGACAGGCTGGACCAGAGAGTGAGAGACAGAACTGGACTCCTCACAGCAGTGAACTTCAGCTCAGGTACAAATACTCTTTTTTCATACTCAGTTAAGTTGAGGGTTTTTTCCATGCAAAAAGTTACATTTAGATATTTAGCAATATGACTTTGTCAGCTTTCTAATTTAATGTATTGAAGGCAAAGATATTTAACACATAGTGAGAACTCCTGCTATTTATCTCTCAATATTGTCTGTAAAAAACGTGGTAAAAGTTATTCTTTAAGTGAGACAACAGAGCAAGCTTCTACAGTTGCACTACGTTTTGATAACAGTTCAATATTATTTTGATAATAACATATATTTCAATGTTGATGAACTTCATACTGTTCATTCATAATCTGATTGTCTTTGTAGCTCATTGTTGAAATAAAAAAAAAACATTACAATTACAAAATAATTATATCTACAGCCCCTAAACACACAAACACACCACTTTCATAAATAACACACTTGTTCTGCAATAATATGTTTTATGTTTCCTGTCATTTTTGTTAGGAAAGGACATGCCTGAAAGACACGACATGTTCTCCTTCTCTGAGGGTCAAGAAGAACATCCAAGAGGAACATTAAAAGCTGATGTTATGAGATTTTAAGACCAGTACAGGACATTCACTAAGAAACTACTTTTATTGTAAACACAGTCAGCTGATCGAATGCAGCTATTTCCACATCTACACTCCATCAGCTGATTATTTCTATTTGCCTCACTTTATGAGCTTCACAACATGTACCTTGTTTTGCAACGTCACAAATAAATGGGGCCAATCTTCAGTCAGATGTGAATGTGTAATCTAACATTTTCAGTAAGAATAATGGACAAAAGGAGTGCAAATACAAATACAATTTATTGAAATGTGAACCAAAAGTTAATCAAATGTTTTAAATAAAAAGCACATATGGACAGAAGGTGTAAACCTATTAAATGTATAAGTAAACACATTTAGTCAAATAAAGTGACAGACTAGGCCTGTGCAGTTGGTATCAGCTTTGCCCAGCATGGGCTCCTTCATCAGCCCTGGTCCTCCTCGCAGAGGAAAGACCCTCAGTCCTCTCCAAACCAACAGACAGGACGTCCATCACACGGAGGTTTCTCCCTGAAGTCTCTGCTGCTCTCTGGACACCATGCTGTCTCAATCCGTCCACACTGAATATGAGATTGGGAAAATGAAAATAATAAATGCTTTAGACAATAAGAAACATAAAGTTGACTGTTGAGTTGCTCAGTTTTTTTAGATTGTCAATACTATTACTGTATAACTAATATCTCAGGTTAAGAGGCACCTTCAAATGAAGATTGGTCTTTAAATACATGTTGTCTTTTGAATTGTTTGTCTAAAGTCAAGGATCTATAACTGGTACTTAGTTTTAATGATAGTCTGGTTATTATGCTGTTTGGAGGAGGCCTCACAGGTAAGAGCACTAACTAGCTACCATCACATGTACCTTAGCTTGACTTAAATGTATTAAACGTAATAGTTAAGTGATATCAAAATTAGGGCCGGGACTTTAACGCGTTAATTAAGATTAATTAATTACACAAAAATTAACGCGTTAAAAAAATTAACGCATTTTAATTGCACTTATTTTTGCACCGCGGAACGTTTCTCACTGGATGAGTTTCAGGCGTACCGATTATACTGGAGCACCAACTAACGTTCATGACTTCAGACAACAACAAACCACAGTGAACAACAGTGGGAAATGTTGTTTTAAAAAACGGACGGATGGAAGCGTCGATAAGAGCACGGTTGTGTGCAAATTATGCAAAAAGGAATTCGCATATCATCGCAGCACATCAAGCCTCAAGTATCACCTCAATGCAAAACATATAGCAGCTAGCGTGGCGCGTGGAAGCTAGCCTCTTTTATCGCGTTCACACCAAAAGAGCCGGTACTAAAATTAGTTCATGAGAACCTTTTTACCCCCACGAAAGTCCCTGCTAGAGAGCAGAGAGCTGCTAGAGAGCAGGGACTTTCGTACGGCTCTCTTGTGAGAAAAGAGCTATATTTCTGATTGGCTTGGCGGATTGCAAACCACGCCCCGTAAAACTCGCAAAAAGTTTTGTGAAGCCGCCATTTTATTATCCTCGCATTAGCATTATTAGCATTAGCCCAGCGCAGAAACGCAGAGAGACTAACTTATGGCAACACAAAATAAAACATGGGAGCAGTGGAGATGAGGAGGTGTCGGCGTTCTGGCGATTTACTCGGAAGGCTGCTGGGACTCCCAGCAGCTTCTACTGAAGCCAGTCCCCAACTCCGGGGACTTCCGGCCGGGGACTTTGGGCGGCAGTATACGCCGTGAAGTGGTTTGCGGCCTGCCAGTAAACCCAAAGCAGAAGAAGAAGTGACGTCAGCGGCTTCATTTGCCTAATCCACCCCCAGGTTCAAAGAGTTCTCATGAATCTTTGTGGGAAAAGTACTGCGGTGGGAATGCGCCTAATGGTATACTAAAATCCATGTGAAAAAAATTGCTTCTCACTGTTCTTAGGTCAAATATTTATATGTGATTAAAAATGTGATTAATTTCGATTAATTAATTACAAAGCCTCTAATTAATAAGATTTTTTTTTTTTTAATCGAGTCCCGGCCCTAATCAAAATATAAATAACTAATGTCATGCAAACATATTAATATTTGCTTGATTCCAGTGTTGAATTTAGCACAATTGCATACAAACTTTAAGGGGTTTTAAGATTCTGAAGTATTATGTTAAAACTCGATAACTTAGAATAGTTTAATGTCCGCTTACCTTAGAAACGTAAAATGCGACGGCAGTGTGCAGATGGGAGCATGTTAGCTTAGCTTGGTAGCTTCATCTAGCTCTGGAGCTTCCAGCTCGGTGGCAGCAGGTCCCGCCTCGGCTCCGCCTCTTTGCCCTTATTTGGAGCAGGCTGGAGAAGGCGGGAGTTGAACTCTGGCGTCACTGTCGAGCCGTTAGTGGCCGACTCCGCCTACTAAGGGCTTCACGGCAACTCTGCAGAAACCTATGGGTGACGTCACGGACCCTACGTCCATTTATATATACAGTCTATGGTTGAAGCCCTGCCGTGGATTGAAGCCCTGTTCGCGGGGACGCGCAAAGGTGACGTAATCGCCTGTATTGAGCTTTTGCCGTTTTTTCACCCTTTTCAAAACTTTTTTTCACTCTTTTGAATGATATATCAGATTAAACAGCAAACGGCTGAATAAATAATGTGCATACAATTGCGAGGAGGCTCGTTTTAAGGACACGTTTCTCAGATCTGTCACAATCTTCGTATTGGAATACACTTACGTTTTTGAGTGTATAGTCCCACTCTGTTATATTCCTCCTTCCTACAGAACAGACAATGACGGGATAATATGTGATTTGTCAATAGTCCTATTTCTTAAAAACGTCTCTGTTGTTTAAGTGTCTGATAACCACGAATAGTAAGCAATGATATAACCGTAATGATATCACATGATCATGTCAGACAGACACTGTGTTATTTTCAATCAAGCCTACAAGATAATGTGTTCAAACTGGCTTCACTCACTTGAATTGCTCTTTTGAATATCATTTTTATATATTCCTACTCAACACATGTTTGCATTGTAATGCCACTCCTATTTTTTTTAATTGTATTTTAAGGTGACATTGAATGCTTTGAAAGGTGCCCTAAAATAAAGTGTATTATTGATCTTATATCTGTGCCTCTATTACATTACATTTCATTTTATATCACACTATTAATGTTCCTTATTTTAGACTAGGTTAATCCTGGTGTCAATAGGGAAGATCTGCACTGTTCTCTACATAACATGTTCAGAGCAGGTATTTCTCCTGCCGGATTTGGAACCCCCCCTATATCTTTGTCCAGGATAGTCACAGACTCACCAAAATCACACTGGTGCTTGCTGTTCCCCTCTAGTTTGTGCTCACAAAAGCATTTCACTCGGCCCAGCAGGTCAAAAACTAAAGAGGGGCTTCCATATCCGGTAGTGCAGTTGCTAGAGCTGCCGGTTTTTGAAGCGCCCCCTGTCATTTTGGCCAGGACAGTCACAATGTCACCAAAATCACACTGGTGCTGGCTGTTCCCCTCTAGTTTATGCTCACAAAAGCATTTCACTCTGGGCCCAGCAGGTACAAAAATAAAGAGGGGCTTCAAAATCCGGCAGAGCAGGTGTTGGTGCTGCCGGATTTGGAACCCCCCCTATATCTTTCTCCAGGATAGTTACAACTTCACCAAAATCATACTGTTGTTTGCTGTTCCCCTCTAGTTTGTGCTCACAAAAGCATTTTACTCTGGGCCCTGCAGGTGAAAAACTAAAGAGGGGCTTCAAAATCCGGCAGTGCAGTTGTTAGAGCTGCCGGATTTTGATGCGCCCCCTGTAATTTTGGCCAGGATAGTCACAGACTCACCAAAATCACACTGGTGCTGGCTGTTCCCCTCTAGTTTGTGCTCACAAAAGCATTTTACTCTGGGCCCTGCAGGTGAAAAACTGAAGAGGGGCTTCAAAATCCGGCAGTGCAGTTGTTAGAGCTGCCGGATTTTGAAGCCCCTCTTTAGTTTTTCATCATTTATATTAAACATGTAATTTTTACTTTTGAATACTTCAGTACAAAGGTTGTATTGAATAATTTAAGTGATATATGTGTACACATATAATTAGTCAAAACAGGGCTACATTTGATTTAATTAAAAGGTATAATATGTGGTAAACTGAAGAGCCGTTTGGGAGCCGAAAGAGCCGGCTCTTCTTGGTGAGCCGAGCCAAATGATCCGGCTCACCTCACTATCCATTAGACCAATCACTACCCTCTCAAATGGAAATATGTGTTTAGATAAATGGTGACCACACCATTTGAGACCCACTGAGAACTTAGACTAATGGCGCGTTTCCACTGCAGCGGGGTAGCCCCGTTTAAGCGTCCCTAAGCGTCCTCGCTCTGGCCTCGGGCTGCCTCGCTGGCCGGCCCAGGCCGTGGCGCATTTCCATTACAGTTTAGGACCTGGGGTAGCAACGCAGTGTAGGCGGGGCGATCGGCTTTGTTTTTGTTCACATTTCGAGTTGTTCCGTCGAGCTCCCGCTGGATTTGATCATCCCCAATGAGATGTAGGAACGTCGTCACCTCCTCGGTCGACCACGGTGTGCTTTTCTTATTAGACGTAGCCATTTTTGTAGCTCATCCGTTTACAAAATGCTGTTTATAAAAATGCTGCAAGCTTGCTTCTAAATATATATGCGACGCTAGGGATGAACTCGCGCGCGATCTTGTGACGATTCTCTCTGACCAATCAGCAGTCGAGAGTGTTGACGTCACTAGTTCAGCCCTGGCCCTGGTCTGAGGGAACCACGATTTTATGAGGCCGGAAAAAGAGGGAAAAAGTACCCGCTGGCCGGTACTAGGCTATATGGAAACGCCACCAAAAACCGGCCTGGCCGCTTGAGGACGGTTAAGGACGCTTAAACGGGGCTACCCGCTGCAGTGGAAACGCGCCATAAGTTAACTATCTAAACACTCAGAGAGTGCTTTACCTCACCTGAGCTGAGGTTATCCCGAGCTTGAATGACACACAGAGACCAATCAAGGGCTTTGATTTATGATCTGTATGACAGTGGCCATGTCGCCAGGCCACATCATGTGGACAGCCAGTCACCCTGTGTGAGGCAGGCCACTTAACAGGCCAGAAGGAGGCGAGATCAGAGCAAGGGAGCGAGGGATCATTGTCTACAAGTTAATCGATCGCAGATGGCGTGGACGAATAAAAAAAATATATATTAAAAAAAATAAAATTATAAAAAATAAAAAAAAATACCTAAATGGGTCGCGAAATATACTTGGGCGGCCGTTAATATACCTGGGCGGCCCGCCCAAGTATAGTCTATGTGTGGGAAACCCTGGTCTATGGGTCCACCACTTGCCCACACCCCCTGTTAAATTGTCTCACCCACATTGAGGATGCTTCCTACGCCCATGTTTTATTCCATGTGTCAAGTCAGGCAAATTGGGTCAAAATGTTATTGCATCAATGATCTGTTAACATTAAAATCACTAAATATATGCCGTAACTATTTTGCTCTAGGCAATTCAAGGGCTCAGGTAATGTGATTAATTGTCCAAAATAACATTAAATGCATAGGGTTTTTTGTTAATTAACATACTTTCGTCGCCGGCCGGCCAATACATGCCGCTGGGGCAGTGATATCATAAAACTGCTGTACACATTGATTCAAACACTGTAGTTTATTTATTTTTTAACCAGTTGTTCTATATTCACCTTGCAGGTGCAACTATGTGGCTTGTATCTTGGATTATATGTTTAAATCATGGATGTTTAAAGTTCATATTTGTCTAATATTAGTTTACTTTTCATTATTGAAGTATGACGCTGCGCTGTCAGCACACTTGTCCCTGTTTGTGATTGGTCAAATGTAGCTAACCCCGCCCCTTTCACGTGAACGCGTTCTCAGCTGGAGAGAGAAACCCTGGCTTGATTTACCGATCAGCGTGGTAGGACCGCTTAGCGAGATTTCGTTTGTTAGGGTTAGTTAAGATAACTCAAACATATCCAGGGTCTGTTGAACTGGCTTCATAGTACAGGGCACAGGTGGCATCATAGCAGCGCTAATGTCAAAGACACAAACATTATAGGCTACAATATATGTTTTATTTCAGGATGCAATGACACAAATATTTGCATCCTACAGTACCCGCCGCCCCGTGTATTAGTATTATTATTAACTCTGAGAACAACTTAATTTGTAACCTTCTTTGTAAAGTGTGTTTAGTCTTAATCAGCCCAGAGCATACTGTGTCTATACGCCATATCTAACTTGTCCTAACCATACACTACAAGTCTGCATACAGAGTTTCCTTGCAGTCAGTCAACAGTATGCATGTTAAACCCTGTCAGAAGGGTGTATTCACCTTATATCCTCATCCTCTGCAGCCTGTCATCGTTAGCTTTGCGCAGTGGCAGTATCGTAGCCCATGAGGTTTATCCGAGGCGCGATTATTGCTGGTTGAAAACTTTACCCAATACCCCGCCCAAGACGACTTGAAATATAGTCGGCGACGGCAATTTTTGACAGTCTCTCAGGAGACCGATAAACTGTTCAAATAAAGTCCGAAACTTTATCTTTAAATCGTTACACAAAAGGATTTTACAAAGTGTTGTTGTCAGGTCAAGTATAGCTACAAGTATTCCATGCTAATTTATCCCTTACTGTAAGCAATATATAACTTCAAGAGAAAAAATACAATGCAAAAACATGTTCCAAGTAAGTTCCAGTAATAGAAAAACATAAACATATCGAATAGAATAAGGGATCATAATTTAAAATGAAACACAGTAGTAAATATTCATCGTGATCACAGGGTAAACCTCTCCTTTTAGGGACATTTACTCGTTTATTAGATAGCCCCGTAGTGTAAAGCAGTATTTCATTTGTACACATATTTTTTGTAGGCTATTTCATAGTCTCAGCACTGTTGTATAATGTATTAAAAAAAATAGAAGAAGACGAAACATGTTTGTATTTCTAGCCTGTGTGATTTGATTTACTGGGACTATAAACAGAGACGTACTGGAGCCCTACGTCATTTCCGCTTTATAACTTCTCCAAACAGTGCATTTCTTTTAACGCTATGGATCTCTGATGTTGGTTGTTTACTCGGGGCTTTTTTCGTTTTGATAAACTACTACACGATTTAACTACAAAGTTACATGAAACATGTTACATCTGAAAAGATTACCGTTCAGGACACGTCTGTTGTTATTATTATTATTACTATGTGTCATCCTGTCTTTTCAATCCATACTTCTCCCTTTCAGGACATGCATTAATAACGTCTCCAAAGTTTATCTCTCGGAATAACTGGGTTATTTTTCGATTTAGTTACAACACTTTATTATGAACTAGTAGACTTGTAACCGAACTAGTTGTTTAGACCATAACAGACTGTAGTACTGATTGGAAGTACACAACTTTCGTTTCCTTCTATCATTAGCTTTGCGCAGTGGCAGTATCGTAGCCCATGAGGTTTATCCGAGGCGCGATTATTGCTGGTTGAAAACTTTACCCAATACCCCGCCCAAGACGACTTGCAATATAGTCGGCGACGGCAATTTTTGACAGTCTCTCAGGAGACCGATAAAGTGTTAAATATAATAATTTACTTATATCTTGATCTAGTATCAAAGCCGGAGACCATGACATGTGATCACTTGTAACACTGACTGCATGTGAAGAATCTGAATGTATTCTTACGTCCCGCACATGTGCATTGTTACAGCAACGTATAGATAGAGGAGAAGACAAAATAACACCATTATATTTAAAAGGCATGCACATAGTATTCAAATAATAATAATTACTAATTACAGAAGTTCACATTCAAGTAGTAAGCAGTATTTAGTTAATAAGTGTATCATGAAGTGTGGTATAAAACATTAGTTCAATTATTATTGTACATAGTTACGTTGCAGTAATGAGAGGAATAACTAGGAGTAGCAGCCAGTATTAATAATCATATTACTATTTGTTTGTATATTTTGTACATTATGTATAAGTAACTAACATTTATAGAAACAATATAAACAAATATCCTCTCTGTGGTACTTTTTAAAGGTATTCTGGATTTTTTTAAACAATATTTTACTCTGCTGTTTGTGTATTTGGTCACTTTATCCTGAGGACATTGTAATTGTGATATTATATATTGTTTCGTTATGTTTTCGCTCTCAAACATGCTACTGAATAACATTTTTTGTTAAATATATCATGGTCGGAATATATTCATCCTATTCATTCTGGCTGAACTGGAGGGGGGTCCCTTAACAGAGACGTACTGGCTGCTACGTCATTTCCGCTTCTTACTTCTTCCAAACATGCATTTATTTAACATGTTGTTCTGTTATGTTACGTTGTTTGTGCGGGACATTACTCTTAATCATAACTCGAAGATAAACGACTCGACGACAACATAATTAAACACTTTACATCTAATAACGTCTGTATAGTTATAGGATTACAGCTCACGTGTGTGTTTTCATTATATATCCTGTCTTTAAAATGCGTACTGTTCCTTTTCATGAAGATGTAATTGTAAAGTATTCATAATTTTCTCTATGGATAACGTGGTTTATATTTCCAAGTGAGATAACGATACATTACAACAACAACGAAAAATTTAGACATGGCCATTGTTGAAACCATGACACAGAGTAGCGTGGCAGAGATACAAACTGCAGGCGCTGTTTCTTGCACACCAGCTTTGCGCAGTGGCAGTATCGTAGCCCATGAGGTTTATCCGAGGCGCGATTATTGCTGGTTGAAAACTTTACCCAATACCCCGCCTAGACGACTTGAAATATAGTCGGCGACGGCAATTTTTGACAGTCTCTCAGGAGACCGATAATTTGTTTATAGGAAATTATATTCATCTTTTTAACTGGCTAATCAACCACACCTCAGATGAAGTCATTTAGCACGGTATATTCAGATGTAAGGTGTACTGACTGTACTTAAAATATACTATACTTCGATTAGTAATTTAAATTCAGTTTGTAGTCCACATCTGACAGCTGTGATGTGTTACAGTGTACCTATTATAATGCCTGAGATGAACTGTTTAGGATTTAAAATTGGGAATGTGTACTGTATGCACATCTGTTTTTGCAAAAAAACTTTTTGTGGTCATTATCTATCATTCTTGATACATATTTTAAGTAATACCTCAGTTCTCTAAAAGGTTAAATGTGTCTACAGTCCCAAAAGTATCCTTTATTTGGCTTTTAAACACCTTTGACAAATGCTATTGATAAAGCATCAGCATTTGGCCGTCTTATATTTCCCCTCATTTCATATATATATGAGATGTATTGATTTACATACTGTCGATGATAAAGAAAACAGATTTCGGTTACGCTTTTATGTCTCTTCCTGTGTGAAGCAATAAAATATGTTTTGTTTTTTTCAGTATCCTGGTCAGGGTGCAATGACCAGCAGAGGGCGCTCTGTAACAGGATATGGGGAACATACGTCTTTAAACCTAAATCAGTAGTTTTTTTTAGCAAAGTAATGAACGATTGAAAGGCATATTATAAAGACATCAAACCATTAGAGTCCTTGTTGGTGCTTTTGAAAGCATTTGAGCTCCACAGTCTCTTGTGACTGATGTTTTCTTTCTAAAGTGAAATGAACATGTGTGCAGTCGTGTCCTACCACCCTGCAGTGCAGAGAACCATAATTGCAGTGATCTCTGATTAGAAGAAGGGTGGGTATTAGGCAGTCACCAGGGTGGGGGGGTTTAATCAACTTCAGGCTTTTCATTAGGCAGATGAGCTCAAAGCCTCTTGTCACCCGTTAAAAGCTCTCCTCTTGCCTGTCATGCAAGCGCACTTAATATTCTCCTTCTCTCACACTGTCCATACTGTGACATGGCTGGTTTGTACCTCAACAATTGTAGGTCTAATTCCCAAAACCATACATATTTAACTGTACAAAACTGTATCAAAGCCTAGAATACTCCCCAGGGTGGAGGGGGAAACAAATGGAAAAACTCAGCTGTAGTTAATGGCGTACTTTCTAACACTGTAGTGCAATACAACCCGTTTGATTCTATTATTTCAAATATGCATTTTGGTTGCATTGGGATTAATGCTTTCTATATTTATTTAAGTAATATACCAGAGTGGACTACTTGACGTGTGTTTCACAATCTCCCAGTTAAAATGTTCCTTTAGTTAGTTAATTAAACATTTTGTATTATTGTGAGCATGACTTGTGCCTGGGTTCTGGTCACTATTAATAGTTAATCGGGGTTTCGATATTGTGATGATTGTAATCCAGCTGCTTCCAATATATCTTAAATGGTAATCAAATTGTGGCGGTAATTTGGATTATGCTTGCAGACAACTGGGATTGGATTTACTTATCAAAGGTGACATTTGGGTTTTGAACAGTGATTCATATTTACATAAATTACTTGCAGCTTTTCCATTTGATCATCCCTCAGTTTGACCCCACGGTGCACTAGATTTGACTATCTGTTACACCGGCTGTAACAAATGGAGATTTAAATCTGATGTTGTATGTGGTCCTGTTGACCTGCCAATGACCCTTTCTACATGTGAAGATGCACTTGTGGCACTCGATAAGCAGGAGTTTCTCCTTCACAGCACATTTGACGTCTCTCACACTGCAGCTCTTTATCTGGCAGAAATGAAATGATTGCTTTGTTCAAGGAGAGCGACAGCTGGCCAAACATAAACAAATAAATTGCACAGCATCATAGGGCTAGTTCCTAGGTAACCATGTGACAGGGCCGACAATTGCTATGGAAACCAGCGTATCCTCTCTCTGTCTCTCTCTGTCCCTCAGTTCTTTTGGGAAATGTGTGAGAGTATTTCCTTTTCCTGTGAATTGGCTTTTACTTTCCCGGTTTGACAGTTGTGGAGGAAGACACCGTCACGTGATGTAGAATACACTCAAACAGGTTTATATACCAAAAACACAAATCATGGCTGACAATAAAATGTCACAAGTAGAGCTGACAAAGCTTTTGGAAATATTAACCCTACTTTTGTACATTTTTATGGTATAAAATGCCCTCCTTTTAGGCTTTTACTCAACTAGTATACACTGAAAAAACTGCAATGTTGACTTTGATTACATGTATTATATATCAACACATTTCCCATAACTGCATTAGGTTAGGTGAAAACAATCATATTAAGTTTAAATAAAGAAATATTAGGTTCAACTTAATATTATCACTTTCAACTAACCTAATAAAAAAATGTGAAATTTGTTGACATTATACATGTAATTAAAGTCAATGTTTCAGTTTGTTCTGTGTATATGAAAACAGTAATTAGCCTGAACCATGGATGTATAATAAGAACTGGATACAGCGTGGGAGGCGGGGCCTCATTCATTTCTATGAGAGTTGCTCATTGGAGCATGAAGACAAAATGGCCCAACTTTTGAGAGAGCGAAACGTCACGAAAGTATTCTTATAATCCGTTTTTATTGTGCATCCATGGGCAGGGGCGCCGCCAGGGATTTTGGGCCCCCTGAAAATATATCACATTGGGCCCCACCACCAGGCACAGGCCACTTTGTTTATAAATTACCTCGAGGGCCGTACCAAATGGTCTAGTGGTCCGTATATATGGCCCGGGGGCCGGAGGTTCCCCACCCCTGCTTTAATATAATAACATTAGTATTAATATCATAACCAAAATGTCGGTGATTAACATTTTGTTTACAGACTGATCACTCAATGCTTCAAACTGTCCATCATCCTAAATAGACTGAAAGCAGTTTTTGGTTTTATATAGATCATTGGCTATGTGGGAAAATACTGTGTTTGAAATGTATAATTTAAATTAGATGTTAGCTTTTTGTTATATATATATATTTTTTTATTCCAGTCTCCCTTCAGATATGTTAAGTGGCATTCAACACAATGCTGCTCACCTCCTTCAGTTTGGAGAAAAGCTGGTTCAGGTTCAGCCTTATGGGGGACAGGGCTGCTGAGCCTAAAGATGGATCTGTTGGACCTGGCACCAGGGGGAGGGACAACTGATTTAGTATGAATAGGCGCTAAAAATGTGCCTGCATTTATTAAAGGTAGGGTAGGTAAGAATGGAGAAACCAGCTCGAAGCGCTAGAATTTGAAAGTACACAACCGAAAAAAATCTGCCCCCCTTCCTTCAGACTTTCTTACAGAGCCCCTCCTCCAACACACACAAACGCGCACATGACCAATGAGGGCACGAGATAAGCTTGTGCACAGATGGAAGGCTGACAGGCAGGTAGGCCATCCAGTTATTTTAGCCGGGCCGGCTCAGATGATTGGTCGTGCTTTTTACAGCGCCACGGCTTCCACAGATGACATTTTTGTACGTATTTATTGTCAAAGCATTTAATATATTCATTGCTATCGGATGTTAAGAGCATTCCATGGAATATAACAACAAGTGTATCTGAAGTGAATTACCTACCATACCTTTAAATGTCAGCTAAAAGAGCAGTGAAATTAAAGACCTCTGAATTTTCTGTAAAGATATTAACAGTACTTAATGTCAGCTTAGTAAACAAAAAAACTAGGGCCGGGACTTTAACGCGTTAATTAAGATTAATTAATTACACAAAAATTAACGCGTTAAAAAAATTAACGCATTTTAATCGCACTTATTTTTGCACCGCGGAACGTTTCTCACTGGATGAGTTTCAGGCGTACCGATTATACTGGAGCACCAACTAACGTTCATGACTTCAGACAACAACAAACCACAGTGAACAACAGTGGGAAATGTTGTTTTAAAAACGGACGGATGGAAGCGTCGATAAGAGCACGGTTGTGTGCAAATTATGCAAAAAGGAATTCGCATATCACCGCAGCACATCAAGCCTCAAGTATCACCTCAATGCAAAACATATAGCAGCTAGCGTGGAAGCTAGCGTGGACGTTAGCCTCTTTTATCGCGTTCACACCAAAAAGAGCCGGTACTAAAATTAGTTCATGAGAACCTTTTTACCCCCACGAAAGTCCCTGCTAGAGAGCAGAGAGCTGCTAGAGAGCAGGGACTTTCGTACGGCTCTCTTGTGAGAAAAGAGCTATATTTCTGATTGGCTGGGCGGATTGCAAACCACGCCCCGTAAAACTCCCAAAACGTTTTGTGAAGCCGCCATTTTATTATCTTCGCATTAGCATTATTAGCATTAGCCCAGCGCAGAAACGCAGAGAGACTAACTTATGGCAACACAAAATAAAACATGGGAGCGGTGGAGATGAGGAGGTGTCGGCGTTCTGGCGATTTACTCGGAAGGCTTCAGTAGAAGCTGCTGGGAGTCCCAGCAGCTTCTACTGAAGCCTTCCCCAACTCCGGGGACTTCCGGCCGGGGACTTTGGGCGGCAGTATACGCCGTGAAGTGGTTTGCGGCCTACCAGTAAACCCAAAGCAGAAGAAGAAGAAGTGACGTCAGCGGCTTCATTTGCCTAATCCACCCCCAGGTTCAAAGAGTTCTCATGAACTAAATTCTCATGAACCTTTGTGGGAAAAGTACTGCGGTGTGAATGCGCCTAATGGTATACTAAAATCCATGTGAAAAAAATTGCTTCTCACTGTTCTTAGGTCAAATATTTATATGTGATTAAAAATGCGATTAATTTCGATTAATTAATTACAAAGCCTCTAATTAATTAGATTAATTTTTTTAATCGAGTCCCGGCCCTAAAAAAAACATTAGCTAACAGACTCATTTCCACCACTCATGGACCACACCCACCTTTTCTTGTGAAAAACTGGGTGACATACTGTCGCCCTTTAGTCCCTCTCTCTTGTCTTTCTCTCCTTTCTCTTCTTTTCTTAGAGCCTGACTTTGTTGGTCGTTGAAACATGGTACAACACACGTATGTAGGCTAAGTACTAGCATCCCTCCTCACATGCTTTCACTCTCTGCAAGTGCCGGTGCCGCACCGCGTTTGGAGGCAGGACCAAACCATTACACGTAAATAGAAGGGGGTGTACAGAGGCTTTGGGTAATTAACTTTTGGAAGAAAATAAGTTAAATGAATCGTAAGTTTAGTGAGTAATTTATCAATATAACGTTATATTAATGTTAATTATTGAGGATTGATGAAAGGTTACTTACATTTATTTTCTTAATGTTCTGAACATTTTGGGGCCCCTGTCAGTCACGGGCCCTTAGAATCGTCCTAACTTTTCACCCCCTTACGGCGCCCCTGTCCATGGGTAAAGGTGAATCTCATGTTGTACTGAACACGTCACATGAACGTGCCGGGCGGCGCGGTCCCGTGGGTTAGATCCGCGTTCATAATGCCGAGGAAAATAACTCTCAGAATAACGTTATTAGCACATTTTACAACTTGAGGACGGAATGTTTTTAATAAGGGCTATACAAACGTTCATACTGGGTAGTTTATTTAGTTTAAAAAAAATTATCCAACGATTTACAGACGTCTCTTTCCCAATGTTAGTCAATGGGAAAAAGTATTTCCGGGCCCATCAACTGATACGGAAGTGTAGTACCGCCGTTTGGCCACATCGAATATTTTCCTCAGAGTCCGGCGCACTTCTTGGTGGCTTGGCCTGAACAGCATCACAATTAAAGAAAATGTTTTAAGATCAGAGTAAAAAAAAAAAACGGGTTGTAATAATTTTCTGTGGATCTTTCGTTCAGCTCATTTGCAGTCTGGTTTGCGGCAGGTCTTTTGTTTTGATGTTTGTCACAAAACCAGTTACTCCATGTGGAAAACCAGGCTCGTCTTCAAAGAGTGAGACATCACAGCCTATTCTATAAAAAAGAAAGAAAGCAGGTGCAAATCTAAAAGAGGTGCTTTGATTTGCGGCCAATTATTATGGACATCCTTGTTGTACCACCTTCATGTGAGTACTCTTCCTCTTTCCTCGGAGCTGATCAGAGGAGCTGGCCCATTATTCTTGGTAGATAACCAGAAATGTAGAGATCACATGAATGAACAGGAAACCTCAAAAGTTATCAAGTTATTCAACACACCCAATTAAACTTGTTCCAATCCTCTAATGCCCTTTTCCCTCTAAATCACTGCGTAGTGCACAAGGGGTTGCCCCCAATTAGCTTCCTCCTGCGACACCCTGACACCGTGCTGCATCGTGATTGTATTTCAGCTTCAATTACTTTCAAAAGCCTTCAGGCCGAGGTGATTGGTCTCCACCACTCGTTATTTCTCTACTTCGTTCTCCCTTTTATTGATTGTGAGGTGGGGTCAAAGGAGAGTGAGGGGCGGACTGGCCATCTGTAGAATCTGGAGAACCACAAAACGGCCGGTCGTCAAGTACCGTTGAGGGCCGGCTCGGTTCGCTGACGGCCGGCACCGCCCTTACTTTATTATGGCCTCACTGAAGTTGCGCCGACAGAGGTCCGCCGTTACCCCGCAGCGAGGCTTCCCCCCCGTTGACAGTTCACCAGCACCCCCCACTCCGTTGACAATTTACGTTTTTTAGTCCCAGGGCTGTTTTTTTGTCCCAGTCCGCCCCTGAGTCCATCATGTTTAGGAATAACAGAGCCGTAACCTGCTCAGAATATTGTTGTAATATGTGTGGCAGTTATGTTCAGATGAAACAGCCAAAGGTTTACACATTATAAATAACCGAATACTCTGCCTTGACACCTTGAAACGCCGTTAGAATTAGCAATACTTGATGGTCTGTATCATAGATATAACACATCTATGGTCTGTATGGTATACAGTGTCATTAGGTCATTAGGGGCAGGTGGGGCACAGCCCCACCTAGTGTCAGTAGAAAGTATTACAAATAATGATTACAACAAAATGCAAAAAATAAATTAAAATATATATAAAATATATTTTAATATCATGTTTAATCATCTGATTCGTCTGTACATTGCTGTTTTAGTCTGTGTTCTTCTAATTAGTGTCTACAGTGTGTGCCTATTGAGCTGTTTGAGCCATGTGGGACAAAACCATGGATGTATAATAAGAACTGGATACAGCGTGGGAGGCGGGGCCTCATTCATTCCTATGAGAGTTGCTCAATGGCGCATGATGATAAAATGGCCCAACTTTTGAGAGAGTGAAACGTCACAGATTACCCGGCATGCCTGAGAAGTACCCGTATGTGCGCTCATAGCGCATGCGCAACTTTAACCAAAATGCTCGTTCACATCAAGCACGTCAATTTGCGTACACGTAACAGCACCGTGCGTTCATGACAGCATGGTAATGGATGTTGTTATCATGGATTTGATATTAACGAGGCGGCAGTTAGCAGCTAGCTAGTAATTATGCTAATGTACACATCAATCGTTATGTACTTATATTACGCTGTAACAGGATCTAGTGATATCCAACAGAGCTTCATTTAGCATGAAATAATGATTGCACTGTAGGCTATATATATATATATATATATATATATATATATATATATATATATATATATATATATATATATATATATATATATATACAGTGCAATAAGCTTCTTAGTGCAATAAGAAGCTACAGGAACGTTAATCTACGTCGGTAATATTAACTTTATTTAATACAACATTTACGGTACAAGATTTAATCATACAGCCCATGTAGTATAATATTTTACAAATGATGAATTACAGCAAACATGTGCAAAATATCCATTATTACAGCTCCGTGGGCTGGCAGTAAGGCGATATGGGTCCGTTCTTATTGTGCATCCATGGGTAAAGAGAAACTCATGTAGTACTGACCACGTAACTTGAACGTGCTGGGCAGCGCGGTCCCGTGGGTTAGATGCGCGTTCATAATGCCGAGGGAAGTAACTCTCAGAATAACGTTATTAGCACATTTTTACAACTTGAGGAACGAATGTTTTTAATAAGGGCTATACAAACGTTCATACTGGGTAGTTTATTTAGTTTAAAAAAAATTATCCAACGAGTTACAGACCACTCTTTCCCCATGTAAGTCAATGGGAAAAAGTGTTTCCGGGCCCAGCAACCTAAAGGAAGTGTAGTACCGCCGTTTGACCAGCACGAATATTCTCATCAGACTCCGGCGCACTTCCTGGGGGCTTGGACAAAACCCGATCCTGCCCCTCCTATGTCTAAGTGAACGGTGACTGTAAAAACTACACTGCGCATGCTCAGAATATTTTCCTATTTAATGTGTGTGGCAAAAAATAATGACCATAGGGGCATAGTGCTGCCATCCCCACCATACGTCATCTCACATCATTCAGAGCTGATTGGCTGTAAGTACGTGTGCCGCGAAAAGTGTGGTGTGTGAAGAGGAGACGAGAGAGCTGTAGTGAGGCGTCCTAAAACCCGGAAGTAAGCTGCGCATGGCTTCCCTCGACAAAAAAGCAATGACATTTCTCCATAGGATTTTAGAAAATAGCTCCAAATAAGGTCTGTGGGAAACGTAGCTGTTAAATAAATGCACGTTTTGTTCAGCCGGATAATATCCACATGTCTACCCTACTTTTATAATTTTCGAATCATAAGTCTATTCATTAGATTAGATTTATGATAGACTTTTGAAACTACAAGAACATAAGGAGGACTTTTACAAAAAAGTAATATAGATTTTTGTCCAGAAGGATAGGTAAATGGACTTAATCTTCAAGTCAAGGTAAGACTGCAATTTTATTGAAAATGGGATCGTACTAAGAGAGAACAATTCAATATTTAAATGATAAAATTACATTTTTTGGGTATCCTTTTGTTGAACTGTCTGTTTAAAATTAATTGAAGCATCAGTCAAAAAAAGCTTTTGAAAATAATATTATATTTTGATTTAGGTCAATATTTGTAAACCTGAAGAGTCAGTGCCAGTGCCTCACCAGCCATGAACCTCACTGCAGAAGCTTATAGACATCTAAGTTTTTTGTGCCCCACCACTTTGCCTCCACCACTGATGGTATAGAGTGGCGAAGTCCCTCCCCTTCCGGTGGACCTCCATGGGACTTTATTTCGAAAAAATTATGTATTGAAGTCAATGGAGAGAGAAAGATTATCCTTCTATCCCGTTTGAATTGTGCCACGAATTACACATATGATGTTTGTCAATTTAAAAGATAATTTTGCAAGTCAAAAAACATAAAACTGTGTGTGAAGTAACACATTTGTGTCTGGTCTCGCAGAACAACACACGTCACCAAGATGGCTGTCACTACTGTCTTGTCAACAAAACGATTGACTACCCTCACTATCACCACAATGAAACACGTCCAGAAGAATGTCATGCAAAGCTGCCTGCCTGCCTTCCTTTGATTCTCTCTGAACTGCCTGGTCTTTTTAATGTTTAATGTCAACCATTTGTGCAGATAGCATGAAGTAGAAAAGATCGGCGATCGCATTTCTCCCCCGGGCTTAAATTGTGTATTATAGAATGATCACACCGGTGACAGTACTCTTCAAAGGGTTTACGAAATATGACTACTACTCTTACTGTTTAACATGTTGGGTTACTTAATGTTACTTCATATTAAGGCTAATACAAATGACAAGGCTGTAATACTAACTAACGTGCTAGCTACTAGCTAGGTAGCTAACTTGATCCAGCCACTCCTGGTCCTTTCATCAGACGGGAAGCGAAAGAACGAGCAAGACCCATTGCTGGTATGATAACAACCTGGTACTAAGCACACAGGCATCTTGTTAAAGTTATCTTATCTTAGCCAGCGCCATATAGATAGATTATATCTATATGGCGCTGATCTTATCTATCTCTTAGTGGAGGAAAACAATTGTGACATCACTTACGCGACTCTGGGATTTGTAGTCTTTCTAGTTGCGTATTTCTATATCTAGTTTTCTTATATTTCAACAGTTTTACGACAAACTGTGACTTTTTTGACATGGAAATAATTTTTTAAGATTGACAAACATCATATGTGTAATTCATGGCACAATTCAAACGGGATCGAAAGATACGTTTTCTCTCTCCATTGACTTCAATACATTATATTTCCGAAATAAGGTCCCATGGACCGGAAGTAGATGGGCGTGACTTCGCCACTCTATAGACTTCGCCACTCTATAGAGTGGCGAAGTGGCGAAGTCCCTCCCTTTCCGGTGGACCTCCATGGGACCTTATTTTGGAAAAATCATCCCTAACCCTGCACTGCATGCATCCCAATCTAAAAGGTGGCGTCCTTTACTAAAATGTAAGGTACAGAGGCACTCATATTTTCCTGTGATGTTTTATTTCTGTGGGCAATTTAGATTTTCTCCGCTTCACGAACTCCTTAGTGGTCGTGTTAATAAAACCATGTGGTGTGATTTCAAGACAATAATAAGACAAGTGAAAGTACACTGAACGTTTATTCAATTATGAACATGAACATTCAGACCCTCCTCAAGGTCCAATCCTGACGGGGTTTTCTTTATCATCATTTGTAAAACTGGGCGAATCCTGAAATGAGCTCAGCAGGCTGATGGATATTCAAACAGTATAACTGCGAGGAAACCCGGAACAGAGCTCATGTTGTTATAAAGCCCCTCTGTGTGTTAAATTAAGGGACAGTCAGAATATAAGTATGAGTAGTGATTACATTTAGCAGATCCTAATCTAATCATAATGTTTCAGTATTCTGCTAAGGTAACTTCACATACATTTCAAGAGTTGTGTTCAACAGGTTAACTTATAACCATATCATATCAATTTATATATTTGATTTAGCGTCTTCATTTGTTGGACCCAGAAGCTCATTAGACTACTCAGTTTCAGCAGATATTGTATTAAAAGATACGGAAAAGATCAGTTCATAGTTTGAGATAAAAGTGAGCCTTCCTGTTTGTTTATAGACGTGTCGGTGCATTGGTTGTTAAAAAGGGAAACTCCAGCTCTCTCCAACTATTAGCAGCAGAGCCCTGATAGCCCCCAGCAGCCAGGGGCTTTCAGAAATAGCTTTTTTAAAAGGCCCCGGTCTCCCCTGTTTCCTCAGGATCCAGGTGCTTTTAATTGGATTTCTTTGACAAGATTATTGCCTGCTCTCAGGCCAAGCTTGGATAGTGTGTAGTATTAGAAAGTGTGCCTATATGTCTACTTTAATCATGAGAAAACTCCACAAACAACTTTGATTTGGTCAGAAATTACAACGTGACCGAAGGTTGAAACCTTCCAACCTCGCTAAATGGTGCAATAATTCCTTGTAATCCTACACACAGTTTGGTGAGATTTAAAGTGATATATTGTGGATGAGTCTGACAAACAGTACATGTATTACTACAGAGAGCCAGCACTCCCAGAGTCCTTTTGTGCCACCACCTTCACTACGGGATGAAGTAAAGCCTCTGATGGGTAGACAAAGCTCTGGTTCCCTCGGTCCCGGCCCTTCAGGGTATTTTGACCTTCTTAAAGGAGACAGACTTTAAGAGCAGCATGCCGTCGAGGCATTGAGATTTCACACCAGAGCTTTAATCCCTTAGAAAACGTCTCTCCTATTATCCTATTCATATCTTGTTGTAACGACAGAGCAGGTCCGGGTTTATCTGTCTATGGGCACATCAGCTAATGAAGACAAAGAATGAGATTGTATGGTGATTGTTTTATAGTTAAAGGTGGGGTAGGTCATTTTGGAGAAACCAGCTCGAGTGGCTAGAATTTGAAAGTACACAGCCGGAACAAATCTGCCACTTCCTTACAGAGCCCCTCCTCCAACACACACAAACGCACACATGACCAATGAGGGCACTAGATAAGTTTGTGCACAGATGGAAGGCTGACAGGCAGGTAGGCCATCCAGTTATTTTAGCCGGGCCGGCTGAATGGAATATAACAAAAAGTGTATCTCGAACCGGTTTCTCAAACTTACCCCCACCTTTAAGGGTTAGGGTCTCTGCTTGCTTGACAGTGTCTGGTCAATATTAGGTTATTATTTGCAATAAGTGTGGAATAGTCCAAAAATATGGAACATTTATTTGGGTTAGTGTTGTATTATTAATAATTTAGAAAATTCTCAATTGGGAAGATGTATGCCATTTGAGTCAGGGAAATCAAAGGAAGGTGTAATAAGGACTTGGAAATATTTTAGTATTACTTAGATTTTTTTTAAATGTAAAAAATAGATATCCTCCTTAATTTGGGATATCGTAGTATTATACATATTTGTTCTGGTTTTAATGTCTGCTTAATAGGACATGGATGTAGTTTTCTGAATGTACCAGGCTGATCATGTGTTTCTATTATTTGCCCTAACCAGCTTATTCATCAAATCCACATAATTGATGATTATTGATCCAAATCTCCTTGTGAAAATATGTTGTGAAAGCATCAATGATCAACCCTGCAATATTGTCACAACATCAATATCGAGGTGGTCAAATTATTGCAATATGTAATTGTTTTAATATCTTCCAGCCCTAGTTGTCATCTTCTGACAGTTTGAACCAGTGCACTTTGTCAAAGAAAATTATAATCATACCTTTGTTAAACACTTCTCAAGTAACTTCTATAAAATGGTCACCCTTTGAGTTATGAATGGTACTAAGAATGTGAGGGTTATTTGAAGCGTTTGTCCTGTTATCCTGTCACAGCGCTGCAGAGAGGCACTTCAATAACTGAATGATTGCGAGGAATGAAGTGAGACATAACTCTTCTCGGGCTCAGCTGGGACATTTTAACAAGGTACAGGATTCTGAGCTTGGGACATCAGGTGGGAGTTTATTAAAGCGCCTGACTCCGCTGGGTCATGCCCTCCACGCTGCGTCTCATTCGTTTTGCTCACACCACTTGTTATAGCCAGCTAAAAATGAGTTCTGGTGTTGCTTGAAATAATCCAACACCGTACGTTTTTAGTTTCTTTTTTGGAGTGTTGAACAAATTGAAGTGTCAGTTTCCTCCCCTGCGAAACTTCTAAATTGAGACACATTTGTGATGAACTTTCTAAACCACTGCAAATCAAGCAAGCAACTGCATGTTTTTTTATAGTTAAAGGTGGGGTATGTAAGTTTGAGAAACCGGCTCGAGATACACTTTTTGTGTCACGGTGTGTGAAGCAGGTAGGACCCAAATGCAGATTAAAGTGAGAATTCCTTTATTTCAAGGCTAGGTGAACAACAAAGACAAAACAGAACACTCACCGACGAACTAGTCATGACAAAAGACGACCCGACAAAGACAGACAGAAAAACCAGAACTTAAATACACACAAGACTAATCACACAAACAAGACACAAGTGAGGAGGGAGGAGAAAACACAGGGGCCACAGGTGAACACAATCGGGTAATCAGACACACCAGGGAAACTAACGACAGGGAACCACAGACAAATCCAAACAAGACACAACGCAGACAGAAACAGGCAAGACAGGAGGTGAAGACCTTTCAAAATAAAACATGAAACAAGACAAGACAAAACACCATAAAGACAGATCGTGACATTTTGTTATATTCCATGGAATGCTCTTAACATCCCGATAGCAATGAATATCTTAAGTGCTTTGACAAAAAATCCATTAAAAAAATGTCATCTGTGGAAGCCGTAGTAGCCTACTGTAAAAAGCACGACCAATCATTTTAAAGTAACTGGATGGCCTACCTGCCTGTCAGCCTTCCATCTGTGCACAAACTTATCTCGTGCCCTCATTGGTCATGTGCGCGTTCGTGTGTGTTGGAGGAGGGGCTCTGTAAGGAAGTAGCAGATTTCTTCCGGCTGTGTATTTTCAAATTATAGCGCACTCGAGCTGGTTTCTCCAAAAATACCTACCCCACCTTTAATAGACATGCACAATGCACTTTTGTGAAGTAAAAACAACATCATACCAATGTTAACGCTGTCTGTTTAAGCAGGTTTAGCAGGTGGTGTTAATGGTGCTGTATGAAGTTGCTGTATGATGGTGCTGTATGATGTCCTTTTGTTGTTCTATTTATGTTTTTATGTTTCATGTGGAACTACTTGAGCAGGTCTCCCTTGAAAAAGAGATCAATGATCTCAATGGGATTTATCTGTATTAAATAAAGGTTTGAAATGAAATGAAATGGTGTTAATGGTGCAGATGCTACAGAGGCTCAATATTACAGACAGATTATAAACTATTTTAAAGCTATTATTTCCAATGAAAATGAAGTGCATTAGCGGTAAAGGATGAAAAAGTGTTTCAGAGACTCGATGTCCTTGCCAAACCGTACATTGCTATTCCTGCAGAGAGTGTTTTACACTGCGGGGTGAGTCTTAGCAGACTGTTGATGGCTGGGCCAAGGATGCGCTTGTTTTCTTTCACAAGAGAAAGGGCCCGGACAGCGGACATCATAAGCAGGGTTTTTCATTGGACCTTCATGTTTTATCTTTTTCTGTGATGGGCTTAAGAGACACAACACAACCTTCAGACTCAAAATAAGTTTAAGTGGAAGAAGTCTTTGTGTTAAATCGTCCTACAGTTCGAGGTTCTTGTATTTTATGTTGAGACTTTCGTAGCTTTTATCGCATCCTTATGGATGGAACTGTAATAATATAATATCCCTTATTGTATGATTATTAAAAATGCAGGTTACTTTTATCAGTGATTTACAAATATTTTGGTCATTTTCTAAATTATACTTTGTAGTTGTTGCGGGTAATTGCATATATTTGTTGTTGTCAAGTAAATCATATCTAAAATAAGTCTAAATGAAGGCGCATTGAATGCCATTGAAACACAAGGTGGATTCTGATTAAGCAACATCCAAAACATGTTCACTATTTCTTGTTTTAAATGTAATTGATTTATTCCAGCATCCAGGTGTGCCCGTGAATTTAGTTTTCTTTTGATCAGAGAGGAAAATGCAGCAGGAGGCTCAAACTATAAACTACATCACATGTATCAAACTCAAGGCCCGGGGGCTAAATCCGGCCCGTGGTGGATTACATTTCGGCCCGCAGGATAATTTCTAATTACTATTAGATCTGGCCCACCGGTATATTGCACGCACACCTTCACTCCATCCTGAGGGTTTCCTCAGCTCAGAGCCTGAGCCCAAACATTGATGAACTTGCACCCGAGATGAGATGCCAAGTATCTGGCTTGAACTAGCATCACAGAGCAGCACACTGACTTTCAATGGATGTTTCCTTCTGCACTTTCTTTCTTGAGACAAGTTTGGATTTTTCTTTGAGGGAAATTGTTTTTTTGAAGCTGTTGTTGGCCTGTGGGAAAATGTAATCATAAGAAATGACTCTGGAAAAGCTGCAGATAGAGCCATGAGTAATGAATGCAACTGATTATTTAATGTTTAATGTTGTTTTTATAGGCAATAATTTAAGCTTTGTTAGTTCCAGGTTTAATATGTGCAATAAGTTCATTTCAATACATTTTTGACACCCCTGCTCTATATGATTACATATTGATGAAGGCAGCAAGTGGTTGTCGGTTTTTAAGTGTTCCCCCTACATGCAGCATTTCCCTGCTTAATTTAATTTGTGTTAATCCTGGCACTTAAACCACTTTAACATTTATATGGTATGCATAATTCATGCTGAAGCATAATGTTTAATATAGCAAGGCAAATTCCCATTGATGTTGTGGTAACGGAAGCCGTCGGAAGAGCAATTCATCTCCTTCCGTGCAAATCAAATTTAAAAGGAGATAATCATATATGCTCCTCTGTCGGCGGCTAAATGGACCCCTCAGAGTACGGCACGTCTTAAAGCCGCCAGAGTATTTGTTCAGGCATCACATGGTCCTCAAATGGAAAAAAGGAGAGCACTTTTTGTCACTTTTTCAGGCCTTTATCATCTTATATATAATTATTTTCAATTTTGAGAATAGGCTTTATTATATTTTCCTTCTTCAATGTTGTTTATCTTTCACATTTGATCATAAACTGTGATGTCGTGTGTCTTCTGTTTCTATAATCTAAACGTTGTTTTCAACATAGACACTTTTTTCTGCAAGGCACTTTGCAGTATTATAGGACTACAAAGCTGTTGGATGTAGCGTCGTACATCATCAAGCCATCTCAGTTTTATAAATAAGTTTCCTACCATGTTTACACACTTTCCTTCACTCTGTGATGTAGAGCGATAATGGGAAGGTTCACCTTGTGTCGTGGCTGACTGCTAACTATTGTTGTGATATTTCCATTTTCACGTGCTGTTATTTACTTTGATAAAGAACACGTCTCACATGAGGCAGGTTGACAGTTGCAGCTCTGCTAGATGTGCGCTACTGAAATGAAGAAGTTAACTGCAGGTTTCTTTATTGTCAACAAATGAACACCGGCATTGGAGGCTTGTTGGAGAAAACACCACAAAAAGCTGACCAATCACAGTCCTTATAGGCTCCACATGCTATTGGTAGAATACTATAGTCTGTGTGTAGCCTGACGAGTAATTTCATTTCTGACTAAGCTTCAGTTATGTCGTGGCTACAAACCATGCCCTAACCCCTTCACATACAACTATAAATCTTCATCCAGGCTGTTTCGATGCACTGTTAGTGATGGGAATTACGGCTCTTTGAAGGGAGCCGGATCTTATGGCTCCGTTCCTTTCCGAGAGCCGTTCAAAAGAGCAATTTTTTTAAGAGGCTGGGGTTAATAGGTTTATCTGTGAAATAATCACCAGGATAATGATTGACTGTATTGCCAGAAATCTACTTTTACTCACAGAAAAATGTATAACTTGCTACATCTACATAACCAAACTACTACTCAAGCAGCATGCGTTATGCCATCATCTACGGCTAATGTGCATTCAGGAAAGCAAGTTCCCGTAAAGGCGAGTGGATTCAAGGCAGGCAGAGAACCAACGATACAAAGAACGGCTCTCACCGAGTAGGACTCGGTTCCCTTCGTTCGTACCAAAGAGCCGTTCAAAAGAATCGGATCGTTCGCGAAACGTCACATCACTAGTTAAATGTTTGTCTTAAAATAATTTACTCCTGGACGCCACAAAATGCCCACTATAGAAGATAAGTTATGGTTTCACATTGCATGAGGCAGGTTATTTATTAATGATTTGGTTCAGTTTTGATAACTCTGAAAGAGACCGAAAGAAAGTGGAGGCTATAGAAAGAGCAAAACTAAACCGAACCATGACTGTATTTGATCTTTATCTCATACTTACCTAAAATACATTGCAGCAGATTTCATCTCCGTCGACACTAGTGTATATGTTCAAAGAACACATGCTGGTCTCACATATTTCATTGGTCAGAGTGATGCAATCTGCAAGACATCCCGCTGCAGAGATCAAGCGTGTTTCATGGAGAATTTGTCTTGAGCTCATTTCAAATGTCAGTCTTTTCTGAGTTTATTTTACTTGCATACAATAAGTTAAAAATAAAACACCAAACACACATGAAAGTCTCCAACAGTTTTGCCATTTAACTCCTCTTACTGACTCAGCGTGTTGTGATCTTTTGTTAAAGAAATAATCGTTGTCGGTGTTAACAAGTGAACCGTGGGAGCCAAAAGTCAGTCAATGAAAACAGCTGGTTTTGACATTTCCTGTACAAAGCTCTTTAGTGTCAACACCACTAAATCAGCTCTATCAGAAAGTGGATCTTTGGACATATGAGGAATGTCAATGCGGGAACCAGCATGCAGGAAAAAGGACGAAGCAACGTTTATTATTGGATTTCTGTCCTAACCTTCAACCTGTTCCGGTGAGAGTGGTTATTATTTTCCGAGGAGCAGACTGATGTGGGTCTGCTCTCAGGTACGGGAGGTCAGCAGCACCCACACAGACCTGAGAGTGATGGAGCGTCGGTATATGGTCAACATCCATGACAAATCTGCTGTCAGACAGGCTCTCATTCCACCTACTAAACACAGAGGGCAAGACATTATCATGGAGGCAAGAAGGAAACCAGAGAAAATGACAAACATTAGTAACCAAACTTGAAAATGGTCTTTATAAAATGTCTAAATCTAGTCAAACTGTAAAAGATCTATATCGAAAACTATTGGACTGAAACAATGTTTAGGAAGAGTATATTGAAATGATTCTACCTTCTTGCAGAAGAGACTTTAATGCATACTAGAAGGTGTGGAGCACACATGTCAAACTCATGGCCCGCTGGTATTTTTCTTGCGACAACAGGGCATGTTTGGTTTTTACTTTGAGGGAAACATTTTCTTTGAAGCTGTTGTTGGCCTGTGGAAATCATGTATGTAATCATAAGAAATGACTCCGGAAAAGCTGCAGATAGAGCCATAAGCAATGAATGCTACTGATTATTTAATGTTTAATGTTATTTTTATAGACAATCATTTAAGCTTTGTTAGTTCCAGGTTTAATATGTGCAATAAGTTCATTTAAATAAGTTTTGCAATAAACATTGAACCAGTCCGGCCCTGGACTAGTACCGATATTTTTATTTTGGCCCACTGTGTATTTGAGTTTGACAACCCTGGTGTGGAGCAGAGCAAACATACCTAGGATCTATTCTTGAGGCAAACCTCTCCTGTGACAAAATGGCATCCAATGTAATAAAAAAAGTCAATCAAAGAACTAGATTCCTATACCGGATCTCCTCTCTGGTAAACAAAAACACCCTGAAAACTCTGGCAGGAGCACTCATTCAAGGGTACTATGACTATGCTTGCACGTCATGGTACCATAGCACCTCCAAGGCGCTAAAAATACAACTTCAAACATCGCAAAATAAACTGGTCAAACTACTGCTTGACCTTTCATCTAGAACCCACCTCACCTCTGCCCACTTTGAGTAGACGACAGAGTACAGCTACTTGCAATGGGCCTGGTCTACAAGATCCACTACACCTCTATGGTACCCATGTACATGTCAACATTCTTCCCAAAGGTCAAGGAATACCATGATCATAACACCAGAGGGAGCTCCACAAATCATGTGAAACCCAGATTTGGCACAAAAAAGGGGGAATACACGTTTCGCAATTATGCCACATCAAGGTGGAACGCTCTTCCCACAACTGTAAAGGAAAGTAAAACTATACTTACCTTCAAAAGCTCTCTTAAAGAGCACCTTCAGGGGAGAGCATTGCAAAACTGGCCCCGGTAATGGTACAAATCTCAACCTGTCGTTCAATGGACAGCTTCCCCCCCCCATCTATGTATATACTCGCATTTTAGACTCTGTTACTAACTGTATATCTGTAGACTTGGTATGTCTTAAATGTCCGGTTAGGATGTATTAGAACGAAATCTAAAATGAAAATTGTAAACAAGCAATCTGTATGTAAAAAACCACCTGTATGTAAATTGTAAATAAGCCATCTGTATGTCAAATATGTCTTATATGTCTTAAATGACATGATGAATTGGAAATGGGGGACCCTGATGTAAACAAGACGAAAGTCTTTCTCTGGTCTGCATCCCCTTAACAATTGTATGTTTTGAGCTGTACTGTACTGTACCCAATATACAAGCTGTTAATAAACTTTTCAATCAATCAATCAATGAAACTATCTGAAATCTTATGTAACACTGCTAGTGATGCCTATGGATCAAACTAAACCAGTTGAACAGTAAGAGATTCAAACTGTGAAGCAACAACACCATCTGGCCACACTTCTGTTTGTACTGTATGTCACAGATGATGTATTTTCTGGGAATCTGCTCTAAAATGAGTCTTCAGTACCACGGTTCTTTTATTTTGTTCAATATTTCTTTCTTTTATTTTCAGGTGAGATAATACAAAAAACATTGGGGACAACACAACAAAACATAATAGAACCTACAAAACAATAGCAACGACAAAATGCCAGTTTTCGTGTCGAAACATGAACAAAATCCAACACACAAGTAACATGTTTATCTACTTAAAGACGTAGTTACCCATCTTGGAAACACACTGATACTCGTAAATGAAGTGACAATAGCAAAGCTTCTCTCACTGATTGTTGTGTCCATCAGCTCATTCTGTTATTGAGTTTAAAAAGTAATCATACAATGATTGCACAGCCTTTAATTAAACACTGAATAACCTTCTCAGGAGAATCCCATTTACTGAGAGAGGCAGTCTGAGTCGTGCCAAACCATCTAGATCAATTACAAATTAGCATCCAAAAATGTGGCGACTTTAAAATCAACACGTTAAACAGACAGGAACGATGCCAGGGATAAACTCAATTCTAATACCTAATAAAACCCTGTGTCCTTTCTTTTAGAGAGTGAGCAAACTAGGATTTTTAGATTCCTTTTCAACAAGCGTGTCGTTGTATTAAGGTGACAAAGTTGGGTGTGTAGCGTACAACCTTGTCCTTATTTCAACCTTGCCTTGAGTTTTTCTTTTCATTGCCACTCCTTTATCCTCAGTGAAGGATAGAATAAAAAGCATGCGCTGAAAAAAAAAGCAGCAAACGAAATGTCAAAGAAAAGAGGTTGTGACATTAGGAAATGCAATAAGGTTTTAGCCTCAGATTTGTTGAGAAGTGATTGATGGTGTACTCTTCCTAACCTCATCAGCCACTGCTTTTTAACCCCCACTCCCTTAAGGAGTCAGAATGTGCCGGTATCGAGATGTATAATAATTACATGCACAAAATATCACAGAATAAAAATGTTATCTATCAAACATTTAAGAAAATACTGCCTTTATTTACCAAAATTCATTTAGACCATGCTAGCCGTTAAACAAACATGAAGAGTAAACTGTATGTTTACTCTTCGTTTATTTATCTGCTTATTTGTTTGTTTATTTATTTGTTGTTTTATGTTTTTGTTTTGTTTGTTTGTTCAATAAAAAATGTATTTCTTTAAGAAAAAAGGATGTTAATTATTTAGTTTTTGGGAGAAGGGGTGGGATTAAATAAACTTCCCCCCACCCCTTTTCGGATGTGTAATTAAGTAGATCATCTGTTTATACATAACTTAGAATCAGTCATATTTTGTATATCAATTTGATACTGCTTAATTTTGTATTGTAAAATAATTCTCATGTTACATTTTTTTATTATTGTTTTATTCGAAATAAATCTAATCAAATCATATGAGTTCTACAAAAATAATAAATGGAATAAAACATTTGAATTTTGCGTGTATGCTTTAGATCAGGGGTTTCAAACTCAAGGCCCGGGGGCCAAATCCGGCCCGCGACTTCATTTTATGTGGCCCAGCAAGAGCTTGCAAAGAATATAATACGTTTATTATACGGCATGCCACTTTACAGAAGCAAGTTGCCCATAAACTACATGTCCCACAATGCATCTCGTTTTGTGACATGCGCACTGAAGCGACTTACAATATTTACCCCGGACTTCTGCTTTCAAACGTAGTTAGTTATTACCCTATCCGATAATAATCCAATTCAGAGGCAATAATGTAATATAATACATTATTTTATATATATATTTATATATGTATATTTATATAGTTACAACCGGCCCTTTGAGTGCAACCATAATGCTAATGTGGCCCGCGATGAAATTGAGTTTGACACCCCTGCTTTAGATACCATCACTATATAAATTACAACCAGAAGAAACCACAACTTCCTTGAATATCGGAAAGCTATGCCATGCTGCAGAACACATCCTCTGTACTGTTACCATCTGCTAAATGTGTCAGTATTTAATCAACTGTATAATGAGATTTATTGTGAAGCCATTACTACTGCATTTGTATGCAGGATATGTTAGTTGTTTGACAACAGCAATTGTAGCCAATACAGATCGAATTGAAATGTCAATTTTAATGTCAAACTCAGGATTAGCATGCAGGTGAAACAACAAGTGATTTCCGTCTCAACATCATTTAGCCTGAATCCGTCTATCTTCTATGTAAACAGGGCTTGAAGTGAAGAGCTTAACAGGAAGTCAGTCAACCTTCAAATCAGATTGGGAAAAAGCAATTTACCCAGAAGGAGATGAATTGTTTGGTATCATACGTATGTATCTGAGTGAAGGACTTCTTTAAATGTCAATATACAGTAAGCGTGGGCGTAGAGAAAGCCAAGTTCTCATGGTTTGCTGACAAGAAAACAGAGCCGTGTGCAGACCTTCAGCTTTCATTTCCGACGTCAAAGAGAAGCAGAAAAAGGAGATTGGCTGTTGTGTCGATTGGGCCGTCAGATTCTGTTTGAACGCCTCCTCCGAATAGCAACAACACCCTTGATTATAGATAGACTGGGAGGAAATGGAGAAAGTGGCTTCCTCACAGTCTGGATATCATTCAAACACAAGCCATGCTGCGACAACCATGTTAAAGTCATTGGGTGCGATAAATGGCCTCCTCCAGAGACAGATTGCTAACTGTTAAATTTAGAGCACATCAACGCCCATTCACCGCCTCCCTGTAGGGCAGCCAAGACGATCACCCAAGTGTGTTGTGTTGTGTGATCACCTTCACTATTGAGGAACCAAATTAGCACTTTCCTTTTTGGATTGCAACCTCAGGAGAACACTTTAGGTATTTCCATCTGTGCCTGCATTTTGGCAACAGGATCAAATAGATAAAACAAAACCTCAAGACTGATACAACTCTTTGTTTTCAATGTTTATCATCTTGTATCACTATTTTACCTTGGGATGGAAATTGTACTTCATGTTGTTGATGTCTAACAAATGTCATTGAACTGACTACCTAAAATCCATCAGCATTATGTCTACGTTACCCCAAAATAACGGACCCCAAACCATTGTAATGGTACACTGACTTGTTATAGGGAGGTGTGCAGACTGTCAGACCCACTACATGCCTGGATGCCTCTTCTTGCACTTTGTTAAAGGGTCGTACCATTTCCTGGGAGAACAATGTAAGCCTTGCAATACTTTGATTAAGGTGAAGATCATATTTCATAGAGAAAATGCACTGCTTAGACTCCTGGTAATTTGTCAGAGTTTCCCGGTTGATAAACGATTTGTTGCTGAAGTAATGTAAACTGCTTACTGCTGCTAATAGTAGCTTCCGTTAGCTAGATAGCTGCTAGCACCGCTAACCGTACTGCCAGGACTCAAAGCTGTATCGCTAGCACTGGAGCTTTGGACCACTGTGAGGTGAACGTTTCTAAGAAAATGGGAGTGGGGGCACGACTCTGGGACACTGAGTGGGTTAGTGAAAGAAGCTGGCTAGCTAGATCTTCAAAAGTTGTGTTTGCTTAATGTTTCCAACGTTTTTAAACAAGTTGTAGTGGTCCTAAATTCACAAAATATCAAACCCTACATTATGTTGCTTTAGGGTATTTTTTAAATCCTTTTTAAAACCCCGATATTAACTGTAGTTTTGAAGGATATACTACAATATACTTAAATATTTTGGAGTTCTTCTGAAAGTATTAATTTTACAGATAAAACAAATCAACTTTCTTCTACCTTAACAGCAACACAGTTCTGAATGATCTATAAGTTATAGGTAAGTTCTCCAGTTTGGATTTGAATTTCTAGGACGGTCTGGTCAAAAAGGCAAAAAAGCCCCAGTAGCTGACCTGGTAGAGCAGGTTGTAATCTGAGCTGCAACACTTTGCTCTATGTCATCCCCTCCATCTCTCTCTCTTCCTTTCCTGTCCAATAACAGCTGTATTTTGTAACTGAGGGAAAAAGCCCCAAAAAGATAACCTTTCTTTGAAGAACAAGCCCACAAGCTAACTTCTCTCAAAATGGCTATTTACTGATCTGAAACCTTTAAAAACAGAATCTCAACAATGTCCCAGCTCTGTTCTCTGAACCTCCCTCCTGTTTGTTTTGGCTGACTTCCACACAGCCATCTGAGCCTCCAGCTCATTGACTAAGAGCGAGGCTGCCTGGGGCCTTCGCTGCCATCCATGCTGACACACAGCTCTAAAGCCAGCTCTAAAGGGTGGATGAATAATGGACGACTTCAGTCCAGAGGTTTTTTATCCCCCCAACCAGGCTGCACAGAGCTGTTGCCTCTCTTTTTCATGTCTGCAACATCCAAAGCTAACGTTTCCAAAGATGTGTTGAGCAGAGAGAGAGCAGAAATGTTTTTGATGACATTTCATTTATAGGAGTTACTGCTACAGCAATATAATTGTTTTCATTACAAGGTACAGTGTGCACATTTGTATTTAAGACCATCCTGATGTCGTATTTCATGAATTCCACAAGAGTCTGGATTCAACAAGATGGAAAATACTGCTTTTGTGGAAGCAGAAATTGTGCCAATAGCAGTTGCTAAGAAACTGCTGAGGTGTCGGTGTCGGACAGTGATAATTATACTACTGGAATGTGATCACTTGTGAATAATTTATACAGCATGTGATGGAAAGACAAGAGCCCTGCGAACATTGCATCCTCCAACTCTGTCAGTACCAAAGTAAATACAGCGAAGAGGAGGGTGCTAATGGAGCCTCTTGGAGGACCTCGGACTCAGCCAAATGAAGGATAGCCTGAACAGTGAGTGCCATATAACTGAGTGTTATAACCATTTTGGCTGGAGGGATCCTCAGATGGAGCGAACGACAGAGTCTACATCAGGATTGAGTGGGAAACACAGCAGACATTGTAACAGCTTGTTCCCACAATGAATACAACAACTGTCACAAATTGCCAAGTGAGAACTGGATGACTGCTCCACTTCGCTAAGCAACATTAGAAATGTCTGTCTCCTTCAATATACATATTTTAACACTCACGCCCCTTTGTTTGGCAGTCTCTTCTTGGCAAGGTATTCATGTAAAGCACAAAAAAGTGCAGCAACGCCCCAGTTCACTGTTTTATCTGGTGGGTGCTTGTTTGAAAATACACCATGCATAAAAGTGCAATATCAATATACTGTAGGTAATAAGGGCCCAACATATCAGGGTTTATTTATAAGGTAATGGTCCTCTCTCACAAAATGTAGCTTTAAAGGCCCTGAAAACATTCACTATAACATTAAGTATACATGATGCAAAAAGCAACATCGAGGGGAAAACATGCTGAGGTAGGTTGAAATATGAATTTAAGCACATTTTAAAGTTCAGTTAATCTGGTTCTACCTTCTGCTTATAATTCAATCGACAGTTACCTTCCACTATTTACAGAGGCTGATTAAAATGTGTTTTTAATCGTGTTTGTTGCACAGGAGAACATGACAACCCTTTTTTCCAAATTAGCCCCGCTCACTTAAAAGCCTTAAGAAAAGCACAGGAAATATCTAAAGAGAATAAACCACAATTGCAATAACGTTGGCAGAACATATTGTTTTTCCTCACTCATTATTGCAAAAGTTACCATCATATTGTTTGTTAACAGTGCACTTACTCAGTGTGTACTTTACAGCAAACCTGGGGCCAGTTTCACTTCTATTACATTAATAGGAGGGTTAATGGGCACAGCCATCATTTTTGCCCTGGGGCCCCCAGCAGGTTAATCTGGCCTTGCAGACAGTCACTACATTTGCAGTTTATTAATGAAACGTCACCAGAAGCACAGGTGAGAGCACTTTAAAGTGACACATTGTTGTTGCTCACAGTGTACAAGTGGTTATAGTTACACATACAAACTGCCATCGTGGGGGGAGAGTTTGTTTTTCTAGAGGGTGCATTAAAGAGAGATATGTTACTGACAGGGAATATCTTTAAGATTTTGAATATGCTGACCGTTTACACGAGGCTATCATGTCAGGATCAGAAACATAACAATTATTCATCTTTAATAACGTGTGAAGCATTTTGATGTCTCAGTGAAGAGTAGCCAGGCCCAGTGCTTAGATGTAGTTTATTAATCTCTACAAAAATGTATATGTATGCACCAGTGACGTGCGGTGAGGTTCATTCATCCTACTTTGGAAGGTGCAAATCTCATTTCGGCAAACATTTCAGGGCTTTGTGGACTTAATCCATGACAAACTGGAGTTGAGACCAGGAGGCGGAGTCGCAGTCTTACACGCTTCTCTGCGCTCTCTCCTAGGCAGTCATCCATAGGAATCCCGAACCCAATAAAATACCCAATATTAGCGGTGTGTGTGTCTGCCCAAGGACAAGTTAAGGTAAAACCTAATAGAGGTGTCATACATAATAACCTAATAAAAGTAAATGTAACAACTACTACAGTGCAACAAAACAGGAATATTAAATGTGGTCTCTTAAACATAAGATCTCTAGCATCTAAAGCAATATTGGTAAATGATTTAATATCAGATTATAATATTGATATATGCTGTCTCACTGAAACTTGGTTGAGACATGAAGAATATGTCAGCATAAATGAGGCCACTCCACCCAGCCATATCAATACTCATATTGCCCGAGGCACGGGCCGAGGAGGTGGAGTTGCAGCAATCTTTGACTCAAGTTTACTTATCAATACTAAACCAAAATTAAATTATACCTCCTTTGAAAGTCTTGTTTTTAGTCTTACGCATCCGACCTGGAAAACTTTGCAGCCAATCTTATTTGTTACAGTGTACCGTGCACCAGGTCCTTATTCAGAATTCTTATCTGAATTCTCTGAGTTTTTATCAACTTTGGTTCTTAAAACAGATAAAGTAATTATCGTAGGTGACTTTAATATTCATGTTGACGATGATAAAAATAGCCTTACTGTTGCATTTAACTCTATATTAGATTCTGTTGGTTTTTGTCAGAGTGTAAATAAACCAACCCACTGCTATAATCACACTCTCGACCTTGTTCTGACTTATGGTATTGAAATTGAGCAACTATTAGTCGAACCGCATAATCCTGCTTTATCCGACCATTTCTTAGTAACTTTTGAAGTACTGTTACGAGACTACAAAGCATTAGTTAAAAGCTCCAGCAGCAGAAACCTATCTGTTAGTGCTATAGCCAAATTTAAGGAAGAGATTCCACCAATACTTAACTCGATAGCATGTCTGCATGTAAGGGAGGAAACTTATACAAAATGTACACCACCCCAAATTGATCATGTTGTTGATAGTGCTACAGATGCGCTGCGAATAAAATTAGACTCTGTTGCTCCTTTGAAAAAGAAGAAAATAAAACATAGATTAGCTCCATGGCATAATGCCGAAACCCGCAAAATAAAGCAAAAGTCGAGACAACTTGAAAGGATATGGCGTTCCACTAAACTTGAAGAATCTCGTTTAATTTGGCATATTACTCTCAATGAATATAAGAAAGCACTGCGTAAAGCGAGAGCAGCCTACTACTCTTCATTAATAGATGAGAATAAGAATAATGCAAGATTTCTTTTCAGCACTGTAGCCAGGCTGACAGAAAGCCACAGCTCGATTGAGCCTTCTATTCCCATAGCACTCAGTAGTAATGATTTTATGTGCTTTTTTAATGATAAAATTGTTACTCTTAGAAACAAAATTAATGACCTCTTGCCTTTGACCAGTATAGTGTTATCAACAGCTCCCGGAAACGTGAGTTCTAATATTACACTAGATAGTAAACTAGAATGCTTTTCAGCCATAAACCTTGAACAATTAAATTCAATGATTCTCTCTTCTAAACCATCAACGTGTATGTTAGACCCAATTCCAACTAAGCTGTTGAAGGAAGTTTTTCCATTAATTAGCACTTATTTATTAAATATTATGAATATGTCTTTATTATCAGGCTATGTTCCACAATCATTCAAAGTAGCAGTGATAAAACCGCTTCTTAAAAAGCACAACCTCGATCCAGAGGTTTTAGCCAATAATAGACCTATTTCCAATCTTCCGTTCCTCTAAAAAATTCTTGAGAAAGCGGTCGCAAAACAGCTGTGTGATTACTTAAAAAACAATGATTTATTTGAAGATTTTCAGTCTGGCTTTAGAACACATCATAGCACAGAGACAGCTCTGGTTAAAGTCACAAATGACATTCTAATAGCCTCTGACAAGGGACGTGTCTCTATTCTTGTTTTGCTCGATCTCAGTGCTGCATTTGATACTATCGACCATGATATCCTATTGCAAAGACTAGAGCACTTAGTTGGCATACAGGGAACTGCTTTAGACTGGTTTAGGTCCTATCTATCTGAACGCTCTCAGTTTGTACGTGTCAATGATGAATCTTCCACGCAAACCAAAGTTAGCCATGGAGTGCCACAGGGCTCAGTGCTCGGACCTATTTTGTTCACATTATATATGCTTCCGTTAGGCAATATTATAAGGAATCATTCTGTACATTTTCATTGTTATGCGGATGATACTCAACTATATTTATCAATCAAGCCTGATGAAATTAATCATCTAAATAAAATTCAAGACTGCCTTAAGGACTTAAAAACGTGGATGACCTTAAACTTTTTGATGTTAAACACGACCAAAACTGAAGTTATTGTACTTGGCCCGAAGAATCTACGAAACAAATTATCTAAGGATATATTAACCATGGATGGCATTAATTTGGCCTCCAGTGAGACTGTAAGGAATCTTGGTGTTATATTTGATCAGGATTTATCCTTTAACGCCCACATAAAATCAATTTCAAGGACCGCCTACTTCCATCTACGTAACATTGCAAAAATCAGGCATATCTTGCCTCAAAACGATGCAGAGAAACTAGTCCATGCATTTGTTACTTCAAGGCTGGATTATTGTAACTCTTTATTATCAGGGTGTACCAAGAAGTCAGTCAAGTCGCTTCAGCTGATTCAAAATGCTGCAGCTCGTGTACTAACCAGAGTTAGGAAAAGGGACCACATTACTCCTGTTCTGGCTGCCTTACACTGGCTCCCTATAGAACACAGGATAGAATTTAAAATTCTTCTTCTCGCCTACAAAGCCCTTAATGGGCAGGCGCCATCATACCTTAAAGAACTCATTATACCCTACTGTCCTACTAGGGCATTGCGTTCCAAGAATGCAGGGTTGTTGGTTGTTCCTAGAGTCTCTAAAAGTACAATGGGAGCCAGAGCCTTTTCTTATCAAGCTCCACATTTGTGGAATCAGCTTCCAGTTTGTGTTCGGGCGGCAGGCACGATGTGAGGGTCTAAGGACAGAGGGTGTCGTATTGTCTACTGATATTTTGTACAAACTGTAAAGTCCACTGAGACAAATGTAACATTTGTGATATTGGGCTATATAAATAAACATTGATTGATTGATTGATTGATGGCTGGTGAGGCACTGACTCTTTCAGAGTCAGATTTACAAATATTATATTTTGACCTTAATCGAAATATTCGGTTATTTTCAAAAGCTTTTTTGGTCTGATGTTTCGATTAATTTTAAACAGACCGTTCAACAAAAGGATACCCAAAATCTAAATATTGGATTGTTCTTTCTTAGTAAGATCCCATTTTCATTACAATTGTGGTCTTACCTTGACTTGAAGATGAAGTCCATGCTATCCTTCTGGACAACAATCTCTATTACTTTTTTGTAAAAGTCCTCCTTATCTTCCTGTAGTTTCAAAAGTCTAGTTTGTTGTTTGCGTCTACCGTCTCTGCGTAGAATAACAGTAGCAACAAGAACCTGTGGGCTCACGTTCGCCCCCTTCAGTGCGGCAGAGGTTATGGCTGCCTCCCCTGGTGCTTTTTTCATTGCCGTTGTATGATGAGACCAGCGGGCCTAAATATCATATATACGTGAAATAAGTTATTTAGAGACTATGGATGGCGAGGATAAATGTAATAAAGGGACCTACAAACATTACATTGGTGACATTCAGTGAGATGGTGCAGGCATGCGCTTAGGGCCCGCTTTCCAGCCAGTTTCTGTGGGGTGACGCATTCTGAGGTGAGGCAGAGCTCATCTGTGCCTCACCTTACCCCACAGTAACTGGCTTGAGCGCGCTGACAAAATAAGTGCCCGCGTTAAATTAGTGCCCGCGCTCCAGCCAGTTACTGTGGGCTTACGAGAGGCAGAGCTCGTCCCTGCCTCACTTCTCATCGCTGCCCGTAGTTGTAGCGGAGCTCGTCAAATTTGCTGATTTTGACTATCAAAAGCGATTGGAATCATACATAAATCACACTTACAACACAGATCAGTGGAGACATTTTATTATTATTACTATTTAGTTTTGCTTTAGTTGTTTTTCCGTTACATTGGAGTATGACAGGTGAGGCTCTGCCTCCCCTGACTGCACGTCGCTGGTATGCACCCCTCCAACATTTAACCATCAATAAAACTTGCGATAAACAACCACATTGGCACAGGATCTCTTGTTGTATTTAGAAAGAGACATTTCACACTGAAACACCTGTGCCATAGTTATTTATACCTTAACTACAGCCAATTAGACGACTCCTGTGCTCAGTGAATGGATGTTGGGCGCCCTGCAGCTGTTTCCTCTGTGAACACACTCCTCTGAGTCACAGCCGACAGGCCTACAGGCCGCAAATACTTCACTGATGTGACACAACATGAACTTTCCTGTTGGCCTCTCCTCTGCTGCCAATCATTTTATTTTTTGCTCATCATCCCCTCTGAAATCCTCCAAGTAAATGGGATTTATTTGCAAAGTTATTACTTCCAAGACCAATCTTTTCAGAGATGCATGAGAAGCAAACCAAGAGGAAAATCAATCTCATCCGTGACTCATTTTCCTGTTATTGATTTTAAAATTATAACACCTGTGGCTGCCTTCTTTATTTTGTCGGCCAGCAGAAATCTTTTCCCCTGGATATTGTTCGCCAATTGGATTGAAATGCATGTTGAACTTGCTGATTCACCTCAAGGAAGATGGTAAAATAACAGCATTTGACTTTATCTGTGTTTAAAATCACTGTTTGTCAGTTTCAGAAGATATTTGAGAATGGTGATAACATTTTCTTTTTTTACTGAAGACATGGATTTGTAAGACAGACACATTCAGTATATTATTTATATAGTTATAGTGTTGTTTTTATTGGCAACCATAGCATTTTGAATTTAGTGCAGTGCTCCTAGAAAACCAGAGTAACTGAAATGCTGGAGACACTGAAATGGTTAAGTGTCAGACAGAGGTCAACTTATATTTTGTTAAATGTTGTCAGAAATATTACAGTGGCTAACTTACCACATATATTATCACAACGGTTTATAGCACAGTATGTTCGACATAAATATCAAACACGACATGCAATAGAAGGAAGGTTTGTATTACCCACATCTAAATCAAATATGGGACAGAAAACAGTCGTGTACAGAGTACGCTGGAACTCTTTACCCATCCATATAATTCAGGAACATTCTCAAGTACATTTCAAAAGGTTGCTAAAAAAATAAACATTTCAGTATCATAAAGTAACATTGAACTGTGCCTGTGGGTATGTATATAATGTATATATTATTATGTACAGTTTTCATTTCATACAGCACTGTGAATTGCAAGAAATTATGAGCCGTTTTGTTTTAATTTTGTTGTATGTATGTTTATGTATGTTTTGTGTGTGTGAAGACCCCAGGAAGAATAGCCAATGTGCATGCTAGTGTTAATGGGGATCCTAATAAAGACAAAGTGCAAGATTAACATTGTAAAAAAAAAAAAGCATGATTGGTTTGCCGTAGACAGACCTACTCAACAAAGTACATTTATCTGGAAGGACGCACCTTAGCTTAAAGCTTAAAGCAGGATCAGCAAGGTTGACTCTCTCAAACCTAAAACTAACCCTCTGTACCTTCAAGAATGAAATCAGAACAACTTTCTAAACCTCTCAGAAGTACTCAGCTTATAGAAGCGTCTATTTTTATTTTCTAAAGACTCCCAAAGCAGCTTAATAGGAACAGTCTCCTGGTGCCCCGTGGTAATAGATGTTCTCTCAAATGCTCTTTGAATTTCATGGTTTCGGTCTAAGAACTTTCAGCAGGTGTAACTGTGAAGACATTATAGCACTTTGAAGGTTATTTGGGGCCTTTACACCTGAATCTTATCTGAAAACTAATTTTAAATGAGATATGTGTTATTGTCAGGTAACTTACTCTTTACCTTCCTACATTTTTAAAGGTTCTCTCTTGTCCTGATATTTCATAAAGGAACCTATTTTAAACCAAAATGTCATCTGGAACTTTCTTATTCAAAAGGTCAGTATTCACCACTAACTACACTGCGGTGTCTCAATGCCGAGTCCTTGTAATGGTATGCTATCTATGAAATGATAAGCATGTCGTGGAGAGAGCTGACGGCTTTGGCATTGACTTTGTCATTGTGCTGGAGGCTCATTGAGGATAATTAACTGCGGGGAAGTGCAGTGTCTTGTTCCTTTCAAGCCTGCTCGTTGATCAAAGGCATTTGACGGACTCACTAATCCCATCTGACTGAAAGCAACTGTGTGGAGTGGCAGCTGACACACACAAGGACTTAAAGCAACACTGTTCAACATCACTTGAGCTCATGTCTTAATCAACTTGAGCTTATTTGAAGGATAAAGCTGCTGTTAGGCTATATGTTTCTTAAGGTCAAGAGAAGACAAAAACTAACAATGTTTGAGTTGGTTTCCAAAACGTTTCAACTTGAAAAAAGGATCAGAAATATATTTGAAAGAGGCACTATATTTTCATCCAACAACCAGGGAATGTAGTTACTGAAACAAGAGTACAACGTGGGGTTATTGAGGCAATCATTAAATAGATTGCAGATAAATACACATTTTGTGTTTCAGTATTTACAGGAACACGAGTGTATGTGGGATTGACTGAGAATAAACTATAGTACAGAGTCGATGTACTGAAAAACAGAAACCAAATCAAAGTGTACCAAATTAGTGTCATACAATTAAAACAAGGAACCGAAAGACGGTACAGCGCTCTGTAAAGCACTTCCACTATGACCACGTTTTAATTAAAAGTAAAAGCATATTGATTGTTCAAGATCACGAAACTAAAGAGCAGCCATTACGTTTTTTTACAGGCATAATTTATGGTGGTCAAAAGTGATGAGAAGGTGATGGCCACACCCACTTTTGTTATTTCGTGTCTCCTCTGAAGCTCTTTTGCACTCCACTGCACTCTGTCTCACTTCATCACCTCCCCCCTTTGTGATGTCAACAGAGACTCTTGAGCTGACAACTCAAATTGGTCTTGAGGAGAACAACAAATACCATTTAAAATGGCAGCCTCTGTCGCTGGGGAGTTATGCTAAATGTCTGCTGTTAAAGCCATTTGGGAAATTAACTGAAGAGCACGAGATTTGTAAGGGCATCCGGTGGAAACTACCACTAGCGCTGAGAGCAGGTTAAAGGCTTATATGTTTCAGTCTCTAACAAACCTGCATTTAAATTCAAATTGGGAATGATTTGGCTCGGTTTTAACAGGCAGTCTGAGATCGATGTGCATGATTTAAAGAGTCAGGATCTCTTGAGGCCAAAGCTTTGCTCGGTGAAGCAAAAGATTAACTTTTGTGACTGCAGTTTTAAATGTAAATTAGTATCCTTACAATTAGCTCTGACAAAGACCCATGTACACTTAGGTGGATGTTACAGCTATCTGATCTAAAAGAAGTGTAAATACATCAAAGAAGCAATTAAAACGGATTAAAATCTGACCGATCAAACCGCCTCTGATTTCTGCATTTCTGAAGGTCCGTCACAGACCAGAAAAGGTATTGTTGAAGAGACTTAATCATTCCTTTGACTAATATTGATTATTTAATTATTTCACATGTTTGTCATCCTACTTCGGGATAACATGTGAAATTGGTGGCATTTCTGTATGTTGATTTAATAATAAAAAGCTAAGAAACAATGATTTGTAGAGTGGCTGACTTCCTACATCATTAGTATTATTGAAAGAAATCATTAAAATGAAGGAAAAACTAATGAGGATGTTACTGTATATCTGTTTTCTTTTCTCTTTTATAATGTAGTGATATCGGGAGTTATTTATGGCTGAACAACATGCATATAACCTCCAGTAGGCCTATGTACAGTTTATATTTCAATTTAATCATTTAGGAATCATTTTAATAGCCACTTTTCCGCTAGCTAATGAGGCTGTTTGTGTGAATGACAGCTAAACCTGTGGAGTGGCAGTTTATCCTTCCAGGCCTTCAGTGTCCTGTCAGCGGCAGAAGCGCTGCATGTCTCTGAGTCACAGCCGCACTAATTGGTATGTCGACCAGGAATTCCTGCGATGCAAATTAAATCTGAAATGTTGCTGTTGTGCTTCTAGCAGGGCAGATAAACAGGCTAAATCGTCATGTAATACTGAAGTATATATACTCCCCTTATTGTGTTATTGTTCTCAAAAGCAACCCGAAAACCACGTGTTACCCCTCAGCTCACTAAGGGCTAAACAGTTAACCATTTAAGGGTTAATTCAGTGTTTGAATGTGGAAACAAAATGAATTATATTATGGCAGCATATGTTTATAACTACGTTTACCACACATGTTGTAGATTCAGGGAAATGAATAGAAAGTTTTTTCACTATTGTAATATTAGTCAGAAAGTTTGCAATTTTTCCCTTTGATCCCTTTTTATTCATGGTCTGGTATGGTTTGAAGTTTGAAGTTGAAGTTGAAATATGCAAACTCAATCCATCGGCCCAAGATGGATTGGCATAACACATGCAGGCGCTGATAAATATATTAATCAATACAGGCAGTTTAGTGATATCACTTCCAGCTTATAAAATGTGTTTCTATTAAGCACATTATTGTCTGGAACAAAAGCTTGCTTGAGTTTAAGTACACACATTTTTACAAGCACATTTCAGCTATGAATACTGCTTCCTCACTTCTAACACCGAGCTAAAAAAAAGATGACATGATGTTTTTTCATCACGTTAAATGAGATCTAAATGTTCCTGTGAGGTGCTTAACCCTCTCTGTTTTAAAAATCTTCAAAGAGCTGAGAGGAAGATGTGTGGGAGGCAATACGTTCTGATGCTATATCACCATGCAGGTCCCAGCCATTGCGGATAGAAGTCAATGAAGGTCATTCATTACATAATGCTCCTCTAGGTCAAAGTACATTCAATTAAAAAGGCTGGAAACTTGTTACACCCCTGGGTATGTTTTGTCTAAACTTAACACCAGTGCGCACATTAAAACTGCGTGGTGTAATGAAATTGCCTCAGTCGTTGGAACGGTGTTCATACTCCATATCTGCCAAAGCACACGAGGGAGATCATTAAAAGTGAAAAGAGATGGAGTCCCATTTGCTAACCACCTCACCAAACTATGAGACCATCTATTAGTTTTTCTCGGCAGTCCTATCTTTGTTTATTTGTCCATCTAAACACAAATGTCAGTAACTATGAGCTTCGACAAAAGCGGCAAACTCTCAGTGACCTGAACTACCACTTTATTCTCACCATGGCGGGTGTGAAAGGCGCCTCAGTCCAGTATTATGCAGACTCTCTAATGAACTCGCTTATAAAATTGTATTTCAATAACAATTTCTGTTCCAAGAAAACGTCCGTTCCCAGAGTATATTATAGTTCGGCCGCTTCATAGTAGGTTCACTGAGGAGTATTAAAGAACAAAGGCATGGACAGCATGTGGATATGATATCATTAAAAGTTTCTGGTTCATACATTTCCAAACCAAGTGATGGTAACAGCATTCTCTAAACTCCTTGTTTAAAAACCACCTGAATTTGGTCAGTTAAATTGAACTCCCGGTGCATGAGTCATAGCTCACCCTCTGGAGTGAATGTACCCAGACTGTGGAAATTGACCTTTGAGTCATTTACGGACATTGACTCTTTGCAGAAAGACTGGCCCTTCTGTGCTGCTAATGTCTAAATCACAAAGCTGTAACTGGAGTTTCAGGCTCAGCAGTAAAACCAAATCCACCTTTACTCTGTAAATTCAGCCATGCAGTCATAAGAAAGAGCTTTCAGAGAGGTGCTGATGACCTTAGCAGCACTTTGTAGACACAAATTGAGTCCTGCTGGTATTGTGCAAAGTTATATTTCTTCTAATATTGCAATATGCTATTTACAACTGCGCTAAGTTCTCTGTCTAAAGCAGAATTCTAGTTTTAGACCTCTAAGTTGCTGCTGGCGTCTCAGAAACACAAAGAAAAAACTTGAGGGTGCAATACTGAGGCACGGAAAAAAAGACACATAATTGTTCCATCAATGTGCAAAACAATGGCTAACTTCTCCTAGCAACCAGTACAGCTTGTTTGTCACTCGCTACGGATAAGTGAGGGCAACACAAAACCATTTTTCTTGAAGTGCAGCATGATATTTTACAGAATGTGAAATATATTCCTGGTCAGCTTATCAATGCATAGCACTTCAATATACCTTTACATTAAGCATGAAGGTTGTGTTGAAAATAAGTACTCAAGTAGTACCAATTCATACCATCGCTAACATTTCTATAATGAAAACACTAGGGAGTCTGCCTATTACCCTCTTAAAGGTCCCGTATGATACTGTTTTTCATCAATATATTATAGGTCTCAGATATATACAAAACATGTCTCTGAAGTGTTTGGCTGAAACACCAAACAGATCATTGCAGCATCCCATAATCCCCTCTGTTTCAGCCCTGTTTCAAAAGTGCTGATTCTCTGTCTGTTACTTTAGATGAAAAATAGGGAGCCCCTCCCCACCCCCTCTGAGAGAGATTTGGCTCTAGGAGGAGATTCAGGTGATAAGGGGGGGGTTACCTTGGTTGGTGATTGGCTAATGGTTACACAAGCCAAAAAAACGTTATGAGATCATAAAGTGGCCAAAATCTGATCAGCTCATTTTCAGGCAGGTTTTTATGTAAATGGTCAGGACAAAAAGTGAGAGCATTTTTTTTCCTGAAACTTTCAGAATCTCTTAACGCAGAGGGGACACATGCTTATGTATAAAATACTGTACATGAACAAGTGGATTTAGCATAATAGGTGAATAAGTCCCACAGCATCAAAGAAGGCAGGATAGAATTCACCTTGGTCCAAGGGTGACCGTTCCTTGCCGTACATACTCGAGATAACCGAAGATATCATGAATCTTAAGACACAGGGGAAAAACATAAAATGTAGTTCAGTCTTACATGTGGATCAATGAAGTCAATTTGGTGTCACGAGAGCAATATCATTGTTTGCCCAATTGTGCTCTTCTAATTCCAAACATGATACTGCCTTGGGCGATGATAATGACATTCTCAAACACTAATATTTGTTTCTTCCCCCTGTTGATTTAATATTGATCTTGCTGTTAAAATGAGAACCTTAAGAGCATTGGTGAGTGTGAGCGCTCTGATGTGATGCCTCTCGTGTCAGATGATAAACATCGCCTATTAAGAATACTGTACTTCATAAAAGCCGTCAACAACTCGCTGAGATTAATAGACATACATTAATATTACGATCTATATAAGTGTTACGTTCCCTATTGGGCTAGGGGAACCAAAGGGAAGCGACACGAACCAGAGTGGTATTGGTATTAATTATAAGTGGTTTTGTTATAAAGCAAGGTGTAACAAAATGGCAGGCAGGCAGCCTGAAACAAACAAAAGGGCCAAAAGGGCACCGGTTGACAAATAACCGAACAAAAGGAGGACTCTAAAAAAGGAGTCTAATGGCATATGTGGGGGAAATAAATACTAGTACCCTAACTAAAGAACCAAACAAAACCTCACTTCAAGAGTGGTATAACTAACAAAGGGAGTCTACACAAAACACACAGCTAACTAAAGGCAACAGTCACAAATCCTAACAATACTCTAAACACTAACTAACCTACTCTACACTCTACTTACACACAATATCACACGGAGATAAACACACAAGATTAACCACAGAATGAAGAGCAAAATGCGAGAGGCGTCTGTTCACTCAACAGAGCCTCCAGACTGAGTGATGATTGTCCCCAGCTTTGTAGTCCTCTCCAGCAGGTGTGCGCTGGGCTTGCACAGGGATTGGAGAACGTCGGGCCCGGCGTGCTCCAATCAGTGTCCTCGGAAGTGGACCAGGAGATGACAGCCAATGATGTTGGGGCAACTACACAGCTCATTTGCATAATCACACACACAGCTGAAAACACTCAGGCAGATTAATGAGCAGACAAACAGCAACCGTAACAATAAGTGTCGTGGCTTCCTTCCTTGTTTTTCCACCAAGCCACTAGACGCCTTAAACAGACAGGTGTAACTCGTTTCTTTCCTTAAAGTACTCACAGTTTGAAGTGTTGCTTGGCCTCCGATGGTACAGTGATTCTCAAATGGGGGTACGCGGACCCCTGGGGGTACGTTGGGGTACTGCAGGGGGTACGTGAGAAAAAAAAAGGTGAATTAAAAAAATTATCTTAGTAAAATAACTTAAATAGAAAACACAATATTATATAAAACATTCCTAGAACCACCAAGGGGGTCCTCATATAAACATGTCAAATGTGTGTATTGTATTTGATAGTTTTTCACAATAACATATTACTTAAATTGAAAAACTCCTTGGAAAAATCTGTTTTATAACTGTTTTAGTGTTATGTTGTTTTTTTTCATGCATAAAATGAAAATATCCTTAGTTTGTTGTAATGCATACCACAAAGGAGTTAATACATCACACACTGAGGGAACATCACTATATTGTAATTATTTAGATAGGCTTTTTGGATCAAAAATGTTCGGGATCGGTCAGGGGGTACTTGGCTGAGAAAATGTTTCAAAGGGGGTACATTACTGAAAAAGGTTTGAGAAGCACTGGTTTAGAAGATGTTGCGATGTATTTGCTCAAAATAAAGTAACAAACTTTTGCACATGCAACAAAGAAAAATAGGCCTTTACAATATTCAAAAGAAATAGGCAAAACTCAAATAAAACAACACAACTTAGGTATTCTTTCTTTCTTGAAAACTTCACAACTTAAAGGGTACTTGTACGGTGTGTATGTACGGTTACGAGTACGATTGAGTACGGTTAAAAACTGTTCCTCGTCGGCGTCTCTCAACAGGTTGCCCATCACTGTGGCGTTAGCACAGGCGCCGTGGGAATTGTAGTCCTTTATAGTGCGTTGACTACAGACGTCACAATTAGGTGGCCTTTCTTATCAAATCAAATTACTGGCTCTAACAATAAGCTTAACCAAACATTGCTTTTGTGAGGAATAGAAAGATTTGGGAATGTATTTTTGCTGTTCATTAGGACCAATGTTTGCCAATATTGACTGCTAAGCCCTCATGTATTGACCCCCAGATAAAAATAGGGTTTCAATAGGATTCAGATTTGATTAAAAAGGGATTCAATACCAGAATTCCATTTATAAATAATATCAAACTTTCAGGTCTTACAGGACTATACAGCCTAAATATTTATGGTCCAAAGATAACCATTAAAGTGCCATACTCACCAGAAATAGCCTATTTAAAAGTACATTCCTTAAAATTATCTTAACCTACAACACTAAACTGAATTGCCAGTTTAATTTCAAGATTAGCTTTTTAATTGTTAGATTATTCCATTAGCTTCAAACTATTACATTGTGTTAATCAATTGTTGAATATTGCATTACTATCAGCTCCCCTGGACTAAAGGGTAATTGACATTAAATAACTTTCTTGAATAAGGCCAGCTTGACTTTGTTGGCAGCAAAGGTCAAGCTTATTCTTTCTTAAATGTGAAGTGGGGAAGAAGTGGCAGGTATTAACATATTAATGGATGCTGTTCTCCATATAAATAGGCCTGGTGGATAGCTTTGTTCTCTCACCAGTTAAAGGTCGGCTACAGTGCAACTTGTCTGGGTTACATTAAACAGAAACGCTAAAGGAATGCAATGTTTTGACATCCTGTGAGATGATTTTCACTCCTGTGTTTTTGTAGATTTTGGAAGAGTATAATGAAATTGTATAGTATTTTATATAAATAATTGCTTATATATTCTCAATGATACTCCAACATAAAATTCAAGCTCCCCAAGTGTCATTTATTTACATACCCGTGACATGTTCCCTGGTGTGAATGTTTTTTCATGCCATGCTTCAATGGGAGCTGAAGCATGAAATACATTTTACATGAGCTGAAGCAAATCTGCGGCGGGCTGATTAGGCGCTAAAAATGGAGTAATTCACCAGATAATGAATACTGCTCGATAAAAATGTTCTGCAAATGTCAATGATGACGCATAATCCCTCAATAACTGCCACACTTTTATTCTCCTTTTCCCCTTGTGGCCATCAAGTCTCCTCCCTGTGATTCAGAGAAGAATCAATGTGGTGAATGATGCCATTTACAGTGGGGCAAAAAAGTATTTAGTCAGCCACCAATTGTGGCCAAAAGTTCTCCCACTTAAAAAGATGAGAGGCCTGTAATTTTCATCCTAGGTACACTTCAACTATGAGAGACAGAATGGGGGGAAAGAATCCAGGAAATCACATTGTAGGATTTTTAATGAATTAATTGGTAAATTCCTCTGTAAAATAAGTATTTGGTCACCTACAAACAAACAAGATCTCTGGCTCTCACAGACCTGTAAGAGCCTCCTCTGTCCTCCACTTGTTAACTGTATTAATGGCACCTGTTTGAACTCGTTATCAGTATAAAAGACACCTGTCCACAACCTCAAACAGTCACACTCCAAACTCCACTATGGCCAAGACCAAAGAGCTGTCAAAGGACACCAGAAACACAATTGTAGACCTGCACTAGGCTGGGAAGACTGAATCTGCAATAGGTAAGCAGCTTGGTGTGAAGAAATCAACTGGGTGAGCAATTATTAGAAAATGGAAGACATACAAGACCACTGATAATCTCTCTCGATCTGGGGCTCCACGCAAGATCTCACCCCGTGGGGTCAAAATGATCACAAGAACGGTGAGCAAAAATCCCAGAACCACACGGGGGGACCTAGTCAATGACCTGCAGAGAGCTGGGAGCAAAGTAACAAAGGCTGCCATCAGTAACACACTACGCCGCCAGGGACTCAAATCCTGCAGTGCCAGACGTGTCCCCCTGCTTAAGCCAGTACATGTCCAGGCCCGTCTGAAGTTTGCTAGAGAGCATTTAGATGATCCAGAAGAGGATTGGGAGAATGTCATATGGTCAGATGAAACCAAAATAGAACTTTTTGGTAAAAACTCAACTAGACGTGTTTGGAGGAGAAAGAATGCTGAGTTGCATCCAAAGAACACCATACCTCACCATAGGGCGACTGTGGCTGCGAGGGAGTGCGGTCGTCTTTCAGCCAGAAGGTTGTGGGTTCGATCCCAGCCCGTGCTGCCAACATGTCGATGTATCCTTGGGCAAGATACTTAACCCTGAGTTGCTCCCGATGGAATGGCCAACGGTGTGTGAATGTTAGGTCCTAGAGCAAGTGGTACTGCTCTGTATGAATGGGTGTGAATGGGTGAATGACATGTAGTATGTAAAGCGCTTTGAGGGGTCGTAAAGACTGGATAAAGCGCTATATAAGTACAGTCCATTTACCATTTACCTACTGTGAAACATGGGGGTGGAAACATCATGCTTTGGGACTGTTTTTCTACAAAGGGACCAGGACGACTGATCCGTGTAAAAGAAAGAATGAATGGGGCCATGTATCGTGAGATTTTGAGTGACAACCTCCTTCCATCAGCAAGGGCATTGAAGATGAAACGTGGCTGGGTCTTTCAGCATGACAATGATCCCAAACACATCGCCCGGGCAACGAAGGAGTGGCTTCGTAAGAAGCATTTCAAGGTCCTGGAGTGGCCTAGCCAGTCTCCAGATCTCAACCCCATAGAAAATCTTTGGAGGGAGTTGAAAGTCTGTGTTGCCCAGCGACAGCCCCAAAACATCACTGCTCTAGAGGAGATCTGCATGGAGGAATGGGCCAAAATACCAGCAACAGTGTGTGAAAACCTTGTGAAGACTTACAGAAAACGTTTGACCTCTGTCATTGCCAACAAAGGGTATATAACAAAGTATTGAGATGAACTTTTGTTATTGACCAAATACTTATTTTCCACCATAATTTGCAAATAAATTCTTTAAAAATCAGACAATGTGATCTTCTGGATTTTTCTTTCTCATTTTGTCTCTCATAGTTGAGGTATACCTAGGATGAAAATTACAGGCCTCTTTCATCTTTTTAAGTGGGAGAACTTGCACAATTGGTGGCTGACTAAATACTTTTTTGCCCCACTGTATACAACGGTGTGAAAAAGGCATTTAAAACACAACAACAGCCTTTAAACATCAGAAGCAATCTCCCATCAATCTGCCACGTAATGACTTCAATTTGGGTTAAGGGAGCAGTGTGCATGTTTCTCACGATTTCATGCTGGTTTATAAAACCTCTCCAAGATATAATGACGTTGGATACACTGGGCATCCTTACATAAAACTCTCTGAACAAAGATGAATTTCTAGCTTTTTTACAATTCATTCTCCCTTGGATGAGAAAAGGTCCAGGCTACACTCTGGTATCTTTCCAAACACACTTGGCCATCCAGGCAGCAGTGGTGGTGCCCATTGTCGGCTGAAGGCGTGACATTATGACAGAAGCTATTGTGTGCCAGTACTGAGACAGGTACTTTATTATGGAAAAGGAAGAACAGCAGCAGCCTGTGGCTTCGCTGGCTGTCAGAGGAACCGCCGGCATGCACTGGCTGGGCAGATGTGACATTTAGGTGCCCTGCTCGTCCCTCCTTTGAGCTGGAAGAGGACAATGACGTGGCTCACTCTCCTGGTTGGACGTACACTCTGTGCCTAATGCCACACATAACCTTTAACATATATGTCACCAGTGACGTGCGGTGAGGTTCATGGCTGGTGAGGCACTGACTCTTTCAGAGTCAGATTTACAAATATTATATTCTGACCTTAATCGAAATATTCTGTTATTTTCAAAAGCTTTTTTGGTCTGATGTTTCGATTCATTTTAAACAGACCGTTCAACAAAAGGATACCCACAATCTAAATATTGGATTGTTCTTTCTTAGTAAGAACCAATTTTCATTATCAATGTGGTCTTACCTTGACTTGAAGATGAAGTCCATGCTATCCTTCTGGACAACAATCTCTATTACTTTTTTGTAAAAGTCCTCCTTATTTTCCTCTAGTTTCAAAAGTCTAGTTTGTTGTTCGCGTCTATACCGTCTCTGCGTAGAATAACAGTAGCAACAAGGACCTGTGGGCTCACGTGCGCCCCTTCAGTGCGGCAGAGGTTATGGCTGCCTCCCCTGGTGCTTTTTTCATTGCCGTTGTACGGCGAGCCTAAATATCATATACGTGAAATAAGTTATTTAGAGACTATGGATGGCGAGGATAAATGTAATAAAGGGATCTACAAACATTACATTGGTGACCTACAGTGAGATGGTAACAGGCATGCGCTTAGGGCCCGCTTTCCAGCCAGTTTCTGTGAGGTGACGCATTTTGAGGTGAGGCAGAGCTCATCTGTGCCTCACCTTACCACACAGTAACTGGCTTGAGCGCATCACAAAATAAGTGCCCGCGCTCCAGCAAGTTACTGTGGGCTTACGTGAGGCAGAGCTCGTCCCTGCCTCACTCCTCATCGCTCCCATGTAGTTGTAGCGGAGCTCGGCAAATTTGCTGATTTTGACTATAAAAAGCGATTGGAATCGTACATAAATCACACTTACAACACAGATCAGTGGAGACATTTTATTATTATTACTATTTAGTTTTTCTTTAGTTGTTTTTACGTTACATTGTAGTATGGCCAGTCTATGAGTATGACAGGTGAGGCTCTGCCTCCCCTGCCTACCCTGACTGCACGTCGCTGTATGTCACAATATTTGTCACTAATTTATCATCACAAGCACCTTGATGAGTTTCCCTGCTCTCGTGTGGCCACAATCCTTCATCTCCTTGCTGAAGCTATAGGAATCAATATTAAAATGTCAGCTCCTGCATTCATTACATTTTTTTCTTTTTCTGTGTGTTTCAGTATTGTGATGGGAGTGGAATTTGAATCAGCGGCTCGTAATTAAACAAAGAGTAGCATAACTATGGGGGTTATTTCCTATCTTTATTCAAGAGCGTGGTATTTAAATTTGAGAGCATACTTTATTGATTTATTTCCCTCAAACCCTGTCCTCACACTCAAATAGTGCCTGCTTGCACTTAGATTTGCTCTGCTTCTGCTCAAACTGTACGCTTGCACTCAGATATATTGCTGTTTACAGATTTTTTTAAAGATAGGGATAGGGAATAACCCCCATACATAACAAAGGCAGAAAACATGTCCTTGAGAGTCACTGCAAGTAAGAGAGAGAAAATGAAGACTTCTCTCATTATGCAGACAACATTGTGGAGTTATGGCGACAGCATTATAGTACCTTATTCAACTGTGTCCAAAGTGAACTGTATAGGGTAGATGATATTGATAACAATGAGTCAATGGTAATAATGCCACATGAGGTGTGCCAAGCTATAAACAAGCTGTCGGACAACAAGGCAAGTGGTGTAGATCATATTTCTGCTGAACATCTTAAATATGCCAGTGTAAAGATAGCTCCTCTTCTTTCTATCTGCTTTACTGCCTTTATGAGTCATGGCTTGTTACCAGACTCAATGTTGTCTGTTCTGTTGGTGCCAGTTATTAAGGACAAAGCCGGTAAAGTGGGAAGCCTAGATAACTATAGGCCCTATAGTTAGCATTAGCCAGCATACTGTCAAAAGTCCTAGAAATAATTCTGCTGGACAGATTAGATGACTTTATTAACTCAACAGATAAGAAGTTTGGCTTTAAGGCTAAACATGGCACTGACTTGTGTATATACGCCTTAAAGGAAATTGTCAACAAATATAGAGGTAATAACTCATCAGTTCTTATGTGTTTCATTGATGCTTCTAAAGCCTTTGATCGTGTTAATCATAGGAAGTTATTTGTTAAACTGAGTCAAAGACGGGTGCCCAAATACATTGTGAGAATTCTGGTCTACTGGTATGGCCACCAGACTATGCAAGTCAAATGGGGCAATAGGGTCTCAGCCCCATTTGGGGTTAGCAATGGTGTCAGACAAGGTGGAATTATGTCCCCAGTTCTTTTTAACCTCTATATTGATGATCTGTCCAAGCGACTGAAAGCCTGTAACACTGGATGCATGATTGGTAGTACTCTAGTGAACCATATTATGTATGCAGATGATCTTGTTGTGCTGAGTTCATCTAGCGCTGGTCTTCAGCAGCTTCTTGCTGTTTGTTCTGTGTATGGTGTGGAACATGACATCAAATACAACGCCAGTAAGAGTGCCGTCATGATCTTTAGAACCAAAGAGGATAAATGTCTAACATTTCCTGATTTTAAATTGTCTGGTATTAATCTTAGTGTCTGTAATAAGTTTAAATATATTGGACACTTTATTACAGAACAAATGACAGATGATGAAATGTATAGGCAATGCCGCATGATGTATGCACAAGCAAACATTCTCCTACGTAAGTTTGGTGCATGTACAGATGGAGTGAAGATGTCTCTGTTCAGAGCATATTGCACACCGCTCTATACGGCACATTTGTGGTCAAACTACAGAAAAGCAAGTTTACGGAAACTTCAAGTAGCTTATAATGATGCCATGAGAATATTGCTGAAGAGACCTCGATGGTCTAGTGCAAGTGAAATGTTTGTGGCTGCAGGAGTCAATACTCTACAAGCTGTTTTAAGAAATCTCATGTAGAAATATATTTGCCGGCTTAATGACTGATAATGAAATCCTCTTGGCCTTATCGAACATAAGGTATAGTACTACACGCTACCAATCGCAGCTGTGGAGACATTGGTATAGTTTTAAATGATTCTTAAACTATGAATTATTTTTATGCTGTGTATGTAATTTATTATAATGCCTTGTCTTTTATCTATGTAATGTCTTGTCTTTTATCTGGACCCTGAGTCTGTAATAAAGTGTTCATTCATTCATATCCTTGAATGTGTTCTGTTCAAATAAGACTCTCTGAACCCTTTGTGTAGTTACGTGTAAAAAGCAAGTGACGTCTGCGAGAACACAATGTAATACGGGCATGTCGTTCTGGTTGTTCTGTCGGTTAATTGACAGTCATTTAATAAGGAAATTAGAGGCACGATTTATTTAAATGAGATTTTATGACAAAGCGCTGTGGCTGTATAAAGTGTGGGAACAACGCTGTGTGAAGTTACACTGCTGATGGCTCTTTCACAGGATATTCGTCGACTTTCTTCTTTCCTTTCTCCGTTCATACCCTGTATTAAAAAAACAATACCATGTCAATTAATTTCAATAAATTAGGTCTTATTCAATTATAGAAGCTTGGGGTTTATTTTAATTAATGGTAGATATGATAAAATGGTTTTCCTAGATTTTAGATATCCTTTTCATTTCAAGATTTGGTTACACTACCACCTACATGTCTCTCTGTTCTTCAGATCAATACATTTGTAAGAATCCAATATCTTCTCCAAAATACAACAATTATCAACCATGTAAACATCACATCGTATTAAAGTCTCCTTCGATTTGTACCGCTAGTAGCTTGACAACAAGCAGGAAGGTTATAATAATAATAATAATAATTTCGATTCGCCTTTCAAGAAACCCAATGGCGCTTTACAATGGGAGATAAAATAACAAAACAAAAAAATAATAATAATCACACATACACACAGGTTGAAAAACAGGTTGCTGGGTACTGCATTTTAGCTGGGGCCGAAGGCCTGGGTGAACAGATGGTGTTTGAGTTTTTGTTTGAAGGTGTCCAGAGAGTCGGCATTCCTGATAGCAGAGGGGAGAGAATTCCAGAGGGTGGGGGTTGCAACACTGAAGGCTCTGTCGCCAAAGGATTTCAGCTTGGAGCGCTGGATAGAGAGCAGCCCTGTGTCGGAGGACCGCAGCTGACGAGAGGGGGTGTAGGGCTGAAGGAGGTCAGCGATGTATGCAGGGGCTAGGGAGTGGAGAGATTTGTAGGTTAGCAGGAGGAGTTTGTACTGGATGCGTGACTTGACCGGAGGCGGGAGCCAGTGAAGGTGGATGAGGGTGGGGGTGATGTGTTATTGAGGCTCACTTAATTTGTTTTATCGCTGTATGCGTTAGGTAAATGATCAGTCAGTTGGAGCCTACTCAGATCAGAGCAGCTGACTCTCCGTATGAGATGTCGCTCCCTTGGCAGGCAAAGAAAGACGAGAGAGGAGGTGGAGGGGTAGCGTTGCTGTGTAGGGTTACAAAATAGCGGAACAACGTTTTTGAGTTGCTGAGACAGAGAAGGAGCCCTACAAAGCCGTGGGGTGGCAATGAATCAGAATCAAGCCGTGCAATCAGAGAAGTCAAGCAGCTCATTATTACATGAAGTGCATATTAAAAGGGGGATTATCCAAGTGGAAGTGGGCTCACAGCGTAATCCTCCTCAACAGGTGCAGGAGTGTTGATTACGAGAATGCAACGAGTGCCTCGATGATTGTTTCCTCGTTACTGACGCAGATAGTAATGAAAAATCTTGAGAAAAATCAGTTTTTAAACATGATGATACTGAATTTCCCCACGGGGGTTTGTTAAGGTCCATTTTATCTTATCTTATTTTATGATAGATTTAAAAAATCTAATTCCCCAAACCACAATCTCTACAAACAGCCTATACAACAGGACAAGGAAAAACATTTTTGCATATATTGTGCTTTTGAAAACTATGAGGGAGCAGTTTCATCTAATAACTAGCCAGCTTTAAAAATGCAATCCTTACAATGTTCTTTTCAAATGAGGAGTGAATGCTGAGTCAGTGCGACTGATTTCTAAATTGCTATGAGCTCAGTCGTTCTGAAGTCGTCTCCTCTGTTTGATTTAAAAAACATTCTCGAGGGGAATATATTTTCAGAGAGATTATGTGTCATTATAATCACAAGGTGAAAACAGCACACTACAGGAGAAACAGGGAAACCTTTCTAACAAAAAGCAGCTTGAGTGCAACGAGGGCAATCCTCTATACTCTCTGGTTGTCATGGTAACTTTATTAGACACTGGGAGCCTTTTTCGCTCAATTATATAGTACACTTCGTATCTGTGCATGCGTGTATTTGTACACGATGTACATTCACACATTACCAGCGATGTTGTTGTGTTTAGCAACACGTGCAATTACATTTCTCGACTCCTTGAAATGATAGATTTTGACAAAGCAGCCTTTAGGGACCGGCATGTAAATAAGGCTTGTATGTGTCAGGCAAGCTGTTTCAACATTACTAATCCTGCCATTTTGGTGAGGGCCTTTGCAGAGCCCAGCAGGACGAATACTGCACAAGCTACCAGATGGTGGTCCGACTGATGCATTCATGATGCATTCATGCCATAGGCCAGGGCCTGCACTGGCACAATGCAGTCAGAATACATGGAAACCTGTGGGAACCATTATGCCAAGAAGTGCTAATGAATATATAAGTAGTGTAATCATCAAATTCACCCAAAGTGCATGAATAAAGCAAACTTTATCAAACCAATACGAAGCCTGTTAAAAATCTGTGTTCTGTAAAATACACCAATGTAATAAGATAAAAGCTGTTGGTATGAAGAAAGGCCAGCTTGTCTAATCAGTTAAAGTGTCTTCAGACGTCATAGATCCACTCTCTTGAACCCTCTACCACGTCTTCATCATCAATGCCTTCTTGAAAAGAAGCCTTAAAACCTTTTTCAAGCTTTTTGTAATGTTCAAAGTGTGTATGCACTCAGCTGTGTTTGAAGTTATGTTAGCCGTTAGCCATTAACCCTCTCCAAAACAGTCCAAACTGAAGCAGCAGCTCCTACCGCTCGGTTAAGAGCAGTGAGGATTCAGGAATCAATGACAGTAAGTTGAAAAGACCACTTCAGACCATAGAGGGGATTTGGTCTAGTAGTTTAAGTTAGATATTCACAAAGACAGAGATATCACAGAAACATACAGAAACAGACACATACAAACACTCACACATATACACAACCACAAGATCTCAAAAGCATTATATTCTGTTTCTATATATAATGCCTTCTTATCTTATGTTCTTATCCTTTGTGTTAGTACGCCTGTTGAATAAAATGCACTATAAATATATGAACAGAAGTGTTGTACTGAATGAGGCCCAGCTGATGTGAGCCAGGTAAGCGCACGACTCTACCAACACAACAACTTTCCCTAATCTACGGGATCACAATGGGAATTTTATGGTTATATCTCCCTCTCAACTCCGCCTGCTACGTTATCTCGGTTTGGACAGCTGGCGGTGTGGTTGCCATGGAAACGTGTTCAATTTCTGACGGAGAGAAATAAAACAGAGCAGTTTTATCATCAGAGCTCAAAAGGAAACAATGGAAATAAATCTCAATACTTGTATGAAGGGCAGTTTTCTTCTTACAAATCAACAACTGCCACTCATGATTGATGATGAATAACTGGAGGAATGTGGAGCAGCTGTAAACTATGAGTGACCTGTGAGAAAATAATGCATTTCTGAGAGGTATAACTCGTCTATATTGTATGTTTTAACCTGTTAAGCCCCGAGCCTGTTTTTCTGGTCTCAGGCTCGAAAATGACATTCCCAGAACAAATGACCATATCTTCCCTTCTAAAAAGGTTACATTAATAATATTTTTTCTCAAAGCAAGGTTACACCTGTGAGTTGGATATAGAAGTGTCAGAATCAATATAGATGTTTTTATTTTAAAGTAAATTCAGATTGAACACAGTAAAAACATGTAAATTATTGTGTCCGTCCAAAAAAAAAAAAACTTAGTGAAAACCACCCTTGAATGATGGGGTAGACTAAAAGCTTTAGGAATCCAAACTACAACATATAATAAGTACCCTGTATCAAGATTGATGTAAAACAAGTTAAATTTGACCTTTTTAGAGAGATTTAGCGAAAAAAAAAATTCACTTCTGGGGTCATTTGGGTGGATTTGACCTATCTCTGGCCCCCCTTTCTCGATTTTGCTGATTGACATCTCTTTCTAACCGTCAGAGCCAATGGAATCGAGGGGAACTCCCACATACTCCTTATTTGGTAATGTGTGTGTGTGAGACTGACGCATAGCCTAGACCGGATGCAGCAGACACTCTGGTGGCTACCATTAGCAGCTAACTTTTACTCTCCGATTTTTACATAAAAATGTAATTATGGATTATAAATAAAAAAGATTATTGCACAGAAACATTATCAACCAATGGATTAACCAATTCAGCCGCGTTTTTTCTCGTTTTAATGCCATTGAACAAGTCTTTTGATCAGATTGACAGCTACGGTGAGACAATCTCCCGTAAAAGCTCCGTAAAGGTACGTGTTGTGATGTCTGTGTTTGCTTCCCCTGTCAAGAGTTCGGATCACTCAGTGATGATACTATATACCTACATAATCTGTGGAACCTCAGTTTTAATCGGATATCTTGTATGTGCAGCTACGATAAGTAATAAGGGTATCTTTTATCTTGAGTTCTGTGCCAAAGTGCGTTAGCATTTTTCGCTCAGGGGTCATTTAGATGCTTCTTATGAGATTTGTGTTTTGTTTTGGTAAAAATGGTTTGTATCGTCAGTTAGCTGAGATTATTCCCGTTAATCTGGTATAACACATTAATAGGTTCTTAAATATTAAGATCCCCTGAGACACAGTGTTGTAAAAAAAAAAAAAAGGACCCGCCGAGGGGGACCTTGGGGCTTAACAGGTTGACTAATTGCCTTACTGTTTGTTTGCCTGTGGGCTGCACATGAAAACAGCCACAAGGCCCACTGCCCGGTTATTAGAAATAAAAATATACAAACAAAGTTTTTTACAACCAAGATTAGGGCAAAATTAGGGCTCGCACATATGGTTCATATTTCCTTTTCCCTTTGAACTCCTATTAAACCTTCCCTTCATTTTCCCTCTCCTTCCTTTCATCCCTCTTTCTGAATGGCTACCTTTTGCAAACTAATGGTGATTTGCAGTTTGATCCATAGGCTGGTTCAAACCCCATTGTACCTCCTGTGGTGTAGAGTTGTAAAACATTTGAATGAAACAGAGGCAGGTTGTCACTGTCTGCTTATAAAAGATATTGAAGTATACTGTCGAATCCGAGAAGTGATGGTGCACATGATTGCTTTTAAGTCAAAACTGCTGCACTAAATGAAAACCTGCTCATAGATGCTAAACTCTTGAGAAACTCTATGAATAAACTTACCATAATAACATATGAAGGCTTGCCAACAACATTGTTTCTCACCCCAACCATGCCCTGTACAGCATATATGAATTGTTTCCATCAAATCGGAGAAACACTGTTCCGAAATCTAATGAGGTTGGACTGAAGCACTATTTTTTTCATCCCAGTCAGTTCCTAAATAAAATATGAAGTTCAATCCCACGTTAAATGTAAATTAAAGGGTCTTGAACATAATGTCTTCAGCAGTGCACTTGCATTAACATTCAGATGGCACGGCGCATACTGCGGACACGCCTGCAGTGTTTCAGAGCAGCTTTTCCAGGATTTAGAAACCTGATTTTATATACCTGCTGTCATTATAAATATTTTGGATTTGGCAGTGTGGTTTATAACCCATAACACATGACTTTAACTGCTTTGAACCTGTTGAATTACCCTTTAAAATATTGCTTGATCTTGTTTCATCTGAAGTACCTATGTTCTATACTGGATCCATAATAATGTAATCATATCTAGTATAGAACGAGTGATGATGAGGAGAAGACAAAGCATATTTCGCCTGTTGGAGCACACAGGCTTTTAGATCAGGCCACATGTAAGCATCTCTGACTTTAATGAGTATGACAGCTGTCTGAGATCTTCTATTACAAACAGTGTGGCGCAGGTGTCTGCCTCCTCTCTGATTCATCCTGGTAATAATCTCTTTGACTTGCTGCTATTTCCAGACTAATTGATGTCTGAAAGCAAACACTGTGGAACCAGGTCGTAGAATAGACCTGACTTCTGCCCACTCATCTCGCAAGCAATCCAACGTGGCATTTGTCCAGTGCTGCGGCTCTCCTGTCGGTACGGGTACAACATAAGACTACAGTATAGTACACTTGCATGAGTCACTACGGCCGTGTATTCATGTCACACATACAAACACACACGATCCCCCAGTGTGCATAGCAACATGAAAATATCAAAATATGTTATGAGCAATTTTCTGAAATTGTCTAGAATCTGTGATTGCAAAATGAAGCAATTTTGTATTTCCTACAGAGGCGTTTCAGAGACAAAACTTTCCCTCATACTGTGAGAGTGCTTTCGAGAGTGAAGTGCAATTGGACAGGAGGATGTCTGTCTACACGAGGGCTTTCTCTGGTGAGAGCAGATGAAAGAGTGTTACGGGGGCAAAGGTGGGCTGGATAACAAGTGGCTCCTCTGACCCTGCCTGCTGGCACTTTGGGCTGTGTTCCTATTATACCCTCACCCCCCAGCATCTCTGACCTCCCCCCCTGTCAGCCTCTGATCCATCTCACTTTTTTCCCATGTGCACCCTTAGTTACAATGGTCAGAACTGGAGCACTCAAATTACAGTCTAGTGGAGATTAAAATAGCCAACAAGTGTGTCTGTCTGTCTGTCTGTCTGTCTGTCTGTCTGTCTGTCTGTCTGTCTGTCTGTCTGTCTGTCTGTCTGTCTGTCTGTCTGTCTGTCTGTCTGTCTGTCTGTCTGTGTGTGTGTGTGTGTGTGTGAGGATGGTACTGTTTTTGCGTCAGCCCTGCCATGGCAACACGGCTTTGCTGGTGAGCGTCTCCCCTTCTTCTTCAAACGTTTCCTTTCATTAACATCACAGAAAACTGTCCACACCAATACTGCTAATTGGATTCTGTTTGCGGTGTGTAAAGTAATAATCACGCATCCTAACATGCAGATTTGAAGTAAACATGTTTAAAGACAGCACACGAGGGACAGCAGCGACTGACACAAGCACAACATGCAGGCTTCATTTGTTCCTGTCTCTTTATCTGCATGTACATTGTGCCTTTACAAACCACTGTGTATCAGATATCACAGATGAGTGCCAGTTTGAATTCTGTGAAATTTAAATTGAATATTAAAAGGAGATTGCTGCAGAGATAAAGCAGAGAGATGAACACTGCTTTACTGACTAAATGATGTGAAGCATTGCTTTTAAAGTGGTACAAATCCTGTTAAAGTGCAAAGTGTTGGATGTGTTTTTATGCATGTATGCTCCAGCAGACTAGAAGGAAACTCGGTGTATCAATGCACATATTTTAGAAAGGGGTCAAGTCAAGTCTGCCTTTTCTTTGATGGATTTTATGATGATCAATCAAGACGAACACGAGGCTTCTCTAAATTCCATTTCTCATTCTTAATCTGCCATTTCTGTTCATTAATGAATTCAGCAAATAGATATAGCTCATATAGATGGATAGAAAAGTCCAATATTCCCCATATTTCTTAAGAATAATACCCGGTCCTTTCACTGCTGAATACTTAATGTTCACTAGCCTAATGTAGCTTACTTGCAATGCTATGAAAACATACAAAATAAAAGGTGCTGGATTGAAAACCAAAACAATTAGCTGAAAGACTAATTGCTCCAAAAAAATGGACTCTTGGAAGCGACTATTTTTCTTTGTAGGATGGGATTCATAAACATAAGACTTTGAAGTATCCACAGCTACATATTAACATGGAGGAAGAGTCGCTTCCCAGCTGTTGAAATGTGTTGAAGAGCCAGAACTGGACATCATTTGTACTCACACAAACTCTGGCTTCCTGTCATTCCTCTCTTTGTGTACTCAACAAGGCTGATATATGTTCAGCCAGCACTATGGGACCATGCCCCCCCCCCCCCATCTCAGGCCGTGCTTCAGAGGGGGGCCCTGACATCCCACATCTGTCCTCTTTCGGCCACTTCGCCTGAAACTTGAATTATTTCTGTTCGTCTGGCCTCTTGCCTGGGTCCGCTATGACATTGGAGACACAACCAGTAGCTAGTAGCCCTACGATCAAAACTTCTAAGGTCATGGAGAAATGAAGACCCTGCTGTTATGATGAGGATCCTGAATCCAAAAGTGAAATTGGTTTCTTATGATCTTAAGTTCATAATAATAATAATTCCTTACATTTATTATAGCGCTTTTCCAGATGCTCAAAGCACTTTACAAATACACATTACACATTACACATGCAATGGTCACCACTGTGGACAATACCCACAGGAGCAAGTTCAGGTGAAGTGTCTTGCCCAAGGACACAACGGCTTTACAGACGCAGCAGCGGCGGGTTTCACCCCTTGATCTGATGATCATTGCACAGCGCACTGCGCCACACCGTCCATCTTCACGCCTCGAAGTCATCGAGGCGCTTTTACAAGTACACATTAGTATCATACATGTACTGTGGACAATACCCACAGGAGCAAATCCGGGTGAAGTGTCTTGCCCAAGGACACAACGGCAGTGGCGGCAGGAGCGGGTTTCGAACTGGAGTTCCCCAGCACCCCCCTTGATCTGATGATCAGATGCACAGACCACTGCGCCACCCGTCCCAAACTAAATGTCACAATGGAGTAGAAATGACACTCCACAAATTTAAAAACATACTTGTAATTCTGTGGTCCGATGCTGTAAGTCTGATTAGAATAAGATATACTCCACATTAAATGTTTTCTTATCCATAGTCCATTATATTATTTCCCATATAGTTTACCTTGCTCGATGTTCATCAACTTTTAGAGTAAATCCATCCATGCCTTTTACTGTCAATGTCACTCTTGATTTTATCCAGTCATTAACTCTAAATCATGCAGAATGTTTTTATTGAGGTTCAGTGAGCACACCGTATTCCTCAGAAAATGATTAAATGATGATTGGGACGGAGTAGAGAAGATGACACTGGTGTGAGCTCACGCAGCATATGGCAGCAGTGATATCGCCCACCTCAAGGAGACTAATAAAGAGCACTCAAAACTGAACAATTTACAACAAAAGAAGGTTGTTTTCAGTAAGTTAAGTGCTTTTGGAATAGATTATTTTGTTTGTTAATTTCCACCTGGCTGCTTATTCCGCGAAGCTGAAAGCAGCTGCCTGTCTATACCTGCACGCTGTCAACATTCATCTACCATCGGCCCTTCAGTGAGCAAATCAAATTACACTCTGTTACCTCAGATATTCAGGTGCATCTGTGCATGCTTGTCTAGGTGTTTGTTAACCTACTAATACAGCAGACGATTGGAAAAACAAATCCTCATTCTGATCGGTAAATGTTGTAATCGTTCTTTGAGGTTTGGTCAGATTAAAAACCAAAAACAGTGACGAAGAAAGTAGAGTTTTGTTTAACAATGTCCATCCTATATTCTGTGAGTCCAATGTGATGTGATTGTTTATTGGGATCTCCACATTCTTGAGATATAAAGCTATGGACCGCTGGTTGGGGTTGCATAATGAGTGCATTGGGTCATGAACAATGGACATAATTATGTACATTAATGATGTTATTGTTTTATTTAACTTATAGATTTCAAAAGTGGAAGATAACCTTTCTGGACAGCGGACACAAAAATAATTGCCACAGTGAGAAAAGTATATTAAAGAAAGGATTGTGATTTAATCTGCTTTATTATAGCTGATCCATTAATACATTACATTACATTGCATTTAGCTGACGCTTTTATCCAAAGCGACTTACAATAAGTACATTCGACCAGGAAGACACAACCTTGAAGAAAACAGAATCATATAAGTACATCAGGTTTCATAGAGCCAAACATTTCAAGTGCTACTCAACTGGCTTTAGATAAGCCAGCCCTTTATTAGTATAAAAGTGCTTCGTTAATAGTTCTAACGCTCGAAGTGGAGTCGAAAGAGATGAGTTTTCCAACATTAGCTCTGTTACTAGTAATCGAAATATGAAATCTTAGTAATAAAAGTTTGAAGCAAGAGGGAATAAGAACCTGAAAGCATTGTGCAGTGTCAGCATGCAGTGGGCCTCCAAGTGTTTGGTCAGAGCCTGTGTCTGTCTTCTGTCATGTTGATTTAATGTTCTGTGATTCATGACAAATCAAATCGAAATCACCTTGTCTGCTTTTTGCAAGGTCTCAGAAAGGGCAAAAAAGTCTGTCTCTGCGTGTTATTCTCTCTTCTTCCTCCCACCAGCTTTAAAGCAGACACACACAAAAACAGAGAGACACAACACAGGCCCTGAGATGCATTAAGACTGAAGAATTGACAGATGGAATCACACAGTGAGAACAGATGAAAGACAAGACACATTATGTCTGTTCCGAGTGTGTGTGTGTGTGTGTGTGTGTGTGTGTGTGTGTGTGTGTGTGTGTGTGTGTGTGTGTGTGTGTGTGTGTGTGTGGTGTGTGTGTGTGTGTGTGTGTTGTGTGTGTGTGTGTGTGTGTGTGTGTGTGTGTGTCAGTGGGAACGATCAAAGCAAATCCCGCCTTTCCTCGAGGCGATTCTAAAAACAATGTGTCACTGTGTTGGCTCAGCAGAGGTTTGAGTGTGAACACATTGCTATGATTACATTTGCAGTATTCCTGTAAAGACCTCCTATTCGTAAACATAAAACACAAACATCTCAAGCTGAACAGAAATGGCTTTTTAAGACCGTCACATGACAGATTCAGGCAAAGTGTGACATTAAAACATAATTCTTGGCTCATTTGACGCCACTTTGTGTAAGCCTTACAGTTGTATAATTGTATCATATTGCTGAGTCATTTCACAGCTTTCAAAAAGCGTTCATCGCATAAATAATGAATACGATATAATATATTTGCAAATCAGATTTTCATTAATCTCTCAGAACCTTGTAGAGTAATCTCCAAAAGCCCTGCAGGTGATTCAGCACTGAGGTCGAGGACTCTGAGTTCTAAAGTATGCATATAATTGTTGCTAATTCAAATATTGGCACAGCACAAAAGGGAGGAAAGAAGATGATGGATATCTGTTGTGATTGGTTTGAAGACACTACTCAGTAAATGACGTGCAAATGTAGCAGGTTTTCTGATCTCTATTCTTTGCCCTAATTATGGTGTATCCCTGGAAGCAAGAAAGTACAGGAAGGTAGATTTACATTAGCAGAATGTGACGAGCATACAAGTTGCTTGGGAACCAGACAAATCTGCAAGCTCATGTTTTATTTACATTCACAGATGCAACTGGTCCCGAGCCGTCAGATTTTCAGCTGCCAAAGACAGGCCGGCCAATTACAACCGTTTATCTAATATGGGCTGTTTTTGAGAAGTTGACTGACAGAGGAGCTATGTTGAAGCACTTCCTGTTAAAGCCGCTATAATGGCAGTATGTAACTAAATGAATGGTATTTGTTCACTAAAAGAAGGATAATTTGAATGCCTTTGAAGCCTTTCTTGAGAAGAAAGATACGATTTTATAATACAACAGAAATGGACAATACTATTTCAGAAATGACCATGCCTCTTTATGGTGTAAGAGGCTGTTCGAAGTGCAAAGTATTTTGTGCGTGCAGTTATTTTCTTATGCCGAGTTAGTGTCGTGCTGTTTTAACTAACACCATTTCATTGCCTTTGCATGAACCCTGTGTTCTTTCGTGCAAGCTACCACTGTATAATGATATTATTGCTTTCACAAATGATCCACCAGTTGATGATTCTTTACTGGATGATGTGACATCTTTGATTAGAGCAGCCAACACTGGATGGAATAACAACTGCACGATTTTATGACGACTACATCTAAATAAAAAAATGAATAAATAAAGGAATGCAGCTCATTCAGAACAGATGCAGTCAGGGCAGGTCCTCTAAAAGTCTCCCCTTTATTCAAGGATTTTCTGTGAATGCATATGGACACTTTTTGTTTTGCTCCTCTGGGACTCCACATTGGTAGGGGTTAGGTGTTTTACTCAAGGCCACTTAGGAAAAGCGAAGACTTTATTTTTGTAAGATTGGACTCTAGCTGACAGGCATTTACTTATTGCCCTTTACAGATATAGCAAGAGTAAACTATATGAAGATACATTTCTGCTTGACTAATTTAACTTTTGCAGGACTTTTACTTGTAACAGTTTTATACTGTGGTATGTTTACTTTACCTCGAGTCAGAGTACTTCTTCCACCACTACATCACGGCCCCTTAACCACAGGCAGTTACATTGGTTAGTGTGCCAGTTTCACAGGTTTGAATAAACTGGTATAATAAAGCAGAAGTACTGTTGCTATACCTCGTACTCTGAATAAGGACAGTGGCTCAATTATTTGACTGCAACTTTGAGGGTTTTCTGTTAAATTATATTAATACACACCTGCCACCCTAACAGAAAGAAGTGTTCTCTGTAGAGAGGACACATTTGTTAAGACCCTCCCTCCTTAAAAACGCATTAGATGACAGCGAGATATATTTGGCCCTAAACTGAAATTAACTTGTCATGATTGGTGCTCATCATTATCTTTCAGTCATTCAAAATCCAATCGCAGAAGCTCCATGACTTGCCTCTGCACTGCGACCATCTAGGATCATAACTGTCTCTTCTTAACTAACTTACAAAATCCCTTCAGATCTTCTGAAACTGTATGTCTACCTCAAAACAAATGTAATAAATAGCTTTTATTCTTATCTTAGTGAGTAGGAAGTATAAAGACTTTAATATCTCCATTTAGTTCACTATTGGACCTTAAGCAGATAAATCCAAATCCATTGTATTTAAACTATTTAAACAGAATAGATTACTAAAGGGAGACACAAACATCTTTATAGGCTTACCATCGCATTTGGGTATCAGAACCTCGAGGCCCCAAGATTATAACAGTCCATTATGTTGTATCTGTATAGAAAAAACTTGGATTAGACAAACATTGGTTGGTAAGGACACACATTTAAACTTTTGCTGCATTTAGACAGCAAACTGCTGACTGACCCTTTATGAAATAACATCAAACTTAACATTAAAGTCAGCCAGTATGGAAAGCTCCAGAGTTGGAAGCACGAAGCATCCTTCTCTCAGGCGCAAATGTGTAAGAATGATTATACGTGTGATTTAACAAAGTGCCATCTTTAATACAGTTAGATGCACAGTATGCAGGCTTCAAAGATGCCCTCAAACCATCACTATTGAAATATATCAATATGCCTCAGAAGGTCAATAGTGCGAATGGATCAATTCATGCATTATTAAGACTATCTATAGAGTTTGATGTTTCACCACACAAAATGCTATTCCTTTCCAGTCCCTGCAGCTAAAAGTGCTTCTTTACACGAGAGGATTAACCTTTACTGTAGCTGCAATACATGTTTGAAAAGCAACTTGGCTCTCTCTCTGATCTGCAGAATCAGCTGCTTTGAATATTCTCAAATTAGATTCTTATGGTGTCTGATGCCTCTAATTAAAGCAGAGCAAAGGAATAACTGTTCAGAGACTAGCCCTAGAAATGTCACTTTCTAATGATACGCCCTATTTTTTTCCTTTTTCCAATTAGAGCAGAACCATCTTTGTACAACCAGAACCAAGTAAAGTATCTAATTGGAGCTTGGGAAAAGTACATCCGTTTCAGATTAAACGGATCAAGTTTATGAGTATCAGTTTAAGGGTTCAGTTCATGAGAAGACAGGAGGGGGGTTTTGTAATGCTGTCACACACTCTGAGGTCAGAGGTCAGCTCATCAGTCACGAGTATTGTGCTCCATGGGGCCCACTCACATCTCAGGGTCGCCTGATTTTATGCAACTAGACACACTTAGAGACACAGGAAGCCACTCTCACACAGGAGGGGGCTCTTGAGTTTGAATGAATAAGCTGTCTAACGACCTCGAGCAATCAAACCAAATGGCTCTTATGCTGATTGACTATCAGAGTGCTGATCACTGCTCCTTCTCTAATCAACAACAATGTCAGAGACAAGATCTTCTCCAAGGAGGCTGCATCTACACAGAGACGAAAACAAAAACTAACCGAATTCGATATCAAAAAAGTATTCCGTCCACACGGTATCGGCTCAATAAACGTGTCCGTCCACACGAGACCGATCGACCCGCTGGAGACGCTGTAGTACATATGCCGGGCCTGTAAGTGGCGCTGTACTTCCGCAATAAAATACACCAAAAGCAGCGAAGAAGACCCCCGAGCATGGTTGCCCTTCTGTTTATTCTCCGCGGTGGATTTAGCAACATGTAGTTTATGTAGTTCTCCATTTCCTTCGTTATCAGGAAATGATCGTATAGGACGTACACACGGAGCCGTTAGGGCCCCCAGTTTCGTCCACAGATCTACCCACCTTGGGATCCGTTACCGTTTGAGGGCTCCGTTTCCGCGGTTCCGTTACGGCCTTGTGTGAACGAACCGTCCGTACGATAGAGAACTGTAGCAGATACAACCCGTTTCGGGGCCTTTGATTATCTGTTTTTCTAAATGTAGCTTAAAAGTATGACACAAAAAGGTTTTTAGTTGATTTAAGCATCTGTTTTGTATATAATGACTCATCCTTATCGGCTCTGGAACCTAGCACATCACATCAACAGGTGACGGATAAAGTTGACTCAAAATAAAGTAATTTAGTATGTCTCGCTTTAAAAGAGGATACTCAACCATATGGTATTAAGTTATTTCATTATATAAGTCACGCTTTGGAAACAGAAAGCTATGTTTTCTACTGATGGGAACCCTCATTTTACAGAACTCTTGTGATATAGTTGAGGTTAGGCATTCGGATGATTCATGTTTTAATTGTTTGTCGTGCAACAAGTCTCAGGAGAGTGTTCCGAAGTTTTCGCAGAACATGACACAACCATCACACATTTTAAAGAATTGTCATACTCTTTTGTTTTTGGTTTCACAGCAGTTTAAGCTCCACACACATCACTTCAACTTACCTATAGTTAGTACTGTTGCTAAGCTATGATTTGACTATCACTGTTCATTGGTTGGGATCATGGAACTGACAGTATACACAACATGTTGATCGGTTGATGGCATTATAAAAAAGTGTGATGTTCACAATCATGCTGCTATTCAATATCATTTAAAAAGAAGTGTACCTCCCAACACTGACAGAGGGTTCACATTGTAAGGAGGTTGGTGACAATGTAGTGTTTTATGAGTTATCTATAAATCTGTCTAGTAAAGACCGCAGTGTGGTGGCAGTGTTGTAGTTACAGAGGAACTTTGAAAGATTTCACAGAAACTGTGTGTCCTGTTACATACTGATACATTTTAAGCTCCTCTGGATAGGTATGTCTCTAAAAGCCTCAAATGTAAACATTACATAAATTATTAGTCCTTTGTAGTGCTGACAGTCTTTTGTGCCATTCCTGTTGAAGGCTTTGTAGAGGAACTCCTTTAAAGCCTCAATGGACTTTAATGTCTGTGTCATTGAGCTGAATAACACCACGACTGCTCCAATCCAAAATCCTTACTGTTCCCAGAAACAGAAGTGCAGATGAAGGTGTATCATTTATTTCAGTTCCTACAACCTGATTTTCACCCTGGTTATCATTTATATATAGGTTCATTTCAATAAGAAACTTTAAAGTTAGGTGCAGGCTACGTATTTTAAAATTGATAGTCTTTCAGACATTAAGTTAAATTGTCTTGTGAACAGGTATGTTGGCCTGAAGGAGTGTTATTCAGTTGTCATCATGATATAATATTATATTAATTCTTTGGACAAGGATACGATATTGCCGGTATAACAGAGTTTACCACGATACGATTTTGTTTCAGGGAGCTATGATCTATGTATATGGGACCATATCGTGCCCATTTAATTATAAAAAGCAACTCAAATATGTTTTGCCAATTATATTAATAGGTTCTTCAAGAAATCCAACAGAAAGAAAATGATTCTTATTTGGCGCTAATTTATGAGCTAATCTTCATCAGCATGTGGCAAGCAAGACATAGCTTAGCATGAGTCTTGAGGAGTTGTAGCATTTATTATGGGAAAAAAGCCATATCATACTCTGCCCCCTCGACCTGGAACACACTTCAGCAGGAACTTAAGCTGACCACTTTGATACCCATCACGGATTTTAAACTCATTTTAAAAAAGCTGGAGAAATCATCTGTGGGTGTTTGCACCTGCTATATCTGACTGCTGTATATGGATTTTAATGACTACTTTTTTATGATGTTGTATTTTAGTGTTGCCTCTGTGTTTAGTGTCCTGTCTGTCTGTAACTTTGTGTGGTAGTGTTACCACTGACAGGTCTCTCTTGAAAATGAGACCTTGTGTCTCAATGAGATCTACACCTGTATAAATAAAGGCTAAATAAAAAAAATTAAAAAAATTCACAGATAATGCACTGACACACCCAGGTTTAATGTGACTGCTACTTGACTTCACACCCGCACACCAATCAACATTACGCCTCTACCACTGCTATCTACTGACGCTAGCATGGCTTGCTGACGGCAAAACAAATCAATGTTTTGATCAATCTGGTCCGGACTGAAACTGAACAACGATTGGATGAATCGTCATGACATTTTGCTCTTTTTCTCTGTTCTAGTGAAACCAAACCGTAATGGTTTTAGAGGATTAGAGTAGGTATTTTGTTTGAGTATGTACAGTGTACTGAATGCATCACATGTTGTTTGTCTATAACCAAGATCTATTAACCGATTCTGTCTTTGATCATATACATATTTGAGATATTTCCTCCGCGTTTACCTGTTACCCTATTTTTAAATAAATACATACTTCATGTTAAGCTTATCACAGTTTTTAACACACTGCCACTGAAGGGAAGATGGGTAATATACATCAAAGCGTTGATGTATTTAAATGTAAACTGCACTCTAAAAGCACTGCGGCTAAGTGCAGATAAACAGAAACTGGATATGAGACGTTACAAGGTTGGAAAAGCCTTAATTGGGTTTCTTTGGAAGCAGACAGAGATGTTCAGGTCGGGAGGTCAGTTCGTGCCTTACAAAAGTACGAATACATAACACCTCTGACGTCATCTGTCTGTTCAATAATGGCATTCAGACGTAGGTGACTTTAACGTTTATGTTTCTTATGGCGACAATTAGACATGAAATGTATAAAAAGATTTCAGGCTTGCGTAACATTTGACATCTGGTTTAAAGTTATGATGGCCAGGAAGACGTTTTTTTCTGTTCTCCGGCAGGATGCATCACTGACGGACAAAACTCATTTTGCTTTTGATGTTTTAATAACCATCCTGAGGCTAATAGGTTCAGTTTTACATCAGTTAACGATTTTACATCAGTTAACGATGAATAGAAATCTAATTGTGCTTCCTATTTTATAATAAGTGACAGCATGTAAAGTTTGATTCCTACAATTACGTTTTCTGGATATTGATTTATTCAACAAAGAGGACATGTATAAACAAACATTGCAAATATATGAGGAGACTGTTGTTACTTTGATGTATAAGTGGGGGATGTTTCAGATTTGAGAAAGTAAAGAGGTTTAAGAAGCTTAATGTGAATTAACTCGACAAAAGGCAGACTATGAGGCAGATGCCATTTCCATTACTCTAAACAAGAATCTTGCGTAAATAGACAAGAGGAAAATACAAGATGAGATAATCAGACATAATTAGCTTTGTAATATCCTCATTGCCGCCCCAAACAAAATCTGATTATATAGGTAATTTCATCAAATGTTCGATCTATTTTTCCTTTCAGAGAGCACATTGTGACGAAAAGATCACCGTCTGAGAAGCCGAGTAAGACTTCCAGGCGTGATAGATTTCACTTGGGCAGACATAAGGAGCCTCGTTGCACACAGATTTGGAGCTTATTGGTTCCCTTTTTGGCAATAACGGTAGAATCAATTATATTTCCACCTAAAGTCTTGGAAAATCCAAAGCTCCTTATCTGGTTATAATTCACAGAACCACATTGAGGAAACTATTAGCAGAGGTACAGAAGCTTCAGCTACAAAAAGCTAATTAGAGGTGAAGCGGAAACTTTTTAAAGTATTATTTGCGTAAAAGAGGACACACAAATGGAGTTACGTTTATTTGAGACTTTAAAAATACAGAAGGCAGCATTGCTTTTTTAAATGAATCTCTCCTCCTGCTCTTCAGTGGATATCATCAATTCCTCATAACATCTCTGAACTAAAACCAGATTTGTATCTTGAGTTCTGCAAATTATGTCCATTTATCACTCCTCTCATTTCTCTACTGGAGCAGTTTGTCATTGATCCCAGGAATCTTAGAAGCCAGTGGCTGCCAGCTTTACAGGCTGCTGTCCAAAAGCACTGATTTATTATCGATGCTGCAAAGAAGAAAATCCTTTGCAGCCAATGGGTCCGCTAGAAAGAGGAATTGATCTCAGTGCTTATAATTCCTGCATTATTTTCTCACTAATTACCTTGACCTAGGCTGACATTCAAACCATTAATCATTTCAAAAGACACGGTTGCTCTTGAGGTAGAAAGCTATTAAAGGTCACCTATTATGCAAAATCCACTTTTTCATGTCTTTTCTACATCAACATGTGTCCCCTCTGTGTAAAGAGATTCTGAAAGTTTCAGGAAAAAAGATTAGCTCACTTTTTGTCCTGATCCATTTATATAAAAACCTGTCTGAAAATGAGCTGATCAGATTTTGGCCACTTTATGATGTCATAACGATGTTTGGCTTGTGTAACCATTAGCCAATCACCAACCAAGGTAACACCCCCCCCACCTTATCACCTGAATCTCCTCCTATAGCACCACTAGGCGCTTTCACACCGCAGTACTTTTCCCACAAAAGTTCATGAGAACTCTTTAGTTCTGATTAACTAAGTACAGATCGCGTTCACACCGGAATAAGTCCCTGGGGGAGGATTAGGCAAATGAAGCCGCTGACGTCACTTCTTCTTCTTCTGCTTTGGGTTTACTGGCAGGCCGCAAAACAACTTCACGGCATATACTGCCGCCCAAAGTCCCCGGCCGGAAGTCCCCGGAGTTGGGGACTGGCTTTAGTAGAAGCTGCTGGGACTCCCAGCAGCTTCTACTGAAGCCTTCCGAGTAAATCGCCAGAATGCCGACACCTCCTCATCTCCACCGCTCCCATGTTTTCTTTTGTGTTGCCATAAGTTAGTCTCTCTGCGTTTGTGCGCTGGGCGAATGCTAATGCTAATGCTAATGCAAGGCTAATAAAATGGCGGCTTCACAAAACTTTTTGGGAGTTTTACGGGCCGTGGTTTGCAATCCGCCCAGCCAATCAGAAATGGGAACCTTTTTCTCCCACGAAAGTCCCTGCTCTCTAGCAGGGACGGAAAAGGGGGTAAAAAGGTTCTCATGAACTAATTTTAGTTCCGGCTCTTTTTGGTGTGAACGCGACATTTCGGAACTATATCGGAACTAAAGTGGGAAAAGTACTGCGGTGTGAAAGCGCCTAATGTGTTACTTATTTTTAACCAAATATCTCTCAGAGTGGCTCCTTATTTTCATCTAAAGTAACAGACCCAGAATCAGCACTTTTGAAACACGGCTGAAACAGAGGGGATTATGGGATGCTGCAATGATCCGTTTGGTATTTGGAGCCAACAACTTCCGAGACATGTTTGTATATATCTGAGACCTATAATACATTGATGAAAAACAGTATAATAGGGGACCTTTAAACATTGCCGGAATAAAAACCTTCCTTATGAGGATTGTTGTGATAATGCATTATCTTAATTCACACACAGAAATAATGCCAGTGCTTTATGACAGCATTAATAACGGTCAGTGACCATGATGAGAGGAGTGTGTTACTTTGCTTTGGGGGGTTTCCACATTAGGAGTGTTGCAGACATCAACATAAATTAATCTTGAAAGCTTTTCCACAAAACCTCATACAAAATGTACGTGGATCTCATGTGTCATTAGTCTGTATCATTTGCCTGACAGTTCCTCCCCCCACCGAGGCTTCACAGTGTTCTCTGAGGATGAAAAGAGCAGATATGCTATTGACAGCCTGTAAATATTTTATGGAGTTGTTCTGTGTCGTTTGACATTTCTCTCTGCCTCATCATCTTTTGAGTATGTTGTACAAAAATGAGTTTAACAGCCTTGTTCCAGATTTATCTACCATTTTAAAAAGTGGACACCGACTGCTGGCACACACTATGAATAAGGAGTCATCCTTTTATAAATTAGTAGTATGTGCCTACAAAAGTGGTCATTTGAGGGCAAAGTCATTTGGGTTATGTAAGTTTTGTAGCAATGGGTTAGGGTTAGGGTTAGGGTTAGGTTAGGGTTAGGGTTGAAGTAAAATTGATCTCTATGTCTCTTCTGATTAAATCCCCCTATTCACGCAGTTGGCTTACACAAGACACTTTTTCTAATTTGTGTCACCCCTAAAACTCTGGCAGACTAAACCTTTCCCTGATATTTTAAGTTAAAAATACTTAAAGGTTAATGCTGATTATAAATGAACTAATGTAATGAATCAAAGTGTCTTTTGGTCATTTCAAAGACCAACATGTGTCAATCAAGCCGATAGGAAAATAATACTTTGGGCTGCAACTAACAACTAATTAGTAAGTAAGTTCAATTCTTACATTTTATTTATACTATTTATCAATGAATCATTTGGAAAGTCCAACAATTGTGGACAATAGTAGATTCCCTAAACCAAAAGTGATTTTTGTTGTGATAACTTGTTTGGTTCAACCACTAGTCCTGCATCCAAAGATATTCAATTTTCAATAACATAAAAACAAAGAAAAGAAACAGATTCAAATTTGACACTCTGAAACCAGTGAGTGTTTTTTTTATATTTACATGGGAGATGTCAATAGATTTACCAAAAATAAAAACAGTTTCCTCAATTTAATTTCTTTGACTAACTAATAGGTTAATGACATTGCTTCAGTCCTCGTATCCTTTCTACTCACATGAATAACAACTATTTTCTAAATGACAAGTTAAGAAGAAAAGGAGTAACTTCTTGTTGTGTTTTGAAAGTACACATATTAGCAACTACATGATGATGCTGTCAGGACAGAAGCAGTAACCTCAAGGCTGACCTCAGTCATGACAACGTGATGAAGGCCGCAGAAGTTTGGACAGAGTGACTCGTCTTGAGAGCAAAGCCATTTCAGTGTGATGCCAGGACTCATTTGTCACTTCTCATGCACTAAGAGATGACATGGATTAGCCCTACGACTGATTCACAGAAAACAGTGCCCAGTGAAGGTATATGACTCAAAGGCTGTCAGAGACTTCTGCTGTCAAAAAAAGTAAGAAAACTTTGGGCTTTTACTATAATAAAGTCCATCACCCAAACAATAATTGAATCTAAAAATGCTGTTTAAAGTTATTTTCTGCAACGATAAAAGCTAATTTCTCCGTGTGTAAGAATGCGTATAATCTCACTTTGTAATTCCCTCCAGACGTTGAATTTGGGGATAAATGCAGCGTGTCAGTTTAGAACAATAAGTATTCAAACAAGGCCATAAAAACGAACGCCTGTTAAGCAGCATATTAGTGTGTTCACTGGGTTTGTTTGTTTTTTGGAAGAGGAAGCATTTTTAATATCATGTTATTTTTCAGACGGCTGAGCAGTGTATGATATTAGTCTTGTAATTGCTGATGTTAAGTGACACCCCGTTGCTTTCAAGATGGGGGTTAAAGCTTTGCAACAAGCAACACTACCTTTGAGGCAATTAAGAGGACACACTTCCCTGAAAGAGGAAAAGCACGCACGCAGAGCCACTCGTCGGAGAGCTGATGCTGGGTTGTTTTTTCTTTTTGTAAAAGCTGTGTCAGCACCAGCATGTCACATTCACATGAGGAGATGGAGGTGGGGTGTACATTTTAAAGCTTATTCTTTAAGAACAACAATGAACTGTAACTCATAAGCAAGAGTAAGTGCTCATTTGGGTATTTAAATGGTCGGTTTTTCTCTTCTTCTTCCCTCTTACCTTTTGAATTTAATCAAAGCAAAAGCACAACTGCACCCAAATGTCCAAAAGTGGCATCTTGGGATTGGTTGAGTCATTAGGAAGCAGTAAGATGCACGTTTCTATTAGTAGCATCTATCTCAAGACGGAAGGACACGCAATGACTTGTATGGATTTGCCTAATTCCCCATGCTTCCTCTGACCTCCATCTAGTGCGCTTAAGCTGGTCCCCTGAGGAAAGCTTGACAGCGACATTCACTCACTTTATTACCATGGGACTATAGTCATCAGCTGCAGGACACTAGTTCATAGCTGGGCTACATTTTGCAACCTAAATTAATTTAAAACCAGCACTATACATTCCCTATAAAAGGAGGTAACAGCTCCATAGGTCTCTTCTGTAGAGGGGAGAGGGGGCTAAGAAAGGAAAAAGGGACAAACAACATATGGACAAGCCTTTTCAAAAAGTTATTTCCCTGCCCTTGGACCATATAATAAAAAGCAGAGCCCAAATCTCTTTTTTGTAGATTGAAAGTCACATCTGTATCAAATACCCTGCTGCTTTAATGGAGGACTGTGTAAGCTAATCCTCTACATGTATGGATCCTCCTGAAAAAAGATTCAAAGAAATCTCCCCGAGTTGGCTTAAAGCAGGATAGGCCACGCCAGACAGAATACCTCCTATCATCTGAACCTCTGAGGGGCAGAATGACTTTGAACAGAAACACAAAAGGAAGATCATTTTCATCTGTGACGAGGTAAAGGTTCAGTACACAGCCAGTTGTATTATTAATGAGCCCAGTTATGTGGAAGACAAACTCCTCTCAAGTCCTGAATACACCCCCGCAGCGCGCCCACTGACACAGAGGACACACACCTGGAGATGAAAGGAAAACAACTGATCTATTTACAGTAAGAAGTCAGTCAGTGCACTTTGTTTCTGTTTTACAGTCATCGGAGGTATGTTCATGTGACTAAGTGCCGCCAGCCAACGGTCCGCACATTCCCTGCTTTGCATCCATTTAACATGACCACATTTCCCGAGTACATTAAAGCCACTCAATATTTCATAAGAGTTGTAAGATAAATGTACTATCAGGCGCTGTGGATGAGTGTTCCATAATAAAAACAGCAATCCTGTCATGAGTTTCATCACAGCTCTTCTGTGACAAATAAAACCATCCTTTATGGTTTTGTGATGGTTTCATATTCACTTTCATCAGATGCAATATGAGTTAGTGAGATCTGATTTAAAGTGGACCTATCATGCTATATTGGAAAAATATATTGTAGGGCCATACCTATAAAAAACATGTCTGTGAAGTTTTTTGCTTAAAATACCAAACAGATCCCCCATTGTAGCCATGCCTCAGACTGCTCAAACCCCTCTTTTGAAGCCCTGTTAGAGAAACGCGGATTTTGGGTCCTTAGCTTTAAAAAAGAAAGAAAAGAGGAGGCGGAGCTAATGCCTGATCAGAATTCTACCGGAGATAAAGTTAAATTCTGCTGTGATAAAACGCCATCCTGTTTAAACCACATCAAGGATTATACTGTAGCTGAAACAGTATGGAGCTCAAATGCTTTTTCTCTTGCGGGTTTATCACAAGGTGAGTTCTTTTTTTATTTCCTGCTTTTTAAACACATGTGCTCTCCAGTAGAGGTTAGCTCTGAGTGTTAGCGAGGCTTGCTAATGTAAACAAAGATGAGATTACGTGCAAAACACGTCAGGCATTGTTTCTGATAGCAACTTTCTGTGGGTCCGCTGCCGATTTGACGTCATATCGGCAGCAAATCTGTATCCGCTCGTTGTACACCCGTTTTCAGAGATTTGGGTACGGAGGAAAAGAGAGAGGGTTTTATTTTCTGATGCTGCGTGAGTTCCCCGACACACAGGGGACACATATTTATGTATAAAAGACATCACAAAGTGCATTTTGCATGATAGGTCCCCTTTAAGCCAGCTTTAAAATGATTTGCTTTGCACTGAATGTTCGTATCAAAGAGAGAACAATGATGATTGTGCGGCATTGGAAATAACTCTAGCGTGAGTTATTTCCTCCGAACTCTCAGTCCACAGCTTTGCTGTGCATACTTCCTTCTGGATGATCATCATACGGCCCGATCCCGCCTCAGGCCTCACAGTCACCAGCTCTCTTATACAGAAACTGTCCCTAATCAGAGCTCCTGCTGCATGTTGCCATGAGTCCCCAAGCAACACCCGCCAGCCGAGACCACACAATACCCATGATGCACCACGGGAGCACCTCTGGTCAGCGTGCAGTGTGAAGTAGGGGTGGGCGATACTACAAAATCTGGATTTGATCCGATACCAAGTATTTCAGGGCCAGTATCACAGATACCTTTTTAAAATGAAAAGCGTCTTATACTTTCATATAGGGGAGAGCTGCATGACATGATTTTTGAGCTGAAAGCATCACACACAGACTAAATCTGAATTCATTTTCATGATTAAAGACAGGACCGTTTTTATATACAAATAAACGTTTTACTTTTGAAAATGTAAAGTGCAAACATGACAAATAACAATACAAAGTGGCCACAGTAGCGAACTGCCTTCTTGCACAATGCACACATCACAGTTCGCTATGTTTTCATTGACAGTTGTGAAATAGCTCCATACAACGCTCCTCTTTCTCTCAGCCATCATGTGCGTGCGTGTGTGTGTCGCACTCGCGAGTCGCTGTCTGTCAGCTTGATAATCGGCGTTCGGGCAGGGAGCGCGCTGCGAGTGCGTGAGCCTCGAGGAGAGGAGGACAGCAGTGGAGAGAGAAGAAAAGAGCGCATATACTTGTGTTCGTCTGCACTCAGCACATCGTTTTTGATTAAATTGACGAGTAGAGGAGAGGGGGGAAAAAAGTATAAAAGTATCGATCCTATTGGCTCTAGTATCGATATTTTGAAACGTAACGTAATATCGGAAGTATCGATATTTTGGGATCGAGCTGCCCACCCCTAGTGTAAAGATGACATGGCCATATGTTCATACCCTCAGCTTTCCTGGCTGTGTTGTGTTTGCCTGTGGTGTGGGCATGATTCATTACATTTGGACACTTTATCAACATAATTAGGGAAGCTGTCAGGTTGGCCCCTGAATGACCTTTCATCGATGTGTGTGACCCGATTGATCCACCGCTTCACGTGCATATTGACCCAATATGTAATGGACTCAGGGGGAACACTTCGGCTCTCTGGCTGCCATGTTACATCAGGAATGGGCAGAGAGGAAAGACGCAGGATCACATGCAGCGTGTACAATACACACAGACCAGGCACCAGGGTAATAACGGTTCTTCTTTACGCCTGTTAATGTTACAAAACCAGTTCCCAGTAGTGTTTCATTAAGTGACGTAACACCAGGCTCTGAGAAGATTTAATTTAAGTTTTGAATATCATTCAGACCGTTTTAATTGAATCCTGAGCTATACGCAGTGAAGGTGTTGATGAACACAGCTGGGAGGAAGCCATGAAGTGCCACAAGTCCCATAGTGACCTGGAGCAAGTCAATCTGCTCTTTGTTGGCACACTCAACCAGCACCTGTTCTGTCACACATGTGTTTATAGTCGTGTGAAAAAGAGCTGCACATTGTGATGAATTTCATTATCAATTATCCGTTTCCCCTCTTCCCCAATTAATTAGTCTGCGAACTGTGGTCACAGCTTTCCGTAGACCAAAGGGATGCATTTGAATAGATATTAAACAAAATAAAAGATAACCAGAAATCAGGTTTCTTTTTACTTTGAGTTGCAAATTGTTGCATTTAGAACCTCAAAGTCGCAAACAAGTGGCTTTTTTTTTTGCTGAATTAATTGGACTTCTGAAATGTATTAATTGTATTATCTCTTCTCAATTGATTATTACATTTTGGTCATAAAATCACAATAAATAGTACCCATAAGGTGATACTAAAACTACCATTGCATTGATCGTACTGTTCATAATAATGGTATTCTGTTATTTCGGTTTCATTATGCTTCTTCTGGCCAAATACAGGGCAGCAACAGATGATGGTTGTGTCTGATGTGCACCATGAATGTAATTTTCTTTCCTACGTGAGGAGCCTTGCAGATTTTTCCTCAGCGTATCAGTTCATGTATGCGCTTGACACGATGTTGCCACCGTTTGTTTGTATGTTTGTACAGTGTATCCGAAATGAAATTGCAGCATTCTTGTGCAATCTTGTCATTTCTTGTTCATTTGTCTGGTGAACCTCTGGATAGGGGTGTTGGGAGAGAGGAGATTAGATAAACTCTCACAAGGAAGCTCGTAAATGAAGATCAAGAAACAGAGAGAGAGATTGTGCATCAAAGCGAGAGAGATTGAGGTTTTTAAAAGGCATTCAAATGCAGAGTGATTTCACTCATGAGGGAAGTTGAGCAGAGAACAGGAAGTATTTTCCCTCAAGGGGAAATAAAGTCTTGTTACAGTGAAATCAGCTGACCTCGTGGCTTCTGTCGGGGAGGAATGCATGCAGAGGAGACAGACAGGAGCTCAGAGGATCTCCCTTCAGTGCGCACACACACACACAAGCTCTCTCTTCCTCCCGCCCTCCCTCACTTTCTCTCTCACTCGCCCACTTACTCAGTATCGTTTAATCCGTCTCTCTCCCCCTCTCACACTCCGTTGCTGCGCTGACGGATGGGGATACACTGCCAAAGGAGGACTTAGGGGCGAGAAGAGAAGTGTTTATTTTCTTCCCTGGTGTGTTTTCTTTTCTCTTCCGCCTGGCTTCCCCTCATGAGCTGTTAATTCCAGCCCCGGTTACCGAGGATGAGGAGGATCTATTTGTGAGGAAGGGCGCAACAAAGGAAGAGGGGAAACCAGGAGCAACAGGGTGGTACATTTTGCCAGCGGGAGTGAGCGAAAAGACCTTTCCCTTTCCTCCAGGCTCGTGCAAAGGTTAGTGAGGAAAAGCTGCTTATCATTAAAGCAAACACTGCCTGCTGTTATTGTTTTATCCTCTGTTCTGTACTTTATTTCTCACAAGACATTTGCTTTTCAAAGCTTTTCATGTGCCTTTCATCCCTTAGCGTCTATTAAGGCTTAGATTAAACGTCCTCACAGAGCAGTTATCTTACATGAGAGCAGTTCTTATAATTAAAAGTGCCTCAGTTAGATTTATTTTCCATACAGCAAGTCCCCAGGTAAATTACATTCTAGGTCAACACGACTGTATAATTCCCCGAAGGCATACAGTACAGTTGTCAGGTGGAGTCTCTCTTTTAGGTGAGGTAACAGCGAGCGAGAGGAAGGAAAAGGTGAGGACAGCTCGCTCTCATCAGCCGTCACTTTATACAGGAGGCAATTAAGCAGGACTGGCAGCCGGTAACTTGGAAACAGGCGTGTGGGAGACGCATGGTGGCACAGGATAGGATTTAGACGGAGTGAGGAGCAGAGGAGGAAGGAGATTCCCTTTGTTCATTCACTCAAAAGCCTGCTCCTCCTGTGAAAAATCCCGCTCTCGCTCATGTGTACGTGTGAAAACCGGCCCAGGGGCCACAGGTTTGAGCTTTTATGATTTTGCATGACAAGGGACATTGTGTGGAATAAGTGTGTGGAACAAGTGTGTGTACTGCAAGCGCATAGAAAGTGTGTTGTGTGTTTGTGTGTGTGCCCGTGCATGCATATGGACAATACGTCTCTAAGTCTCTAAGGTAAGCCCACATGTTTAATTAACACAAGTGGAAGAAATTAGGCATGCTCAGACAAAAGGACAATAGCAAAAAATAAGAAAGCAAATCACATTAGGGCCCATATTGTGGTCCTTGTTGTGATGAGTGAGGCATTGTGTATACCTTTACTGAATGGATGAATGAGCTCCCTGAGGACTCTATGAGACTGTATTTATTTACAGCAGGTGATCGCAAAAATTCTCCTTGAGGACTTTCAAGCTCAACATTTACCACAAAGCCTTCCAGCTGGTGGGGTGGAGGGCGGGTTGATGAAAAATGTATCAAAGAAAAGTATTGTGCTCTCGGTATAAACACAGGTGCAGGCACGTAGGGCAATTATTCTGAACTGTGTGTGTTTTGACACAAAAGGACATATTACACAAGCCTCGCTGTCCATTAATTTCAGTGACAGCAAAGTGTTGGTCTACATTCAGCAGGATGTGTTTATACAAACCCCCCAAAGTGAAGCTTTTAAAAAGGGATCATTAAGCAGCGAGCAAGTGCGATGACCTACCCTGCTTTCTGTTTAGTCTGGACCTTAGACAGTCACCTCCATGGCAGGGACCAAACATTAGACAGCTCGGGACAGTTGGGTCTGGACACAAATGACAGTAAAGGGTAGAGATGTAACGATATATCGAATATCGCGGTAAATAAATGTCTCAATACCGTTGTGAGACTGACAAAATCTACCACGATTTCTTTAAATAATTTTTTTTTTTTAGAATTTTAAATTATAAACTTTATTTAACCAGATGGTCCCATTGAGATCATCGATCTCTTTTTCAAGGGAGCCCTGTCCAACATGGCAGCAAGTAGGTTACAACATGAACATAAAACAACAGATAACAATAAAGGACATCTATCTACATACCTAGAGACATTGACAAGTACCAACAGTATATTTATATCTCGCCCTGTCAATAAGCCTCACCTTCTTGGCAAAAACTGTATTGTTTTTTTAAGTGGTAGAGAGACAATGCACAGTTTTAACCACTGCTGTCACCCATGGCCAAAGCATATCTCTCTGTCCCAGCAACATCACTACCAAGCAAGAGAGTTTTTTCCACAGCAGGGGATATTGTAAACGCCCAAACATCCCTGCTTCTACCTGGAAATGTGGACAAGCTCATATTCCTAAAAGATAACCTTGATGATGCTGAGTGAGTGAGTTAGAGAGTTAGAGTTGAGTTACTTGAAAAACTAAAGTGAAACTTGATTTATTCTATTGCAAGGTCTGATTATTATATTGTTGACACTTTAAAATACTACTATCCTACTAAAATGCTGTACAAATCAGATTTATTATTTAATAAAGAATAAAGAATTCAAGTGAAAAAAGAAAAAGAAAATTCACATTTTTTTTTCTTTATTTTTCAATATCGCGATAAATATCGTACCGTGGACTTTTTATCACGATATTATCGTACCGTGAGTTTTTGGTATCATTACATCCCTAGTAAAGGGTAATAAGACTACACAATTAATCCACATTTTATCAAATATAAAACAGGGTAAAGGCAAAATATGTGAAACATCATTTTTTTTAATAGGGCTACAAACAATATTCGACAGTTTGTACAGATCCTGCTTATAAATCAGATCACAATCATAGTTATCATTTTAATTCGTATCCATCTATTATCTAAAACGGATTATTCCCTCCAATATCTTGAATCATATCATAAACACAATAATAGTCAAATAGTCACTATTAGTAGTTTTTTTCCAAATCGTGCAACCCTTGTGTCACCTTGGCCGTTTCTCAATCGCGAGGATACTTGCTTGGTAGCACATGTCTTCCGAGTCACTTCCTTCAGAAGCTAGGCAAGAATCCTTCCTGGCAATCGGAAAACGAAGAGTGGAACAGGCTAGCAAGTGTGCAGGTGTGCGTCATATGAGAGGCCCCGCCTTACATTTTCCGCCACAGATTTGGGGAAATTGGTCCGTGCGCAAAGCATTGTGGGGATTTGAAGGACGCGAAGTCTACCCATGTGCAGCCTCGAAATTACCCCCAAACCAAGGACGCGGCCTCGGTGGAATTCCAAGTATGCTGGAGATTGAAACAGTCCTTCGGCGGCACTCGATGACCTAGTGTCCTTGAAATATTGGCTTGGAAGCCAGTTTCCTCGCGATTGAGAAATGGCCCTTGTCTCAGACACACACAGAAAACTCCTCACCATCAGTGTGTCTCATTTGTGTCTTGAGAGAGACACACACACACACACACACGCCGGGAGAGGCGTCGTGACCGGTGGCTTGGCAGAAGCCCTGAAGGTGAACATTTGGAGTGAGGAGCATTTCACATTCAGAACAGATGATCAAAATGGTGGAACTGCAGAGTCGCTGGAGGCACCAGATGCAGACAATCTTTTGGCAGAGGAAGACTTTTTGGTGCCTAAACCAAAGACGTAGACGTAAAAGTCAGAGGCAAGAAGCTGAAAATATTACAACTGTGCTATCGTCATCTCACGGGTGGTGGTTATTATCACGGTTCAGATAAGGCAAAAAAAAACAAAACCAACCCTCAGCTTTAGAGAACGGTGTTTTCCGTCACTGCACACAATCCAGCCTTATATCTAGACGTATCAGAGTGCAGACAGCGGAGGTTATTTAGGAGAGGGCACAAACTGAAACTGTATTGCAGTCTACTTTCTGCTCATGGTGAGATTGAAGTGTGTCCCCAGTTTATCACATACAAACAGAAGACACATTTTGGGCTGGAAATTGAACATTTCCTCAGCAAAGTATCTGATATTGCCAAATTCCTCCAATGTAGAAGAGTACTTACAGAAAGCTTATAACCAGCGGTGCACACAGCCTTTTTGCCCTGGCTCTCAAAGGAGCACCTGGAGATGTTGCTTGGTGCGCATCCTTAAAATGAAATAAACCGGACCTTTTGAGGGGTACTTGACTTTATAAACGGGGGGGGGGGGAGTTGCGCTAGTAAGCACGCTCATGGACTGTTCACCGGAGCCTCGCAGCAGGGTTACTGTGCGGAGTGCATAAAGCAGACCCTTCACACGGTAGCGAGGGGGTAGAGCGAGGGATCGACAGATGCCGTCGTGCTCGCGGACGGATTAAAAAAATCAAACCTAAACGGCTTACGAATTATACTTTGGCGGCCGTTAATATACCTGGGTGGCCCGCCCAGGTAAAGTCTATGTGTGGGAAACCCTGCTATCTTACCCGTTCATATGCAACTCGCAAATATCTCTCTCTCTCTCAATGTTGGTGCGCAAATGCGCCTTTTTTCAAATGATCCGGTGCTCCTTTTTTCGCGGCGGGTGCGCATGCGCACCTGCGCACCTGCGCACCAGTTATGTGCAGCCCTGCTTATAACAACCTATCTTACTAAAGGTGCATCTTATTTACCAGCTCTTTATCACTTGTGTTTAGCTTCACACTCTCTCTAATCTATTATGTTTAACTTCCAATAACTCTTATACAAACACTTCCTTTGCTATTTCCACCCACTGAAATATGAAATAGAAGCATATATTCTGAATTTGAAAAGAGGAAATTGACACCTGAGACAGAAAGTTAGTGTTGCCCCTGCTACACCCTTAATGGCCGCAAGAGGCAGAAGGGCCAGCATGAACACATAAATAAACATCTTAGGTTTTCACACTGGATTAGTTTAACTCTGATTGTCCCTGTTACTTTAACCCTTTCACTGCTCTGTCCTCACCTGCGGATTGTTTGTGTAAAGATGTTTTTTTTATAAAGTGTAGCTGCAAACCACATTGGCCTGACGTGTGTGGGTAAACCAGCTGAAGGCCTAAAGGGAGCACAGCCACAAGCAAAGGTGAACATGATTGTAATGTTCACAACCATATTATGAAAGAAGTTGTCCTTAGGGCTGCAACATTGTTCTCGGTATCGTTGCATTTGGTTGTTATTTGTATATACAAATACTCAGTTTACCTTCATATAAAAACCAAAAGAAACATACAAGTCAAGTCAATTTAAATCAAACTAAGCTTAGTCTAGCAGCTTAACTCAAATACAGTGTCTTGGTTTGGTTTTGGAAAATCTTTAAGTGCAAAACTGCCATTGTGAAAGGCTTGTTGGCTTTCATGCTCTTTGGAGTTTTATCTTTTGGTAATGATTTAAAATACAACTGAATTTAAATATCAGCTTAAAGGCTAAAAAGTAAACCACGGAAATATATTGTTTTTCACATCTGACAGAACACAGACTTCAATTTGACTTTTTGAGTGCCCTGGATCCTCTTATCCCCCACTCACCAAAAATCATTTTGAACTATTTCCAACCAAGTGTATACTGTAACTGATTAACTGAAAACAGAAAAGGCAGTCCAATAATAACATACTTCGCTCAATCCAAACAGCAGCATGTCGTCACTGAGTGTGCACAGAAGTGTCTTGTTTTCTGATATGCATTCATTTGATTAATCTGGTCTGTCATTGTGACATCTCTCTCCCCGGCAGGGCCGTTTCTTCCTATAGGCGGACTATGCGGGGGCATAGGGCCACTAGGGGCCCCCAAGCTGAAAGTATTTATTTTTTTATTCATCCGAAAAACAAAAAAAGTTTAATTCATACACACAAAGATGAACAAAATTAGTAAAAGCGGGAGGGCTGAAGCATAGCTTGTGGAAAGTAGCCCTCCCATGCATCATCCTAAAGTCATTTGTTTTGGCCACATTAACGGATCATTTATTAATCTCGTCTCATTGATTGGACTCCAGGTCCTCCTTATCTCCTTGTAATTTCAAAAGTCTATCATAAATCTAATCGATAGATTAAATAGATAGATGAAAATGATAAAAGTAGGGTAGACATGTGGATATTATCCGGCTGAACAAAACGTGCATTTATCTAACAGGTACGTTTCCCACAGATCTTACTTTGAGCTATTTTCTAAAATCCCATGGAGAAATCTCATTGCTTTTTTGTGGAGGGAAGCCATGCGCAGCTTACTTCCTGGTTTTAGGACGCGTCTCACTCCTCCTCTTCACACTCCACACTTTTCGCGTCACACGTACTTACTGCCAATCAGCTCTGAATGATGTGAGAGGACGTATGGTGGGGATGGCCGCTCAGTGCCCCTATGGTCATTATTTTGTTGCCACACACATTAAATAGGACAATACTCTGAGCATGCGCAGTGTAGTTTTTACAGTCACCGTTCACTTAGACAGTGAGAGGGAGGGGCAGGATCGGGTTTTGTCCCACATGGCTCTAAACAGCTCAATAGGCACACACTGTAGACACTAATTAGAAGAACACAGACTAAAACAGCAATGAGACGAATCAGATGATTAAACATGATCTTAAAATATATTTTATATATACTTTGTTATTTATTTTTTGCATTTTTTGGTAATCGTTATTTGTAATACTTTCTGCTGACACTAGGTGGGGCTGTGCCAGCCCAACGATCACTCATTGGCTGACAGCCAATGAGTGACGTCTGAGGAAGATGAAAAATGTAAATTAAACATTGTTGAGAAAATGCTGCATCTCTTGCATTTATTGACATAGAGGAGCCTTATTGTTTACCTTTTTAATATAATTTTTGGAATTTTCAATTGCTTGGTTTTCGTGAAATTAGCCTGTTTTCCTATTAAAGTGTAACATATTGATGCATCTCCACAGATCATCTTAAAGGCTTCGGAATCCCCCCCATTGTAGTTAAAAAACTGTCAAAACTAGGGCCCCCAAACAGCATCTTGCATAGGGCCCCCAAAAAGTTAGAAACGGCCCTGCTCCCCGGGGTTCACAGCGAGTTCCCCGGCCCTGCGCTTCTTTGTGTGTGTGTGTGTGTGTGTGTGTGTGTGTGTGTGTGTGTGTGTGTACGTGTACAGTATGTGTCTTTCTATATTCATTCTTTCATTTGTGTTGATCTGTTTGTGCGCCTGGTGGAAAGAAGGAGTTCAAAAGAGCAAAGGTGTATGTACAGTATATATGTGCACTGAGAGAGAGGCTGACAGCCGCAGGTTCCTTGATGAAAAGTTGCTTTGATGCCGGCTTCCCCTCAGTATATGATTTCACCTAACAGATGATAATCTAGCGACGCACACAAACACTCAGTGCCTAGTCTCTACCTCCATGTGGCCCCTGTGTACTCTTCAAAGGCAGAAAGCCAACTAGCATTTTGTGCTATTATACTGTCAACGTTAATATCTGTAGCCCGCTCCTCCTGCATGGATTCACCCTGACCTTTGGGCAACACGTACAACAGCAACACAAGTCAAATCTTTCTCTGCTTGTTTGCAGCTGATACAACTTTAAATGTTTGCATTCATGTCTAGATGCAGTATTTTCGTCTTCAATGTGTGTATGTACATTGCTTTGAAGTGTGTTGCTTCTCCGGGGGGAAGGGGATGTTTTCTTATTGGCATCAGGAAACTATTCCTCTTTTTGTGCAGTTACTGAAATGAGAGGCTGAGGGTATTCAAATAACAAACAAGCTGTTCAAATTCAGACACCCAGTGGCTTTTTGAAATGGTGTGTGTGGGTGTGGGGGTGTGTGGGTGTGGGTGTGGGTGTGTGTGTGTGTGTGTGTGTGTGTGTGTGTGTGTGTGTGTGTGTGTGTGTGTGCAACTCAAAAGGGAAGAAACATTACATTGATCCAAACTCCCTTGAGACGTTTATAATATTGACTGAAAAGAAACTGTTCAATCACACATGAGTGATCACTCACGAGGGAAATGTAATACTGCAACAAGTAATATGCAAATGTGTATAGTATTAGTGTTCTTTCTTGTTTATTTCCATGCATACATAATAAGCTACATCTGTTTATTTTGGTTAACAATTAAATTAAAACCTTGATTGAGGGAGGAAGTCAGGAGTCTTCTCTCTTGGGGGATTTTAACAGAACACACTCGAAGAATAACCATACTGTTGACATAGCATGTAAATGTTTGCATGCATGACCCCACTCTAAATCAATCATTATTGTTCTGACCTGTGACCAAATCAGCTTTTCCACGTGGCCTCCTCTTCGACTTTGTTTGACCTCTAGGTGATCAGTGTTACATGTGACTTGGTGATGATGAGGGAACAACAATATTCTTGTTTTGTTTTGTGTTTCAGTAGGAATATGTATGTTCAAGTTGTTTACATTGCTAACAAACCACTTTATATTCACACCACAGAGCATCCTTCAAATGTCAGAGTCAAACAGAAATACAGAAGTAGTAACAGTAGTAAATTCAGAATGGTAAAATACTTACAGACAATACTTGTATTTAACTAGCTAGATAACTTAAAGAACTGAAGAACTATTTTCAAGATGTACCAAAAGTGTGAAAACTAAACATTCTCTTCAGGTCTTAAATATAATTTGTATTGCTGAATTATTAATACTGATGCATTAACATGTAAGCGGCTTTTTAGTAGTGTAGCAATTTGACGAGAAACAATGGTTAACTACTGGTATAGTATTGGGTAATCATCTATTTTAATAAACATTGTGCCATAACTGAATCTTATTGTTTTCGAATAAAACGTAATGTGGTGGAGTAGAAGTATAAAATAGGAGAAACATGAGATATAGCACAAGTACCTCAGAATTGTCTAAAGAACATTACTGGAATATATAGTTATCTTACAAACAAACAAATACATTTTGGCAAACAAGCGACAAGTTGTTTTTGTCACACTTTCAGCTACGTTGCCTTTGCAAACCAATTTAGATGTAATCTATGTTATACAGTAACTCTTCATTTACAGAGTCTTACAAGCAGGTTACATTACAATACTGTATGTACTGTACTGTATGTGCTCCTATGTGACAAAGAACAAGATTTATAGTTACATTTATTGAAATCAACAGGCAGATAGTACAGTAAAGCCACTTCAACATCAGTAGAATAAGCTTTATGCCTCCCAATCCACACCAACTGAAATGCTCTGCGCTCAACAAGGTCCATATAAAGCTGTGTGCGCCCCCTTCCCGGGGTGTTGCAGGGAGGGAGCAGATGCGAGTGACAGCAGAGATGCATGGGGAGAGGACGAAGAGCTAAACGTCGGTCGGTGTCAGACAATGGAGGTTGATTATAGAGCCGGAGGTGCAGCAGAGCCTCCGTCACTTTAGCTCAGCCGTGCAACATAGAGAGAAAAGCTTTTATCACCAGATAAAAAGGAGCGTGTTGTCAAGGTAGAAGCTTAAATGCAGCGTGGCGAGGGACAGGGCCGAATGAACAGCTGGGCATGCAACCTCTGGATGAGCAACGAAGATGCTCGCTTTATTCTTGTTGGAAGTGATAAGGCATGGAAGTACTTGATTTGGTCTTTGTGTCAACATTGTACAGTATATGGACATTTTCAGATTATATTTTCTAGCAGGCTTCCCCTGAGTGAAATATCTAATATAGTAACTGAATGCTCCACTATTTTCACCTCACTAATAGTTAACTGAATTGTCTGCTGTATGGTGCTGAGCAGGTATTGTACACTGAGCTTATATTGGTGTTTCACTGAGAACAACCTCATGGTGCAGTAAGTACACAATGATATACAGTTGGAAAGTTAAGTTACAGTAAATAATAACTGTGGGTTGAACAGAAAAACGTAAAAGGTGTAGCTCTTATGAAGCAACATAAACACCATTTTACATTGTGTCACCTTTCTTTTAACATTGTCATTTGTTATATATGTTATTATAAAATACCTGAGCCAATTCCATTAGCTGATGAGGACTGTGACACACAGCTAAAAGCCCTAAAATAACTATTTATTTGGCCTTTGAAACACAAAAAACATCTACAGCTTTAACATGCACAGATAACATATGGCTGTTAAATATATTTTTCTCAAAAAAGCAATACCTCTTCTTCTGAAAGACTATTGAAGTACAGTAAAGATTGTGCCTCTGAGCCAGCAGTCATCGTGGGCAAATCTCTAGGGTTTTTCGCCCTCGCTCAAAACAATACATTATTTCAGTTTTTCTTCCCACCGGCGGTACACCTCATTGTTAAAGCAGAAGACACATTGATACTGGCGTTGGTACGAGGCAGGAAATGCATTAATGTGGATAAAAGCTGTGTACGTGTGTGTGTGTGTGTGTGTGTGTGTGTGTGTGTGTGTGTGTGTGTGTGTGTGTGTGTGTGTGTGTATGTGTATGTGTGTGTGTGCCTGTGGGAGATAGGGCTTTTGTTTCTCAAGCCAGCCATCACTGAGCCTCCTGCTTTACATATTGTAATTGCACAAATCAGAAAATCCTCATTACATGGGGTGTAAACTCAACTGTTATGTGTGTGAAAATCGGTCTACATTTTAGTACTGAACGTATGTGCTCACCATGCCGACAGAGATAATGTATTACTTAAAGACTCGCTATAATCCATGAGTCATTATGGGCTCAAATGACTATAATTATTTGATTCGCCATGTAATGTAATGTCTGGAAATAATCCCTCTCTCCAATAACGACTAATAAGAATATATATATATGCAATAATCACGTCCACATTATCAGTGAATAACAGCAGGTAACTGCTAAAAAGAAAATTCATTTCAAGTCAGATAAATCATTTCTTTTAGAGGAGACTTCAGAGCATTTAGCAGAAATGTATAATATTAGAGTTTATAGTTGGGGAGCAATTCAGGACATAATAGGAGGTTATTATTCCCAGGAGATCCGCCAAACTCATGCAAGCCTGAGTTGAGCTCACTCTCCGTGGGTCAGTGTCAGGACAGCCTCATTAATGAGGTGCAATCCCACTATGAGGGCCAGTCGACCAACACTTCCAGTAATGATCCCTGGAATGCCCCACAAAACTTGCATTTGAAGGTTTTTCTAACAGGCCATATAAACACGCTGCCAAAACACCATTAGAGTTTGGATGCGGAGCATGTGGAATATTATGGGTTCTCATCGGAGGTATTCTTGGCAGTATACAGTGCGACCGCTGCCCTCGTGCCCTCTGTGACCTCGAGGTGTTCGAGAGCTCTCCACATCTCTACAGGGGATCTGTCACGTCTATTTATGGGCTTTAGTCTGGGGTGTTAAACCTCTTAAAACCGACTATTGTTCAGGAGGGTTATCTGAGGGTAAACCCACACCATGTGTCCAGGAAAATGTTGGATCAGACACACTCCAAAAGGTCACTTTGGATTATTATTTATCCTGGTATTTTTACTGCATTGACATTGGCAACATGAGAAACCTATAAAAACAGAGTTTTCTAATCACATATAGTAATAGGCTATATCTTATGGGTGCTATCTGTCCATTTTGACAGACTTTCATTTAATGTAGACTAAGGAAAATGTAAGTTTCTTTGTAAAGGTTGCAGTTACATGTGTAGGGTTAGGGGTCCATTAGTCATTTGTTGGCTTTGTTCCCTGCAGCCATTCCTCTTTGTGTTTAAAAATGGTATTCCTGCTATAACAGTTTCAATTTCAAATCCATAACATTTTCAATAATTGTTTAGGAATCTCTTGCCAAAAACTAAAAAAGAGATACATTGATGGGAAAAGTGTGTAACCTACAACAAACCAAACCAAATATATACATTAGTGTCTTTACTGTTACAGGCCTGTTTATTGTTGGTTTATTAATATTGAATACCGTGAGATAGCTGTTGGAGCAGAACAACATATTTTTGCGAGAGCCAACTCTCAGTTTAGTGAAGCTCCACATCCATGGTGGTCTGTGGAAACCTACAGTAGAATATTAATGCACGCCAAAGAGGAGGACAAGTAAGATTCAAAACACTGCTTTGTTTGATCTGCAGTTTTGTCATGCATTACTGTCCCATGTCATTATTTTCACTTTCTTCATTTTTGAAATTCCCACAAGGCTATTTGTCTGTGGGTGGAAGCTATTTTAAACCCGGGGTCAGGCAGATGATGACGGGGAATGTTTCCAAGAGAAACCAACTGAGCCCAGAGTGGGGTGTTAATGCAAACAAACAACGCTGGCTTGTGTCTGGGAGATACTGTTCTGTCTGTCTGCATCACACACAATTAATACAGGATATGTCTCCCAAACCCCGGAGCTAAAACACGTCCAGTTCTTCTGCATGAGTCACAGCGAAACAACAACAACAAAAACTGAATTTGAGGTCTAAAGCGCTGATGCGTTGACAGATGAGGGCTTTGTGTTGCCTGCAGGCAGCTCAAATCTTGACGGAGCTGCGGTTGTAGGGAGCTGCTGAGGAAGAATTCCTAGAGTACTTTCTTAGGCCTTGAAAGTGACTCTACTGTCACAGCTAGTGTGTCTCTGTGACATTTAGCAGTCAAACTCAACACAATCTGTTTGATCAAAGACATTCATGTAAACTAGAAGATATGCTGCTCCACAGTAGGAGTTCTACTAAAATATTTTGAAAATCCATCTTTCATCGACTACTTTTTTGATTAATCAATGGATCATCTATCAAATGTTAACAAGTCCCTTAAGCCTGTGACAGCCTCCCAACAACTGTTGTGCAATGAAATATTGGGCTACTAGTAATCTCGAACCGTCAGTTTAAAAAAGAAGGTGGAATACCGTTCCGATAAATATCAATAATTTTGAACATCGCGGGGAAATTCCTTCGACTCATTTTGAAGTTTTGGGGGAAGCCGGAAGTGACGTCAATGCGGGAACGCTTCACTGTGTGGCGAGAGAGCAAAACACGGACAAAGTGTGTTGTCATGCGTAGAAATGGTGAATTACTGAGTTTAGGCACGTTAATAACGTTGTAAAACGGGCCTGGGAATACGCTTATCCGGTCTACATGTGTTTTGTAGACTTGGAGAAGGCGTATGACCGAGTTCCCAGGGAGTTACTGTGGGAGGTGCTGCGGGAGTATGGGGTGAGGGGGTCTCTACTCAGGGCCATCCAATCTCTGTACTCCCAAAGCGAGAGCTGTGTCCGGGTCCTCGGCAGTAAGTCGGACCCATTTCCGGTGAGGGTTGGCCTCCGCCAGGGCTGCGCTTTGTCACCAATCCTGTTTGTAATATACATGGATCGGATTTCGAGGCGTAGTCATGGGGGAGGGGGTCTGCAGTTCGGTGGACTAAGGATTGCACCACTGCTTTTTGCAGATGATGTGGTTCTGATGGCTTCATCGGTCTGCGACCTTCAGCACTCACTGGATCGGTTCGCAACCGAGTGTGAAGCGGCTGGGATGAGGATCAGCACCTCCAAATCTGAGGCCATGGTTCTCAGCAGGAAACCGATGGACTGTCCACTTCAAGTAGGGAATGAGTCCTTACCCCAAGTGAAGGAGTTCAAGTATCTCGGGGTCTTGTTCTCGAGTGAGGGAACAATGGAGCGTGAGATGGGCCGGAGAATCGGAGCAGCGGGAGCGGTACTGCAGTCGCTTTACCGCACCGTTGTGACGAAAAGGGAGCTGAGCCAGAAGGCAAAGCTCTCTGTCTACCGGGCCATTTTCGTTCCTACCCTCACCTATGGTCATGAAGGATGGGTCATGACCGAAAGAACGAGATCGCGGATACAAGCGGCCGAGATGGGTTTTCTCCGCAGGGTGGCTGGTGTCTCCCTTAGGGATAAGGTGAGAAGTTCGGTCATCAGGGAGGGACTCGGAGTTGAGCCGCTCCTCCTTCGCGTCGAAAGGAGCCAGTTGAGGTGGTTCGGGCACCTAGTTAGGATGCCACCTGGGCGCCTCCCTAGGGAGGTGTTCCAGGCACGTCCAGCTGGGAAGAGACCAAGGGGTAGACCTAGGACCAGGTGGAGGGATTATATCTCTTCGCTGGCCTGGGAGCGCCTTGGGATCCCCCAGTCAGAGCTGGTTGATGTCGCCAGGGAAAAGAAAGTTTGGGGCTCTCTGCTGGAACTGCTACCCCCGCGACCCGACCACGGATAAGCGGAAGAAGATGGATGGATGGAATAACGTTGTAATGAAGTTGACTACAGTATATTCATATTTGTCAGTGCTCATGTCAATTCGGCGAACATAAACATAAATGATCGTGGTGAAGATGATTCAATTAGGATTAAAATCGGAGCTGCTGAATTTCCTCCCGTCGGATGTGATATAAAAACAAATCGATTATTTTTGTAGTTGTAAACTCAAGTGGATGAAACTACATTTATTAGTGCTTTCATGTCAATTCGGTGAACATATACATTAAATGATCGTGAGGAGAGGATGATGATTTAAACATCGTTTGTTTGAGCCGGTCTGCATTTCCTGATGATAAAACAAACCAATGCTTTTTGTAGTTGTAGTACACCAACATGGATTAAACGTGTGTTTTTTTACCACAATGTTGGGGAAATTAATGGATAAAATGCACGGATTATTATTATTATTATTATTCCCACTCCGACCGGGACACCAGGTCCACCGTTTCCCCGCAGCGAGGCTCCCCCCGTTGACAGTTTACGTGGGCTGGGCTGGGTGCAGTGGTGGACTGGCCATCGGGACGAATCCCGATGGGCCGGTACCGAAGTGGGCCGGTCGGATAAGTCACTAGCACATCCCCCACTCCCCCCGTTGACTAGCGGTACCAAAGTGGGCCGGTCAAGAATCCCGGGATGATTTTTAGTCCCAGTCCACCACTGGCTACATGACCGTATGATCGCCCATTGACGCACCTAATTCCTAAACTTCTAACAGATACAGATACAACATAAACCGATCCTTCAGCCTCATATGAGCTCTCAGACACGTTCAAAATTAAACTGTCATCGCCGTCTGAGCTGGCTGCTGTGTCGTGCGTTTACATGCAGATGCTGGGATCCTGAACGGTGCAGCTGGAGCGCTGTGCCCGCAATGACGTCACACATAATTTGGCGGGACTTGAAGAATCCCCGAGAAGATCCAGAAAATGGTCAACATTGAAGGGCAGATTAATGGTTATCAAAGTACAAATATCCAAAATCAGTTCAGTAACGGTTTCAAGGGGACAATATTTACTCAAATTGATGGGTTTGGATGATGGGGGAAACTCGTGTCACAGGCTCTTTAAGCAAAGTCTTAAGGTTATTAACTTTCAACTGATATTGAATAGCAGCTGAAACTGACTCGATGAATCAATTCACTTTGGAGATATCTGTAACTATGTTGAACCAACAATTCAGGAAATATACACGTATGTTTAAGTCAAGCCTGATGCTGCCTTACACATAAAATGATGATCCCATCTCTTCAACACAGTGAGCTATACGGCTTATTAATCAAACAATACTACATCGGATAGGTACATGGTATTGGCCGGTACCCAAAGGCCAGTAATATGGTGAGACATGCTTAGAGAAATTCAAAGGAAAACCTCTTTGACAGTGCTTCCCGTCCTCTTTCACATGTAAACCCTTAGGTTGAAGTGAGCATTGCTACTTTAGTTTTTTTTTTTATACCTATCATGCAAAATGCACTTTTTGATGTATTTTATACATAAATATGTGTCCCCGGTGTGTCAGGGAACTCACGCAGCGTCAGAAAATAAAACCCTCTCTCTTTTCCTCTGTACCCAAATCTCTAAAAACGGGGGTACAACAGAGCTGATCCAGATTTGCGTCCGATATGATGTAATATCGGAAATGTGGACCCACGGCACTATCAGAAAGTTGCTGTCAGAAACAATGCCCGACTGTTTTGGACGTAATATGGTCGGTGTTTACATTAGCATCGCTAACACTCGGAGCTAACCTGTGCTGGAGAGCATGTGTGTGAAGAAGCAGGAAATAAAAAGGAACTCACCTTGTGGTATAACCGGCAAGAGAGAAAGCCTTTGAGCTCCAGACTGTTTCAGAAACAATCCTTGATAATCCATGATATGGCGTTTCATCACGGCAGTATTTAGTTTAGACAGTAGCTGCCGGGTCTCGCATGAGCTCAGCCCCCTCCTTTTTTTTTTATCAATTTATTTTAATTTTAAAGCTTTATACCCCAAATCAGCACTTTTGAAACAGGAAGTGAAATAGAGGGATATGAGGCATGGCTAGAATGGGTGATCTGTTTGGTATTTTGAGCAAAACACTTCATAGACATGTTTTTAATATATTTGTATATATCTGAGACCTATGCAATTGCCTAAAAATAGCATGATAGGTGCACTTTAACATTACAACAATAGTTGTATTGTGGTTAAAATGCCTAACATGCAGCCCAGTGATTAATCAACTTAGTATTTCAGGGCTATTCAAAAGCCCTTTTCTGTTATCTAACATCAACAACCTTAAATATCCAGTTTTCCTTACAGCATCAATTGAGATTCATTCATACTGCATCAGAAACAAGACCTCTGCAGATCTGCATTATATTAAATAGGGCTCCAAACAATGTCATCCCCCCACTGACTTTGAGACCTGGATTGTATAATGAATTCAACTTATTAGACTCCAGTAGATGTCTCATTAGCCGTCTCTCCTTCACTGCATGCATATATTTACTGCCAAGCAACTGTTTGTTTCCTGTTCATTTCTGATTCTGTCAGGAATAGACTCCTATCCTATCAGCTGCTGGATGATACTAATCCCTGGGTGTTCTGATGTGTTATAATTATCCCTTTCAGTCGTTCTATTTGGGGTTAAAACTTGAGAAAAAGGATCAGTTTTATTCTCCTGTCACCTATATTTGATTGCTTATTCATGCTGAAATGAGGCTGTTGCAGTGAACCTGGTGGTTTAATTCAAGATGAATGCTGTGCTCTGCAGAAATATAAACTTCAAGTCCTGCTAAAGTAGATTGTCCTAATCAATGTGACTCTGTTTTTCCATTACTACAAGGCTTACTGGAGCTTTGTAGGAAGAAGTCAATCAGAGTTATTATTCTGGTAAGATCCAGGGAGATACTCAGACAAATACCTCTATTATTTTCAAGTTGCCTTTGTGATCCAAATTGATGATGAAGTGAAGAATGGTTTCCATCAACATGACAGCCCTCAGCAGGTAGAAGCACAGCAAGCCAGCAGCAGATGAAACTTTGATTACAGTTCTTCTCTCGTGTTAAGCTTACAAACCATTACCAAGTCAAAAACTGAAAAAGACCACCCATGCAGAAGGATGGCTGCACTAAACAAAAGCGGAGCCCATTATATTGCCGTATTAGCCAAACTCTCCACAACAAGCTCTATGGCAACCCTTCTGTGTTATTCTCGCTTTTCAGGTTGACTGTATTCATTTCCTGTACAATACACCGTGGGTGCTAATTATCAGACGCTACATCTTCTGTGACGTAAATGTCTCCCAAGCAACATCAAGCCACCAGACCAAAACACATCGCTGCCTCTGGGCTTCATTTAGAATATTTGATCTGGGATATGTATTCAGGTGACTGATTATATAAACCAAAGAACAACCTGTGTTCATAAGTCAAATGTATGTGCAGCTCTGAGCTCCTGGTGATACACAGTTATTCCCCTGACAGTGCTTGTTATGCAAAGCTACTTGGGCCTGTCTGTTTGGAGCAACTAACACACAAACAAAAACTACTGGAGAAATGTTCTGTGACTTTTTATGGGTAATTAGGAAATGTGTTACCTCAATGACTAAATCACTTTTTGTACATCTTTATTTTTGTTGTTGATTTGAACTATTTAGATGAAATAAATATACTCGCAAAGAAAGTAGGATCCATGAATCAACCTCCTATTATCTTTACCTTTTTAATCCCGCTGTCTGATTTAATAATTGGGGAGCTTTAATTTAAATGTCACCTATTATGCAAAATCCACTTTTTCATGTCTTTTATTTACACGTGTCCCCTCTGTGTAAAGAGATTCTGAAAGAGATTTGTCACATTCTTCATGGGCGCAACCCACATACTCAGCTCTGCTGCCCATCCCACACATGCTTGTTCCTCACAAATGTGGTACCCTTGGAAAGGTCAGAAAACAGGCTTTCCAACTGTATAAGATGTATTGCCCAGAAGCATTGTTGCCACAAAGAAATCATCTACCAAACACAAATGTCCTTACTTTTTGTGTGTTATATTGATGAAAAACCGTTTTAAACTTTCAGGGCAATACAACTAAATGCAATGTTTATTTAATAGCATTTCCGAGACTATTCTAAATGAAATGCAACGAATTACATTTAAATCAGCATCATGCAGCTCAGCATTACATTTGATCAGAGCCTGAGGTTATTATAGCTGGCCCTTTAGGCCAATACATGGTCTAAAGAAGGAACACACTGTGAACAGTACATTCTTCCCAGTAAATAATATTCTGGTTATATTTAACAGTAAGAGGAATTGCTTTTGACCTACAGTCAACTTCTCTTGTGAAATTAGTTCCAGCTGTAGAAAAAGATGATCCTTCGTAGTGTTGGACATCAGTGATGCAAGGAAAAACGTTTTCAAGGTTTCAGTGACAGGTTGAGTTTTTAACAATTTTGCATGGATTATTTTTGTCTACAGTATGTGTGATGGAGATATACTATAATTATAGCCAATACAAACCAATCATTTCTGCGGATTACGTAAACCTTTCACATTAAATATACTTTCTTTTTCAGTATCGTTATAAAAAAAGCTGGTGTTTCAGTCACAACCACCTCTGGCTTCATTTGCCTTTTTAGAACAAAATATCTCAATGAGCTCCATGTATTGAAGTATAACACGTTTTGACACTTGTGAAATGAAAGCTTTGGTATCAGGAAGGTTCCCTGAGTTTAAGTATCATAAAGTTATAGGGAGAAAAAAGTTGTTCGCACTCACCATCAGTTTCAATCCTTCTTTTCAACAGTACTTACCATAATAATTTTCATGAAACCAGTTGTGCTGGAGAGGAAAGGTATAAAGATGTAAAAAAAAAAATGATTGAAAAGGACCCATTAGTAAAATATTTCATATTGTTTTATGTTACGAAAAAATTCCTTGGAGGTGCACCTTCTTACGGAGCGTCCACACAGCAGCGTGCGTTGACGCTTGGAGGTGGGCGTATCTGAAGCTTGGGGATTTTTTGCGAGCAACGCGACCAACAACCAATCACATGAATCTCCCGCCCCCGACATACAAAGCAATAGCAATGTTAAAACGAAGTAAACTGGATATAAAATCCCCAAACAGGCGAAAACCTACCAGTTTCACCCACTGTCTCTGCCACCTCCCTCCATGCCTGGTTCCTCCGGTTTGTATCCCGGTAGATGAACAGAGACTGATCATACAGCACCGGGTGATTCACTACCGCTACAATGAATTTCCCCTCAATTTGTTTGAATATGAGGAAATGACCTGCGTAGTCTCTCCCAGCATACACGCGGTTTGATTGGCTATGCGATTGTACTGGCAGATTTGAATAAACGGGATTTCATTGGCTGACGCCTCCGTCGAGGCGTCAAAAGTTAAACATTGCTCAACTTTTGACGCCAGCTACGCCAGCAACGCTCCACGTCGCTTCCCAAAATGCATTTCGGCTAAAAGTGACGTCACCCCATTCAAAGTGAATGGGCAGAAGCGTTGGAAGCTTCAACGCACGCCGCTGTGTGGACGGGCCGTTACGGTGAGACCCTGGTTTACAGCCATGCAAAGCTCTGTTAACATGACTTGGTCTTGTGACAAACTCAACACAAACCTCGGACACTACAACCATCCAGTTCAGGCCTCAGGCTGCCACTCATTGACAATATCGCTGCACACAATTCAACTCTGTGCCAATGGTGATCATTAGATCATAGCTCTGAATCTCCCAACATGGGCTCGTACCCTAATGGAGCTCCATTTGGGCTGCTGAGTGGAGCCCTAATTTCATCAGAAGTGAATGAAACCCAATTGATTATGATGGGAGGGAGCATCAATTAGGCACGGGGCTCGTGGCAGCAGAATACTGATCGCTGTTTGGACGCGAGCCCATCAGCAGGAGCAGATATTAGATGCAGCCAGACACAGACACATTTCCCGAGTGATGTGGGAGTCACATCTCTAAACTGCACCTCAGTCCCGATGCTCACAAACGTGTGTGTTTTAGGGTGATTGATAACACACATTAACACGGATTAAGACCCAGCGTAGCAACAGAGAGTGTATTTGTGTGCTCTGAGGAAAACACAAACCTAATAATGAGGCAGAGCGAGTGCATAAATATCCAACTACTATCATCCACACAGGAGATAAAAGGTGTATACTCAAAATGACAGGCCTAAATGTTTTAGCTAAAAATAAAGTTAGGCTGTAGCAGGAGGGAGAATTCTTATGTTGAGATCCTGCCTTTAAAAACTTGAAAGCTTCTTAAATGAAAGACTTAGCCAGCCAGAATAAATAAATAATGATGTCTAGAAAGCACAATAACATGTTAGTGACTTTAAAGTTAATGTTTGAACAAAGATAAGACTCGGACAAGGAGGTTCATGAGATGAGGAGGCGTCGCATATCACTGTGTGATCTGAGAATAATCACAAATCTTCCCGTGCACGTTCCCTCATCAAACATCTGACAGATTGTGGTCTTCTGCGGCGTGTTCATGATAAAAAATGCTGTTAGATTCAAAGTGGTAGCTGTAGTAATTGGTCACTTAATAAGTCCTTCTTATCTCAGGCAACAATAGAGTTATATGTACACAAGCTCTGTGTGCTTTTGGTTTGCTAGGAATGTGTACATTTTTCCTCTCATGCTGTAACAGCCTTTACATTTACTCTGAGAGTGGCTAACCCCGAGTTGTCATGGTCTGTATGTATATTTTAGTTGGTAGCAAGTAGCTCCATCTGTGTTGCACGCCTGTTCAGCGGCGCAGTACATTTCAGTCCCATGGAGCGATGCACTGTGTACAATGTTGTGTATTTACATGTTCTGCTTCACTACCATCAGGCTCATTACACAAACCCTTCACATCCACTTCTTCTTTGCAAACAAATGCAGAGCTGTGATGAAGTGAACCTTTCCCCTTGTGCACTGCAGATAGTACAGCACAGGCAGTAACGTCACAATGGTGCGACTGTGACCAAATAATGTGTTGTAAAAGACAACAGCTGCAGAAAGAAACCGGAGTCTTGAGAAGATGGGAATCCCTCGTCGAACTGCACATGTTGTCAACTGACAGTAGACTACACTCAAGCTCTCACCAGAAGTAAAAAGAGAGGAAAAACATTAAAAAAATGCTACTTTAACAAGTCTCCTGGGATCTCAGCTGCCTGGCTTCCTGAAGAGGGAACAGCTTGTCCGATCAAAACGCTTTAAAAGAGTCCAACAGAGGCAGCCTGCTGTGCTCACATACGCATTCTGTCCATACAGTACAGCTTTGTGTATTGCTTTGATCGTGTGCAACCATCAGCCTCTGCTGTTTGGATTACGTAAGAAAGCGGGGCAACACGAGGGAGCTCGAACACGTAGAACAACAGTAACTTACTCAGCAGCTGACAGGCAAAGGGAATCTCCAAGGTGTTTACACAACTTTACTTTCCCACAAAACATTTGTTTATCCAGGAAGGCACAATTAAAACAGCCACATATTTAAGTAATGCTTGATTTCACATTCATGCGGCTACACACCATGTTTCTAGCCAGCTAGGGTCTTCATCTGCCCCTGAGGGAACACACATATATATCTTCTCAGGGGAAACCCCCTGGCTATAGGAATAGGGTCCCATCTAGATTCAGTTCAATCGGGTCAGGTAGGATCCCATTGTTTTGCTCCAAGTCAATATGTGTATATGTAATACCAAGTAGATCTAAGCACCATCACATTTGATCATGTGATGTTTCAAGATCTTTGTAAGGCTGTTTGGTAACTTGGGGTGAATCCTAAGGCTTAAAGTACACAGATCAGTATATGAGGCCCTTTTCAGATCAATCGTCTTTTTATGAACAAAACAATTATTTACGCACATAGAGTTTTTAGAGGTATAGGCATCACCCAACCTTCTCTACAATCTGAAATCAGCTATGCCCGCGTTCTGCATGGATTAGCCAGGTGTGCAGTGATGTGAAAGCTGTGAAAATTCTTAAGTGCTTCTTCTCTCTGCACATTCTTGACAGCCCGCTTTCTGTACTGGCAGCATAGTATATATATATAGTATATATACTATATATACTATACTATGCTCTATGGTAACCTCTATCATTTGTTGTACTACTAACTTATTCCCCTTCATCATCTCTCTTGATTATACCAACCACATCATCACAGCTTCAAAAGGTAGCTGCTCTATCAAATGATATCACTTTGGGATTCTGACATGGTGAATGACGATCAGCGGTTCAAGTGGTGTCTCAAAACAAAACTTGCCCCTCAGATTTCTGTGTACCATACTCTGCACTTTCTTCACCAAAACAACTTGCAATCATTTGAGAAAAAGATAAACCGGATACAGAGGTGATGCAACATCACACTGGATGTGGTCTGCCATAGCAGCTCTACACTTCTCGTTGTTGCTCCATATTTGTGGTTTTCTTTCTGCTGTCAGCTGCTGTCGGCTCGTCAATCATTCAGGACTTGAGTTTTGTTACACATTGCATGCAGCTTCTGCAGAGAGAAGGTTTCACTTTCTTTGCACAAACTTACAGCCAAAGCCCTCTGGGGTCTTGGGGTCATTTGCACAAGCTGATTCTGGTACTTAAAGTGAAATTGAATACATGTCATGAATATTGGAGATTGTATGGCTTTAAGGAGCAAATACGCATTTTTCCAACCCTTTTCAGAACGACCTGGCATAAAGCTTGTGCAGATAGCTTTGGTGTCTTGCATTTTAACCACCCTCAAATGTAAACAAACCATCCATTATCGTCCCTGTTTTCGGCTCTTGCTGGGTTCCTCTGTCACATGTGGGGCCACTGATAAGAGCTTCAAAGTCACATTCAACAACAAGGTGATGCTCAAATTTACTAAAGTAAAGCCGCTGCTAAATTCAAATGGTTAATTGACGGAGTTTGCAATACATTATGATTGATTTCACCCTTAACTTATGCATGGGCAGGGACCGTTTACGTGCAATGTCCTCCAGTACTATTAAAGGAATAATTACCAAAGAACAGGAACAAGCGTGGCTAAGCACAACGTTACGCCACCCCATTAATCTATTTGAGCAACAGTGAAGGGATATCTGTGACACAGCTTTAAATCTAACTGTACAGTGATAGATGAGTTCACAAACTCCCAGGATGCATCATTTACAGGCAAACTGCTCTTCAGCAGTTCTACTATCAACACTCTGAACTGTGCTGAGGGAGCAAGTTCTGTTATTCATTTGGTTTATAAAAACATTTATCTGAGAAAGCCATCTTTTTATTGCATTTTCTTTACTGCCAAGTAGTTATATAATAAAATATCTGCTGGCTATTAGATCATTCTTTTTTTTAAATCTTATTTCTCAACAGGGTAAACTGATCAAAAAGCAAGATAAAAGTTCAATATTAATAAGAGAAATATATTCATTATACTCTTAGTTCTCTATTGTTGGAGTGCTGACATGCATCAGTAAGCATTATTTGTGCTTCCAGGAAAGTTTGAAGAAAGGCAGAATTACTGATGCAACCAACCGTAATGCTTTTTATGAGTTTGTGATCCGTAATAAAAAATAATACAAGTAAATATTATTTAATAATTGATTTATCATTGAAAAGTGAATCCTCTATTAAGGTGATTTGCATGCTTACTACCTGATTATAAATGCCAAATAACATACTCAAATGTAATGGACTTGTCAATCAAACTAAATATTATTGTTGTTATTGGTTGTTTGAATAACATGAGCAATAAGTACAATACTGTAAATCTACAACATGCGTTTCCAAATCTAAAATGCTAGCATAGAGTGCAAACATTCCTCCTGTCAAAAACAGAAAAGAAAATGTTACTATGTCACTATAGGGATTTTGGCTGGAGTGCCACTTTCAATTTAAATGAATGCCCAAGCCAACATATTCTGTAAACCTGAGGACAGATTTCAGACGGCATGATGGGAGCTCTCTGCCAGACAAGCTGTCCACACAGTGGGGAGGAACTTCCAGAAGTCTGAATCAAATGTCTCCATCTTTCCTCTCTCTGTCTTGTTCCCATCAGGAGTCCTGACTCCCAGCAGCAGCAGCCATGTGAGAGGAGCTGTCGACAAGCAAAGGATGCCCACGCCCAGCTAAAGCAGAGCCGCCCCCCCATCCATCCCCTCTGCTCCCTCCCTTCTTCACACATGAGGACGAGAAGATGACTATCACCAGCCGGCAGTCCTTCAATGTCCTGACGGTCATCTTCCTCCTGCTGTCCACTGCAGGTCTGTAAAGTTTTCTGTGTGCTTATCTGTCTGGCCTTCAAAAGCTCATATTTATTTTATTACATGGGCCTCCAGACACTAGAGTGTTCTTAGATTATATAGGCATGCTCGAAGCAGCTTCTATAAACGTTGGATGCTCCAAAATGTCACAGTCCTTTACTGAGTGAGCCAGCAGGGCCATGAACTAAATACAGAAAACAACCCTAAAATAAAACAGTTTTAGTAGGAGATAGAAGTTGACAGCTGATGGCCTAAAGTTAAGTCAGAGACACTTAAAGGTAGGGTAGGTCATTCACTTCAGAAACACTTTGTTATATTCCATGGAATGCTCTTTATTGGACAATAAATACATACAAATATTTCATCTCTGGAAGCCGTGGCGCTGTAAAAAGCACGACCAGTTATTTTATCCGGGCCGATGGTCTACCTGCCTGTCAGCCTTCCATCTCGTGCACAAACTTATCTCGTGCCCTCATTGGTCATGTGCACGTTCGTGTGTGTTGGACGAGGGGCTCTGTAAGGAAGGGGCAGATTTTTTCGGCTGCGTACTTTCAAATTCTAGCGCACTCGAGCTGGTTTCTCCAAAATTACCTACCCTACCTTTAACTTAGAAACATTTATTGTCAAAATATAAAGTGTACTTGGCAGGAAAAGCGCTAAACCTCAAGGTGCTGTGTAAATGAGGCCATGCTGCATAAAACTGTGAAGAGAGCACATTATAACCCCAAAAGATAGAAAAGAAAGAACCCAGCCAACACATATCTCTCAGATAACATACATTATGCACAAGGGAAAAGATGCCAACTCCAGTTAAAATGTGACAAGAGGAAGGATGGCGGGGAAAAATCGGCACAAAAGCGAACAGGAGGAGAATTAGCATCAAAGTAAGAAAGGGAATGCTGTTAATGACGAGCTAATCAAAAGAAAAGTCACGCATGTTTTAACTTTACCATAAAAATGCATTTGACAGCCAACAGAGACGGGTGTTATACCTGGATTTCCACCCTTGCCACACCACAGAAAAATAAGTTTGACTATATCTTCTCTGGAATAGAGAAAATCCCTGCCATTGCAATGAATACTGTAAATTAGAAACCACAATGATTTAATACAGCAACGTGACCGTACATCCAACTTCTAACTAAGAAGTGGATTTATTTAAGATTCATTATTTATTTGAATCAAATCACTATTCAATTGTAATTTCTTCTGTTTTGTTGATGAATTCGCCTAAAAAACCATAACGTAAATATTGAAATATGTGAAAAAGTCAGAAAGTTACATAATCAAGTTTGGTTTGACCGACATTAATAACAACTTGAATATATTCAATTGACAATAATATAAAAGAAAGAATAAAAGCATATCACAATAGAGAAGCTAGAATCAGCAGGATTTTTGATTTGTTGATTGATAGGTTGATTGATTGAACACTCTGTTGTCCTATTGGTACGCTGATGGCATGCAGTGTGTTTTAGAAGAAAAACATTTCTTAGTGTGAGTGAAGTCGTAATAAACTTCATGTGTAGGCAGCGACTAGTGTTCAGATGTTTTTATCCGAGTGGTGGAGAGCGAGCCACAGCCAAGCTACGTTGTTAACTGTATCCTAAAGGTGTTAATGAAATTAAGCAGTTGCATGTGTTTACAACTGTATGGTTTCCAGCAGCTGTTGTTCATTTGAGAAGCCAGAGACTTTCCTTGAACTCTTTTATTTTTAAAGCTTTACGTTTTGCGTCATTAGAGGACTTTATGGTCCACTTTCCATGTTGAGCACGTCTGTTTCCTTAATGCCAGTGCTTATACCGACCAACTGCTCACCCCTCCTTCACATGCAAGGAGTTATCGGGTATAAATAACACAGGTTGATTGCAGAAGCATAGTACACTAATCAAAGGGTCAAATAAAGGGTTTTCTCCCAATAAAAAAACACCTTTAACTTTTAATCCTACTGTGTCCTTCAGCCCTCCTCATTTCACCCCCACTAATGCTCCTGGTTGTCACTGGGAAGATGGCTGGCCACACCGAGCTCATTATAATCTAAAAGAGCTCTCTCCTTTCAAATGCTGATCGCTCCCTGTCTGAGATTGCTGAAAGACTTCTATCACCCCGCAGCAGGAGTGGACGTTGAACTAAATCACAGCGACAACACTTCTACTGCCAGATTTTAGGCGGCCCTGATGAAAGGAAACACGAACGATAAAGACAGTCAAACTAATCTGGATGCACTTCACAGGAAACTGATTTTATTTGTGTTTAGACTGAGAATGATCAAGCAAAATTATCATATATATCATCGCAGGACTTGAGCTTTCGCACCCGGAAATTGAATCAGGGTTTCACATTTCTTGCAGCTAAGAAATAAAAAAATATATATGTGCAGTTATTTAATAGCAATGTAACCATTACACAGTCAGGTTGAGTTTATTTTAACTTTAAAAGGGGACCTATCATGCAAAATGCACTTTTTGATGTCTTTTATACATAAATGTGTCCCCGGTGTGTCAGGGAACTCACGCAGCGTCAGAAAATAAAACCCTTTCTCTTTTCCTCCGTACCCAAAAACAACGAGCGGATACAGATTTGCTGCCGATATGACGTAATTTCGGATGGTGGACCCACAGAGAGTTGCTATCAGAACGTAATCTCATCTTTGTTTACATTAGCAAACCTCGCTAACACTCAGAGCTACCCTGTACTGTAGAGCACATTAAAAAGCAGGAAATAAAAAAATGAACTCACCTTGTGATAAACCTGAGAGAGAAAAAGCATTTGAGCTCCATACTGTTTCAGCTATAATCCTTGATGTGGTTTAGAACAGGATGGCGTTTTATCACAGCAGAATTTAACTTTATTTCCGGTAGAATTCTGATCAGGCATTAGCTCCGCCTCCTCTTTTTTTTTTTTTCAAGCTAAGAACCCAACATCCGTGTTTCTCTCACCTCATTCACACCAACGCAACTCCGGTTCAAGCTCCGTGCTAGAGCTTTTCAGGTTCAGAACCGGTTCTTCGGTTTAGCTCCGGCTCTTTTCACACCGCCCAGAGTCATGACGTAACCGTTTGCGTCATGACGTAACCGTTTGCGTCATGACGTAACCGTTTGCGTGCCTGCTTCATAAAGCCAAACCGAGCGGAAACCCCTCACAGCTGACACCGACACCAACAACAATGGCCGATTGTGCTCCAGCTTCCTCTGTACCGCTTCGTAAGACCAGATTCCGAGCAGGTAGCTGGTCTCTTCAGTGGACCACTGCTGCTTGTTAAGTTTCTCCATCGTTGTGTACAAACTGGATAAAACGGCAGCTTTTTGTTGTTGTTCAGGAGTTGATCCCGCCCCTGCCCCCGCCTCGACGTAAGCGTGACGTGTGCTGTGCTTTTGCTCTGGCCGGACAATATTTTGGTGTATGAAACGAACCAGATTCCGGAGCTAAGAGGCTGCTCCGCTGCGGTGTGAACAGGAAAACCTGGTGCTTTTCAAGCTCCAGCGCCGAACCGGCCCTGAAACACCGTTGGTGTGAATGAGGTATAACAGGGCTGCAAAAGAGGGGTTTGAGCAGTATGAGGCATGGCTACAATGGGTGATCTGTTTGGTATTTTAAGCAAAAAACTTCACAGACATGTTTTGTATAGGTATGGCCCTACAATATATGTTTCCAATATAGCATAATAGGTCCACTTTAAAATTGTCCTTCGAAGCATATGTTGTTTACATTTCTGGCTCCCAATGTTAAGGAGTAATTTAGGATCTGGATGTACAAGTGTCATTCAATTCTTGGTCTTTGTTTTAAAGGTTTAAAACAACTGTTAGCTTGTTTTAGATGCTATTTAAGTTTTAAAGTTTTCTATTTCTGATTTGTGGTATATTTTGTGTTAAGCCTGTCTGTTTTTTATTGCTGTTCATATTTCCCTCTTATTGTTCCTTATCTTCGCCAGGATGAAAAAGAAAAACCCGACTGATTAAATCAAAAGTAAATAAAATAAAATAACTAACCAGCAGATTTTATATTAAACTACGCTGCTTACAGGGGCTGGAGCATTCAATCTTGATCTTATTATTAGTAATATAGAGTAAGAGTATACAAACAAATGCTGATACTGATTGTTTTCGAAGGCTTGTGAGTACTTCCGGTTCCACTGTGATGTGCATTTACTATCATCAGCCCCGTAAACTGACACTAATCATATCTGGTTCATTTCTTTGGTCAGATTGGTCATTTATTTTCATCAGATGGAGTCTCAACTGCTGCTAACGTAGATTGTTGATTTCATTTTGCATTATTGGTTGCCAGACTTTATATCAAAAACAATATTGTTATTTTTCCCTCTGAGGCAGCAAGGATGCTTAGATGTTCTTCTCTTCTTAAGCTGCAGGCACTTGAATGCACAGCTAAAAATGAATTTAAAGGAGTATTATTTGTACCGCATATCTGTGGATTCCTTCACAATAAACTTAGATCTACTATTCTTCTGATGTAGAACATTCTGAAACTGGTCTGAAGAGAATCCATCCAGAGGCATGTTTGCATCATAACCTAATGGATCATATTTACTCAATGTTTTTGAGTTGCTGTGTTCCTTTAATAAAACAGATGATGGATCTTTTTATCAGGTTCTGGGTGCTTAAGGCTACAACTCCTATCTGATTATTCCTGCAATTACAATGTGATTTTCTGTTTCTAATCCTACACTTTTATTATAGCATTCAAGTCACATCTTCTCTGAGGCTGAAGAAAAGCATTCAGTACTTTCTAGTTTCGCCGCTGCAGTTTGAAAAGGGAGCCGTTTTTCATCAATAATTCAAATAAAGGGTTGTCATTTTTTCAGGGAAGGGAGGGAAACACTTAAAAGGTCATGAGTCAATTTCAACGTGTGATTGTGTTTTTGTTTCCTGACGTACTGAAATACTTCCTGTCTGTTTTTTTATTTAACATCTTATTGTTTGTCCTTTCACAAATCCACAGCGCTCTCAGCTCATTACCGAGTGTGTGAACCGTACTCCGACAACAAGGGGCGTTACCACTTCGGCTTTCACTGCCCACGCCTCTCAGACAATAACAAGACCTACATGTTCTGCTGCTACCACAACAACACCGCCTTCAAATACTGCTGCAACGAGAGCGAGTTCCAGGTGGTCATGCAGGTCAACCTCACCACCACCTCAGACGGTTACGCACACAAGTAAGTACAAAACAGACACGCTGTCATTTGACCCTTTAACCTCTTTACACACCTGCACCAGCACATGCTCTGGTTCATTAGTCCTATTTTTATTTTCTGGTTCAGTTTAAGATTTATTTGACTATGAAAAACATATTGAAGCCTGGAGAGTAATATGATGAAGAAACATTTATATGTCAATATCTACATAAAGTCCTTTTGTTATAGGCACATAGTAGGACTGTCCCTTTTAGATTGGCTTTTTGTTCAAGTTCTCCTGGTGGACCAAGAGAGGGTGTTTTGCAGTGGCGAGCCGTGACTTTTATACCTAGGCCCTCTGACCCCCCCTTCCCTCGAAAAAAAGAAGAGTTATTACGTCACAGCATATACTTCAGCGGAATATCAAAACAGCGGCCCAGGGTGCAAAACGCACCCACAGCCAAGTAACAATTACAAATGAATTAAGTCGGCACGGCGGCCCACATTGAAAATGACTTAGGCATACCTTTGATGATCAAATCACTTAAACACAAAGTCCATCCTCCTGTCCTTTTGGATGAAGCACTTCATGGCGGGGTCATTCAGCTGATCCTTTGCCACTCCAGTTTATCATTGTAACTCAATCTTGAAAATGACTCGGTTAATAATTTTGCAAACGATGTCATCACTATCATTGAAGTGAGCCATCATGAACGAATTTATGCTAATCATAAATCTATCGATCATAAATCTATCGTTTAGATTTATGATTCGAAAATAATAAAAGTAGGGTAGACATGTGGATATTATCCGGCTGAACAAAACGTGCATTTATCTAACAGGTTCGTTTTCCACAGACCTTATTTCAAGCTATTTTCCAAAACCCTATGGAGAAATCCCGATGCTTTCTGTCGAGGGAGGGAATCCGAGCGCAGTTTACTTCCGGCTTTTAGGACGCGTCACTGCACCACTTGCATAGACCTCACAGCGGGCGGAACTTGTCATAAAGTCCGCGAAAATAAAGCCCGCCCATTTAGGGGGAATATATGATTGGTCAATTGTACTGTCATTTGACATTACTCTCTCGTTGAGTTACTATAGCTGGCCCTCTGTGAATGTACAGAGGGACCAACGAGCTCTCCCGTCTTCACAGTAACTCGCAGAGACGGCATTTAACCCTTCACATTCCAACATAAACTGAACAGGCAGATTCGAAGGATTTATTTATTTGGAAATGTTATTTTAAATACAATTAAATCAAGTTATTTTGGTAAAACTAATGAAAAATTTAACAAAAAATATATAAAACAAATAATATATATTTTTTTTAATGTTTTTTTTTAATGCTTTCAAATATTATTTTTTAGAATATCTTAGGCACTCCCAGAGGGCCTAGAGGGCCCTGACGGCTCGCCACTGGTGTTTTGAAATGCAAATTAAGTTAATAAATAACTTAAAAAACGTTAAACTTCCCTTTTTGATAATGTGACAGCCCTAGATCTAACTATGCACTCACGTATTTTTATTGTGTAACTTTTTACTAAGAACATTTAAGAAATGCATTTGGATCTTCAACAAATACATAATACATGATTATGATGGACAGTCAGGTATGTTGGAAAATAATTAAATCCATGGATGAATAACAACCCAGGCATTGGACTGAATAGCTACTTGAATGCCTTGATTTCCAGAATCAATGAGCAACATTTAAAGTGCTTTATTAATGGGTTTAGTGTTGCTCTATTCACATCAGAAGCTAATCCGTTCTTCTTTGGGCTATGATGAAATTCTCACGAAATTCTATTGATATCACTTTTGTAGTTTTTGAGTTATACTGCAATGATAAAAACAAATGGGACGAAACGCAAGTCTGTATGGCTTGTTAGGGATAATTAGGGGAAAATAGGTTGTGCTGAATCTTGTAGAGTGTTTTGGGATCAGCCTCTAGTGCAGCGTTTCTCAAAGTGTGGGGTGTGATTGGTGGGTCGCGAATTTCTTCTTTTTTTAAAAAATATAAACTTTTTTTTTTTTCCACACTGGTGGAATATCAAAACAACGGCCCGGGGTGCAAAACGCATCAATGAAAGCGACCCTCTACCACACAAAACAACACCTGTAGATAACCCAATTTGTGTTTTTTGAAATTGAAAAGGATATTGCATTGTGTTTGTTACTTTCGTTGCAGTTGTATGTCTTAAGTGTAATTTGGCATGCTTTTATTTTGAAGGCGAGTTTACGCTGTTGACAGTTGTTGTTGCTATGGAAACAAGAAACGTTTCACAGCGGGCGGAACTTGTCATAAAGTCCGCGATAATAAAGCCCACCCATTTAGAGGGAAGATATGATTGGTCAATTGTACTGTCATTTGACATTACTCTCTCGTTCAGTTACTATAGCTGGGCCCTCTGTGAATTCATAGCTGGACGTCCAATCAGCTCCTGTCTTCACAGACTCGCAGAGAGGAGCTTCTTTCATTTAACCCTTCACATTCAAACAGAAACTGAATAGGCAGATTCAAAGGATTTATTTCTTTGGAAATGTTATTTTAAATACAATTTAATCAAGTTATTTTTGGTAAAACTAATGACAAATATTACTAAAAACATATTTAAAAAAAATATATAAAGAAAAATATAATTTTAAACAGACACACACAACAGCGTTGCAGTCGGGAAGAAAAGCAATGAGGAGCGAGAGAGAGAGAGAGAGAGAAGAGAGAGAGAGAGACGAGAGGGAGAGAGAGAGAGACGAGAGACGAGAAGAGAGAGAGATGGGATGAGAGAGAGAGAGAGCGAGAGAGAGAGAGAGAGAGAGAGAGAGAGAGAGAGAGAGAGAGAGAGCGAGCACACCTTTATCTATTTAATAAAGTTGTAAAAAATAAAGTAAGAAATCATTCCAATGTGTACTATAGGACAGTAAAAAGTTTAAAAGGGTAGGGATTAGTCAAATATGCATAAATAAAAAGAAAGAATGCTAACTAGGTAACATAAGATAAGAATAAACAAGTTTAAAGGATTTGTTGTGATCATATTCTAAAGATGTTTGGATTATTGAAAAGTATACAGCTCCCTTTCATCTGAGTGTTGAGAGCTGTATCCATAAATTCATGTTGGGCTCAAAGTAGGGCTGATCGATTATGGCAAAAATCATAATCTCGATTATTTGGGTCAATAATTGATATCACGATTATTAAAAACGATTAACCATTTACTTTGAAAAACATCAATTTATTGAAGAAAATAATTTGAAAAGTATGTTTTTAACACTGAACTTTAAGTATAATTCAACTGAAAACCCTATTTAAAAAATAAATAAAATCGCTTTATTTTGATTATGTTGTTTTCATAATCGTTGCAAGCCAAAATCGTAATTGCGATTAAAATACGATTAATTGAGCAGCCCTAGCTCAAAGTGCACCAGATTGATGCATTTTAACTTCAACATTTAAAAAAAATCTTCCTGGGGGTGCATGCCCCCGGACCCTAGAGGATGTGACGTCCACCACCAAATAAAGCAGGTTAAAATAATTAAATTGCATACATTTTATTTTAGTAAACACTGAAAACGGGTCCCACAGACCCAAACAGCACTCAAAGGTTAAAGGTAGCATATAATAATGTTAAAATGTGCTAAATATATACACTGCAAAAAAACAAAAAAGAGGTGTAAAAGTAGCTCACGACTTGTTTTATTTTTTGAAATAAAAAGGTTGGAGACCCCTGTTATAGAACAGCTTGGCCTACCATTTTATTGGAGCGATGAGGAACAGGTGGGGCTTGAAAAGGCCCACCTGTTCAAAGTGGGGAATGACAGAAAAAGTTTGAGAACCACTGCTCTAGTGGAACAAACAGCTTCAGAGATGACACTTATTCAGATCCGATAAAAACAGCTGGTTATAGTCCGATTGCTCACAAACGCTTCGCTCCCTCGACAGTATCGCACTCATTGACACCGTCTGCCTCTTACTCAGAGGGTTTGTTGACATCGATCCACATACAGAGGCATTCAAACCAGCTCAGAGAAGAGCAGATGCTGAGAGCCGTTGTTGTGTTGGGACGCCTCCACTTGATCTCACACAAAGGCAGGTGTTAAGTGCTGGCTTTTATATTAACGGCCCGTCCACACGGCAGCGTGCGTTGCTTCAACGGAGGTGACGTCAGGCTTTGCCGAACTGCATTGTGGTTCCATCGCTTCGCGTTGCATCCGTTGCTCGCTTCGGAAGTTGAGAAAAGTTCAACTTTTCAAGCGTCGACGGAAGCGCCAGCCAATCAAATCATATGCCAGTACAAGCTCTAGCCAATCAAACCGCATGCTTGTGTGTCCAGGGCGGGAGATTAATGTGATAGGTTGTTGGTCGAGTTTCAGACACGCCCGCCGGCAAGCTTCAACGCACGCCGCTGTGTGGACGGGCCGTAAGGATCACGTCTAGTACAGACACCGGCAAGAATGATTAATAGTGAACCACACTTCACATTTCTTCTTTTCTTTTTTTTTTACAGAGGACACACATACCTGCCGAGATGCTTAATCGTTATTTTCAAAACATCCCAATTTGTGATGGAAAATAAAGTACATCGATCTATCCATCTATCTAGTTGTATGTATGTATGTATATCTATCTATTATATATATATATATATATATATCCATCCATTCATCTAATTGTATATCTATTTATGTACTTGTGTATCTATCTAGTTGTATATCTATGCATAGTTGTTTACCTCTACATAGTTGTATATCTATCCATCTATCTACCTATGTAGTTGTGTATCCATCCATCTAGTTATATATCTATCTATTTATCTATCTTCAATCTAGTTGTATATCTATGTCTTTCTATCTATCTAGCCATCCATCCCTCCATTTATCCACAGATTTAGGAATGAATGACACAGAAAAATGATCCTCTTGTTGTGTGGCAGCTCTCAGCCGTGTGTACTAATGCCCTCCCAGCATGCCTCTGTCTCTGGTGGCTCACACTGCCCTGCAGCAGGTCATGATATTTCATTTAAGCGTCAGATGGCCTGTTATGCCACTCTTTCATCCTGGTTCACTGGGGCAAAGGGACTGCAGGTTTGATATTTACCTCTGGCCAAGAGAGTTAAACAGGCCATAACTCTACTCAAACTGCATGGAGGACATTGTATTATAGCTTTATATTTTACTCCACTTCAAGGTAACACTAAAGGCGGTTGTCCTCTGAGGGTTTCACAAGTCAGTGCTTTGTAGCATATAGCTCTCCATTTAGTTACAGAGTACCTGAAAAGGATGCAGAATCAGAATAGATTCAGAGTGGAAGAGGTATTGCACAATGACATGATCCGTCGTAAAGAAACACAAACTGCTAGAAACACAAACTGCTAGAAACCTCTGACAGAAAATCAATTGCCTCTGCTTCATTCTCTGAGGGAGCCGTGTAAAATATTGAATAACATTTGTTTTAGTTGTGTGGCCATGATCGATGTAGCCAAGGACTGTGCACAAATTCTTGTTTGCTAAGCTCCACTCAAATAGAGCCTATTGCCCCCTCAAATTACCTGAGTAGACACACACTATATTATGAGTAAATGTCTTAGGCTGCAGCCACACGAGGACAAAAACGGCCGTTTGCGTTACTGTTTAGTGTCATATAGACCATTCGGCCACACGAGGACGACCGCATACGGCACTAAACGACTGAGGAAACGATAACGGGTCCCAAGGTGGATAGAACGGCATGCGCAACGCTCTGGGGGTCAAACAGCTCCGTGTGTGCGCCCTATACGATCATTTTCTGATAATGATTGCGCAATAGCCCGCATCTCCCCACCTCTGCTGCTCACCTCCGCGTACCCCGCGCCATTGCTGATGTGTTTCGCCACCACCAACAACAACAATGGCGGATCGCAGAGTTGCTATCGTGCTCCGGACGCTACTGACCATGCTACAGTTCTTTGTGCAACATCTACAGCAGACTTACACATCCGGGAGGGATCTTACTCGCTGCTTTTGTGGATATGTACTGCAGCTTCAGCGATCATTTTCTGATAATGATTGCGCAATAGCCCCGCCTCTCCCCACCTCTGCTGCTCACCCCCGCGTCAAAGTAAACTGCACACTGAATTCAGATTATTTATCTTTCTCTCGATATGGACATAAACGCGAGTGAAGTCTAATCTGACAGGACGGAGACACCTCTCAAACTACCTAACCTAGTTATAAATATGTTTATTGTTACTGTCGGCCGGGTCACTCATTACTGGATCAGCTGCTGCATGAAACAGACACTGACGCTGTCCAAAGAGAGGGTGGAAAAAGAGAGGCTCCGTGTATTTTTATTATTATATTATATAGAGTCATTATTCATTTGTTTTAAAGCTCAATAAATAGCAAAGAAGACCTTTGACCGGCACTTTTATAATTTTGTCGGAAGGTTTAAACTTTAATACACGTTGACTGGCGAAAAACTCTGCCAGGTTCCCTCGGCCCCCACCGCGGAGAATAAACAGAAGGGCAACCATGACAACCATGCTTCTTCGCTGCTTTTGTGGAGGAAGTTACAGCGCCACGTACAGGCTCCTGCATATGTACTGCAGCTTCTCCAGCGGTTGGAGCTAAACGGAGCGGTCTCATGTGGGCAGACATCAGGCTTGTTTGAGACAAGCGAGATCTGCGCAGACCTGCGCAGTTGAGATCAACGTCTTGCTAGTGCGTTGCATGATGGTTAGTCATTTTGTCCGACTTGCTCTGGAGGCCCGCCTACATGAGACGTTGAAATCTCGCGGGACAAAGACGCCCGCAGCCGTGAGAGCGAGGCGCGGCGAGGCGGCGCAGTTCCTCTCCACGGGCTGCGGAAGCGAAATGCTTGATGGGAAACGACTCGCTGGTATCTGAGTAGCTGAGCGCTCATTGGTGGTTTTTACCACGTGCTGGTGATGAAACTCTCCAATTGGCTCGGCAAAAGTTTGTTGTTGTTTTGTGTCAGTTTTACGTCGCCACATCCATTCCCATTTTTCATCATTGTTCCACAATGTTTATCATAATGAAATTAATATCCATATATTTTATACTATACTTGCACTGCTTACCGTTTTCATACTTTATATATCTTAGCATATTCATACACACTGTTCATACTGCTCACAGGCTGATATCTAGTGTATTCACACCCCTCACTGTTTATTCATCATTCAATTCATTCTATATTTTATTCTGTCTATTGTGTACATTACTTTTCACTTTACTGCTTGCTGCCCCTGGTTAGAAGCTAAACTGCATTTCGTTGTCTCAGTACCTGTAATATGTGCAATAACAATAAAGTTGAATCTAATCTTGAGCAGGAACAAATGTATTTACTTAGTACATATCTGACATTAACGATTAAACACATGTGTGCATTCTTTATAAATGCAAACCGAGTCAAGCCGACTCCGGAGGTGGCGGTATGCACCTTAAAGTTGTTTGCAATCCGCCAAAAAACCGAGAGAAGAAGAAGAAGAAGAAGAAGAAGAAGAAGAAGAAGAAGAAGAAGAAGAAGAAGAAGAAGAAGAAGAAGATGAAGAAGCCGACTCCGAGCTGTCCGACTTCAGGCGAGCTTTTTGAGACCTCCCCCGGCTGCGATCGGCTATTCTCGTCTACTTTCGAGGCGAGCCGCAACGCGTCTCAAACAAGCCTACTATCCGGATAACTATTGCGTGTGGACGGAAGCTTGTTTGCGATTGCGTTTGCGTTAATCCTATGCGTTTAGCCGTTTTCGTCCTCGTGTGGCCGGGGTCTTAAACACTGAGGTGAAGAAAGGCAAACGGCAGTTAAGGACACATTTACTGTTGTAGTGGAGTATTAGTCTCTCTAGGTGCTCATTCACACAGATGTTCATTTTATATCCACATCTTTAGATAAATATCCCGAGGCCACCTATCATTTGCAGACAGGAGTGGATTCACTTTATTCACTCAACTAGAAGCCCTTGAACATCACCTTTTTGTGAGAGTTTCAGTCATACAAATTGCAAACTGTGTCGTAATGACATAAAAGATGAGTTTCCCACTTTATTAAGCTTTATTTTTAAATAATGTCGTGTGTCATCTCTGTCGAGGAGTCAGATTAATAATTGTTTATTCTGTGTAATAGAGTCCCTTTCAATTTGTGTGACAATTTTCAACTAAATGTCCTCAGCACAGAAACAAAGACATCACACCCAGATATTTAGCAACCCTGTTTTGGCAAATGATGCTTCTCATATTTCTCGGGTAGCTATTTCTGGAGCCAGTATAAAATGGATTAAGAGGTGTCTTGTGCTAATGACTTTGTTTTGCAATTTAAATCGTGAAGTTTTAAAAAGCAGCAATTGGAACAGATGTAGGGTTTTTCAAAATGTATTTGTTTTATCAAGGGAGCATTTGATGAACGGCAAACATTTACAACTGGCAGCTCTGACGTAGCTTTTGGGATACGATGGTTTCCGGATGGTAGCTCTTAGCATGTGAGTGTTCATCATCATCTTTCCCAGATTAATAGTACTAATACCCCCCCCCCGTCTGTCTCCCCCGCAGTAATTATACAGCCCTGGTCGGCGTGTGGATCTACGGCTTCTTCGTGATGGTGCTGCTGGCGCTGGACTTTCTCTACTACTCCGCCATAAACTATGAGCTGTGCCGGGTGTACCTGGAGAAATGGGGTCTGGGCGGGCGCTGGCTGAAGAAGGCTCGCAGTCAGTGGCACAGGTCCATGCCGGAGGAGAGCGAGGCCCCGGCTCAAGCCCCCCCCACCGTCTCTAGCCACTACCAGCCCAGAAACAGCCTGAGAGGGGAGAGCCACAGCCCCACACTGCTGCCCTACAACACATCCACCGCATGGTGAGTCACGGTCCGTCACATGACCACCGCCAACCTGCAGAATGTTCTACCCTATGTGACTATATATTATGAATATAAATTGCCCTACTCTAACAAGCATGTCAGTGCAGAGATTTGTTATTTTAAAAGTGTATCTGATGCTTAGAAAGAAACTCAAATGCCCCTATAAGAAATGTTCTCTTACATTTCTTTTTTTAAACACAGGTTCCCTCCATGTCTCGTTTCCATGTGTGTCTGTTTGTCTTTGAACTGAATGTTTTGTTACATAGAGAGAGCAGCATGGCAGGGAACAGTGTGTCTAGCAGGACAAATTAGAGCATTTCTTGCATACTTTTCCCAAGCCAACAGGGAGGAAGCTCAAACATCAGGCTCCCCGTTTACTCCTTTAAAATTCCACACACACACACACACACACACACACACACACACACACACACACACACCACACACACACACACACCACACACACACACACACACACACACACACACACACACACATACACACACACCACACACACACACACACACACACACACACACACACACACACACACACACACACACACACACACACACACACACACACACACACACACACACACACACACACACACACACACACACACACACACACACACACACCACACACACACACACACACCACACACACACACGATAATAGCCTACCAGGGATAATGCTAAATCTGTTCCTGAATCATAGCAACTCACTGGTAAAGAATTCAGTCATTTTAATAGCTTCCCTCCTCAGAGTAAGGGAAACAGACTTTATCAATATTTTAAGAATTCTGCCTCACCGCCCACTAATGGATACTTTTCTGCAAAGCATCTGATCTGTATTTGTCTTTCATCTCAGAATAGCTGCACTGCCTCAACATCAAGATCCTTTTAATGGAGACATTTGGGTTTTAAGTCTGACCAGCTCATTAGGTCATCATTAATGAATAAAAGAGAACTGAATAATGTGAAAGCTGCGCTGCCCGCCAGAGGCCCCTTACTTTGATTTAACCTGAGTCACATTAGAGCCCTTTCACAGAGTTTCTGTTGCAAAGCATCATCTGCTGTCCTTTCAGTTTATATTTTTGTATTACCTTTGAGAACAGTCACGGGAGTCTCAAGGTGTTTTTGGCTGCGTGTGACTTGTTAAAACATACAAGATGATTTACGATGCCAGGAGGGAACTGTAACATATAACAGCCCCCGGGAACTTTTTGTTCTTTTGGCAGACACACAGTGCTCAGACTTATATGATACAGCCACACGATCATAGAGTCTGCCCCAATCCACATTTATGTGCAGACCATTTTTCATGCAGTTCTCCATCTGCAGCACTTTGCACCCTATCTGTTAGACTGAGGCTCAGCGTCTCTTCCTAGAGGTAGACATCTCTCTTGGGTCATGATAATTTAATGCGGGCAGAGGTTTGACAAATGGCTTTGAGAAGCAGTCTGGACTGTGTGCGCCATAGATAGGCGAGCTGAGATGCTGCAGAGGGATCCTGAGATTGCTTTGCTGGTGGAAACATGGTTAACTAACACTAGACATACCCATGGAGCCTCCTCGTTAGACATGAAGTCAGTTCAATGTGATAGGACTCATCAATCCTGGCCTTGTGAGGTTGACCTTTGCTGGCAGCTCTGCAGCTTTAACCAGAGGAAGTCTTTAAAAACGGTGATTGAAATCACAGCAAAATGCTCATTTACAAAGTGGGACAAAAAAATGAGAACACGTAAAGTTCGTTGTTATTTATGTGGACAATGATTGATGGGAAATACTTACACATGGAAAGCGGTGTGGGCTTTTTAATAAGCAGGAGCATTTTTACAAATAGCTATGCATATTATTAGATAAGCCCCGCCAGAGAAATTGACAGATACTGGGAGATAAATTAAGTCACCAGCCGTTTCTGGGGCAAGAATAGCCTAGAATAGACTTTGGCAGTCTCACAAGGCGAACCACTTCTCACAATCTAGATAATGCTTCTGTGATTTGTTTAATGTGTTAAGTTACAATGGGTGATACTGTAAGTTCACCACAGCTGATATTGCCCACACAGTGCGTCATCAGACGGCTTTGGTTTCTTTGCGGGGGTAGGGATCTTCATCCCCAGAGAAGACGTAGCGTAATGTCTCAGAAAACTGGGTCCACTTACACTTGAACATCTGTTGGCCAAATGTAAACAAACAGAGATGGGGTCAAGTCCCACATCGGGCGCAGCAACATCTAAAAACAACCCAGTCGCACAGCAACATCAAAAGTATCAAAACATTTTTCCACATGCAATGATCTATTTATTCAGAGAAAGTTAAGCTTGGCATTCAGCGTGTGGGAAAATTGTTTACCATATTTCTACGTCAGCGAGCTGGTATAGCCTATAGTGCTCAAGTTCAGTGTGGGCGTCCTGCGAAACCGTCATTATCTTCACTCTGCGGATACTCTTGAATGAAATCTCCTAATTTATTTCGTACCAGTTTGAGCAAATAAAATAAAGTTAACTACTGTCATTGTTCAGTAAGAGATGTGCGACCCAGGTGAGAGAAAAAACTGCAGGTCTGCTAAGCCAGACATTACGGTCACTTGATTGGATGGAAGAATGCGTTGTTTTTTTATGAGCGGGAAATTGACAGCAGATGGGAGTTTACTCTCAGGGTAATGTGGCACCTGATGGCAGCACCATCCCACTCAATGATTGATAAGTGATATTAGTATCACATGAGGCACTTCTGCAGTTGAAAGATTGTAGACTAGCTCAGCTAATAAGAAAAATAAATATAATTTTGGTTAAAGAAATATATAAATATATCCACATATTTGTGTTTGGATGGCAACATATCGCACAAAAGGTAAAACTGCAATTAAACAGATGTATTGTTATGAATGCTCAGAAGACACCTTAAATGTAACGAATCAGTGACACTGTTAGTTGATACATTGTTAAAGCATCCACCCCGTCAACTCCACATCACTGTGTTGTATGGCATCATTTTTAAATGAACATTTTAATTAGAGAGCTTTAGACCTCTCAAGCACACAGTGCTTCATCAGGTGGACCGAGTTCATTTTTTAACTAATTAACATTTTGATATGATAATGTGGTTGGTTGGCAGATGTTGTTACAATAAGACAGAGCCAAGCTGGTGGTTTTCAGTCTTTAAACAAGCTGCTGCTTGTTCCAGCATATTTGAATGCATCTTCTCAATTAACTCTCGACTAAAGAGGGAATAAGCAAAGTGTAGAACTATTCATTTATGTGAATACACACCTGGCGAGAGTTATTTTGGGCTGCTTGAGCTTGTCTGACAGGGCCGTGGTGGAATTTCAGATAAATGACAAGTGACCACTATGCTAAGCTATGAAATTGGCACAGGAAGAAAAAAAACATCCTGGCAGGGCTCTCATGTAACCCTTAAAACGGCGATAAACTCAGCAGTTCCTGTTTATCGCCATTAAGTGCCCTGCAGCACTGATTGGTTGTTCACTCGTGGCTATGAGGACATTAGAGTTTAGCCGGGATCCCAGTTTGTGCCAACCCTCTCTGCCTAGTAGTCCACCTCGAGAAATAATAAGTGGTACTGGGGAGCAGCAGCAACATCTGGATATCTTGACTCCAAAAGAAAAAGGCTGGCAGTGAGAATCTCGTTTATATCTATTTTATATTCCTAGTTCGCTCACTCTGACACTATCCTCTCTCAGAACTGCAGGAAATGTCTGATCTGCTGCTGTATTTTCAGTCTGGCTTTACTGCATATTTTAAAATCATTGAAGAATGTCTTTAGTCAGTGCCGATCAAGACTTGCTGTGCAAAAATATCTCTTTAAATCAAGATAAAACATAAGCTGCCTCTTTACTCGTTCGTTGGAAGAATTGGGATTACGACCTGTCCATGGTTTCCCCTGCTTAACATCCAATGTCAGCTGGTATGGGCTTCCTAATATCCTCCTAACAACCCTCGAGGATAAGTGGGAATAGCTGCCGGTTAGTTCAACCTTGGTTTTAATGTATGCTGAGGATCAACCACAGATGAAAGTGGGAGAATTGAGATGTTGGGCAACATCAAATGGCACCACTGCACATCAACCAGGACACGTCAAAGAGTCTCTTGGAGATTCATAAATCACTTGGCACCGCGTTGCAGCAGCACCTCGTGCCAGTAACCGCCCACTGACTCAGGCTTGGTATCTCCCTGGGCCAGCTGAGCTCAGCCACGGTTCATGTGAGGATGGCATCGGTCGACACATTCAACAAATACCTGACTCACCAGCCACCGTAACACTGCCTCTTACTGTCAGACCCCTGTGACTCAACGTTATCACTCAGTCTAGTAAATGGAGTCTCCATAACTTTGGCTGTAGGTACAGTAACCATTGGGCTGCTTGATTATGGCAAAAATCATAATCTCAATTATTTGGGTCAAAAATTGATATCACGATTATTAAAAACGATTATTTACTTTTAAAACATCCATTTATTGAAAAATAAAATGTGAACGGTATGTCTTTAACAGTTGATTACCCTGAATGTTAAATATAATTCAACTGAAAAACCAATACAAAAAATATATATATAATGTTTTCATAATCGTTGCAAGCCAAAATCGTAACGATTACAATACGATTAATTGAGCAGCCCTAGGTAACCATCTCAACACATTCAAAAGCACTCAGTGGGGAAATGACACTTGACTTCAATCAGCAACTGAAACAGCATCACATCTTTTTCCCCAAAGTATTTTCTCTGTCAGAGCGTGATCAAAGCCTCCTGCATATTCACATCCATCTTTGAACTCAGTGGTTCTGTGGTTATAATATAATTGTGCATTATGAAATTATTCCTGGCCTGTCCGGCGTCGACAGAGCAGCATGCCAAGGCCTTGTCCAATTAAAGCAACACTCTCCATGTGGTGTGAGTTAATTAACATCATAGATGCTACAAAGGCAGCCATGGACAGAGTTCTGCTTCAGGCGAAAAGGAAAGTGCATGAGAAAGGGATTAGCTCCTTCAAAGTTGAGAATGACTTTTGGCATGGCCACGAGCAAGTCAGGTAGCAGCTATTTATATGTTTGTATTACTATTAGATCAGTTGGCATACATTTACTTTTCAGTTTGGTCATTTCTCTCGAGTGCATTAGAATAACCTTCAAGTGGAAACTTTTATTTTCCCATCTATAGTTGCATTATTGTGGGTGGCAGAATTGGGTGCGATGTGATTCATAGAGTTGGGGTGGGCTGAAAGTATTTACAAGATTTACAGACTTGTAAAATATTCCTGTAAATCTGATTGCTTTTTGAAAAGCAAAGCTGCCTCGTTTTATTAGTTTTTGTGTTTTTCAGGCCTTGAACTGATTATCCAGTTATATAACAGACCAATGTGGATTATTAAGCAACCGATCCGGATCAGAGACGATTTCAGCCGTGCAACTAAAACCCATGTCCGTGTTGTTCAAAAGGATCCGGCAGGTTTTTCCCAAACAACTCATGTGGCAACACGGTGTAATGTCATGACGCAGGCATGCAGTCGGGGCTAAACATGTCAGTTTGGAGAGGATGAAGCAATGATAAGGCCTTCATTTATTTTCTTCCATTTCTCAATAGGGTTCACTCTTATCCATTCGTAGGATATACTTGAAACGTCTAAGTATGCAAGTAATCCTAGAGAGTGTGTTCTTTATTTGACGGGACATTTAATAGAAAGAAAAATTGATTGATCTAAAAGAAGAATGAGCAAATTGATGATGAAAATAATCCTTAGTTGTTCTCTTCAAAGGACACATTCCTGATTTAGGTCAAATGATAATATCCACACCATCTTCATGACAAGGCAACTCAAGCTGCTAAGATATGTCCAAGCCATTGTGGTTTCAAGCTTCAGCTAAATGTATAAGGTGAACCTTGTGATAAGATTTTGTTTGTAAAAATGAACATTTATGCTCAATTTCTGTTTTTCTCTGAACAGAACGATGCTGCAGTGGACAAACTGAAGAGTAGCAACACCTTGTTTCGTTTGGTGGTACAGAGGAGACGCCACCCCCCACCCCCGATGCCCCCTCTCTGGACCACAGACTCAACACCAGTGGTGGGTTAGCCATACTGTAGTAGGAAGAAGTGACTGCTGCCCTTTTCTAATGAGCACAAAACCCCCTTGGACTAACAGACTGATATGGCAGTAAGAAACTCAGCTGAACAGAAGCTGCCGGAGACACAGAGGAGCGTACTGCTGCTGCCATAGCAGAGGAGCGACACATTGAAATGCTCACAGGTGTTCAGTGATCCCCTGAAAAGGCTGCCAAAGCCTGGAGCATCTCCAACAGATCCGAGCTGAACTGGATCAACTGTACCCACATGAAGCGAGGAGCTCATCTTTCTAAATATAACATGTTTATTACACTGCTGTGTCAGTTTGTGTTCAGTAGCAGTTAGACACGATGTTGGTTATCTATTTGGTGATTTATTTATGTGAAGTAGTCAGAGAAATATATGAGTGGTTGACATTCGGGAACATGTAACAGCTTAGGTTGATGCTGAGCATCTCACTAGAGTAGAGTGTTTTTGTTACTTACTGAAACTAGACACAAAATGTCTCTGCAGCCATGTTGAAAAACAATATCTTGTATGAAGTGTTCTCTCTATATTGTAACGTGTCTGACAAGGACACAAGGCCATACAGATAAACTGTTGTAGATCTAAAGGTTTTACATTAGGTCATCAATATTTCTCCTTTTCGGTTTGTGATGCTGAGGAAAGGGATGTCCACTCTCAATAAGTTATTCATCCAAACAATGAATGAGGATCAGGGATGCCTTTACAACAGCAAAGAGCTTCATGCTAAGTTAAACATGAATCCTTGGCTATGAGCCTACAGACCCATTTGAGAGCATTACTTAGTTAGTGTGAGACAGTCGCCTCTGGAAACTCATCCATTGACTTGTTTGCCCTTCCTCATTACCAGAGCTGCCTGAAAAACAACTCCATTAGTAATATGATGCAAATGAATATGTTGGTTCCATTATAAGGAGAGCTCTTTATCCCACACTGGTAAATAGACAATTGTAAGCGATTAGCCATAATAAAAAAAAATGTAAAAAACCCATTAAAACCCCTTTCATTGTCAGCAATAATGTACGCCATCTTAATCAGAATGATGACATGGTGTGTAAAAGTCAGAGGCGCCCGTCCAAATGAGCGCTGGGTAATCATTGAGGTGTATCGCAGAGCTTTCAGGACGATTTAAATGTAATAAGGACTCAATGAAAAGGGCATACAGTATTTCAGGATAATGAACTCGTATCAAAAAAGGTCTCCGACTCATTCTCTATTAGCTTTATAAAAAGGATAAAAAAATATATACTTTCACTTTAGAGCTGCAACTAATGATATGTTTCATTCCTCATTTGGTCGATAACTTCTGAGAGAATAATAAAACTGCATGTTATAATTTACAACAGCCTGAGAGCAGGTCCAAAACTCCAATAATGTTTAGTTATATTATTCGATATGATTAAATAAAGATAACAATCCTTTCCATATGTAAAATCACTAACTTACTTGAATAATTAATAAATGGTCTAATTGACAATAGGCTGCAACTAAAGATTGTTTTAATTACTGAAGTCTGGCAATTATTTGATGAATTTATTAATACATGATCTGCTCTTTGAAGTGTTACAAAATAGTTAAAAATGCTTTAAACTATTTGGGGAGAGTTTAAAATGACCTTTATTGTACAACCAATATTTTAAAGATATTCAATTGATTTTATAGGAGACAAAGAAAAGCAGCAAATCCTAATTTTTGACAAAATCGACACATTGATTAACCAAATCCAGTTTGCTGGACAAATGGATACATTGACTATCATTTCAGCTCAGTGATTTCATCAGGCCCAAATCGTTAATAACTGATGAGATAAATGATCTGTAATCCAGATAGGTCTACGAGATAAAGCAGCTGTGGGTGCCAGACTGAATATGAGCGGCAGCATGTGACGAGCAGGTGGACAGACGGTAGGTCGGAAGAAGGTGTCGGCCCCAATCTTGCATCTGCAATGGCAGCTGCTGAGCCTGTATGTAATATGAATGTGAAATGTCCTCGCTGAAACAGGAGATGCCGTTAATCGTTAGGAGTTGGCCATAAACCAGACATGAGAGTTGGGGTCTCGCCATCATATTAGCCGCTTTTACGCCAAGTATTTTTGCCGTACTTAGTTCCCAGCACTTAGTTCCCAGCACTTAGTTCCCCCATGGAACTAAAGAGCAGATCGCGTTCACACCGGAATAAGTCCCTGAGGGAAGATTACGCAAATGAAGCCGCTGACGTCACTTCTTCTTCTTCTGCTTTGGGTTTACTGGCAGGCCGCAAACAACTTCACGGCGTATACTGCCGCCCGAAGTCCCCGGAGTTGGGGACTGGCTTCAGTAGAAGCTGCTGGGAAGACTCCCAGCAGCTTCTACTGAAGCCTTCCGAGTAAATCGCCAGAACGCCATCACTCCAACGCTCCCATGTTTTCTTTTGTGTTGCCATAAATTAGTCTCTCTCCGTTGGTGTGCTGGGCTAATGCTAATGCCAGCAAATACAATGGCGGCTTCACAAAACTTTTCAGAGTTTTACGGGGCGTAGTTCGCCCAGCCAATCAGAAATTGGAACTTTTGTCTCCCCAGGAAAGTAAGTACCACCTCTCTAGCAGGGACTGAAAAGTTCTCATGAACTAAGTTCTCTTTTTGGTGTGAACGCAAAATCCCAGAAACTATCGGAACTAAAAGGGAAAAGTACTTCGGTGTGAACGCGCCTAATGGTCCTTTTTATGTTTCATGACCCCTCTGAACAGAACTCATGTGCTGCAGGCCTCATCCCCAGTTATCAGCAATAAAATTCACATTTGCCGAGTTGTTAAAGCAAGTTCATTCACATTCAAATGGCTAAAGTGTAATTACGTGTGCGCCCCAGCAGACTTGTGCTTTCAGGGGCAAAGAAATAGGATGTGTCCATGTGAAATAATTGGCCCAGGGATTAGCAGTTATATATTAAGCTCTCTTGCTCTCTGTAGCGGCCTCCTTATTCCCAGAGTGTGAACAGAAGAGGTAAACGGGGAGTAGCAAGAAGAGGATAATGCTGGATGAGTGGGGGAAATGTAACATGTATAGAGTAATGGTTTTCAGGGTTTATGCTCCATTTTCTGACCTACAATAAAAGGCAAAGAAGGTCTTTTCTTACCATCAATAACGTTATAGTCACACGCAGGGAAGAAAAATAATTTCAATTTGCCTCTGACAAGAAGTAGCAGGGTCCACAAATGGATGATTTCACGTATTTCCTAAAATGTTAAAGTTGTGATGTTTTCTGTTTTGTTTAAAAACTCTGGCCTGGTTTGTGATGATGTGGTACTGTAAATCATATCAGCTCAAACTGCTTCCCAAATAAACAATAAAACAACATGTATAAAAAAAATGTATGGGAAGAAGAGAGCACACGTGTGTTTCAGTCTCTCCAGGTTGGTGACAGTTGCCTTACAGTTGAATACCCACCTGTACACAGAAGCTTTGTAGTGGTTGATACCTCACTTGTTGGGTGTGGAGGAGATGATGATGATGTGCACCACGTTCTGTCTATGTATTTAGATAGAATGATCAGTACCGTTTTCAGTTGGATTGTTATTACACTTGTTGACTTTGTATTGTCGCGACAGGGAGAAATAAAGTTTTATCTTTTCCAGTGTGTTTAAATCCCTCTGCGTCAGGTGCTCTTTCCAGAAAATATATACTTCTTTCTTTCATTATGGAAACCAACAAAGGTTAGTAAAAGAGAAGTCTAAAATATGTATCAATAAAGATTGTTCGATATAGAGATAACTATTTATTTTGTCCTTTACACACGATGATTTAAAAATATCAATAATTCACTCTTACTTTTTAATTAAAATAAAGTGGGACAATTTAGTAAGTAATAGCAATTAAAATTGTATTCATCCATTATCTTGATTGAATTGGATTTTTTTTAATGAATGGATCAATTAATTAAATTAAAATGGCAATTACACACATCTCCTTTCATGTTGTCCTTCACCTCCAATGAATTTAATTTAAAAAAATTAACTTTATTCTAGTATTATTCGTCTTATCACCAGTAAGCCTAATTCGTCACCTCTTTAGTTTATTTATTAATATATCATTCTCATATTTTCGTCACAACACGCTAACGTTTACAGCCTACAAGAGCGGATAAACAGGACTGATAGTTCTCACAGTGCCACGATTTTGCAATTATTTTACTGTCAATTGTTTTTATATTTAACTGATCATAAATCAGCCGGAAAGAGTAGTGCTTTGAATGAATGTGGCAACTATAACATGCCACCAAGCTGCAACTATAATTGATATACAAACGGGTTGTATCCATCATTTATCGCCAGCTGCAGAATATGAAGAAAACAGACGCCCGAGTAACAGGTTCACCTGTCGGGGGGAGTTATCAGGCACAATGTTGCGTGCTCTGTTGTGGACACATGTTGCCACTTCCCCAGTAATGTTAAGCCAGGTTGTCAGGTGTGGGTCTGCCAGGCTAACATTAACCTTTTAGGGTTTTGTATTGAAAGGCAGATGGCAGGCGGCAGTCCAGCATGCATGTGAAGGTCAGTAACGTTATAAAGTTAGCAGTAACATTATAGCTGTGAATGTAGCACTGTAGCTAAATAGCTGTGCCAGGCCTAAATATACTTGGAGAACTTTGATTGGACAATCTCCTTTCATAGCAGGGGAATGGCTTTAGAGGTCCCCTATTATACTGTTTTTCATCAATATATTATAGGTCTCAGATATATACAAAACATGTCTCTGAAGTATTTGGCTCCAAATACCAAACAGATCATTGCAGCATCCCATAATCCACTCTGTTTCACCCCTGTTTCAAAAGTGCTGATTCACTGGCCGTTTCTCAATGTCGAGTATACCTGCTGCAGAGCCACTATTTCAAGTATACTACGTCATCGAGTGAGACATTGAGAAACGGCCCCTGTCTGTTACTTTAGATGGAAATAAGGAGCCACTCCCCTCTGAGAGATATTTGGTTGAAAAGAACACAATGTTGCTCTAGGTCTAGGAGGAGATTCAGGCGGTGTTTACACGAGAACGAAACGGGTTGTATCTGCTACTTTTCTCTCGTGTATAGCCCGTTCATTCACACGAGGCCGTAACGGAACCGGACCCCGTAAACAATAACGGGTCCAAAGGTGGATAGATCTGCAAACGGAACGCTCTGGGGGACCAAACGGCTCATTGTTTACGCCCTATACGATAATTTCCTGATAACGATGAAGCCATAGCCCCACCTCTGCTGCTCACTGCTGTAGCATGGTCAGTAGCTACTGTCAGTACCATGCTACAGATGTTAGTGCAAAATCTACAGCTCCTCTACCACAACCATCAGCAACAAGTGGACATGGAGAATTACATGTTGCTAAATCTACCGCGGGGCATAAACAGAAGGGCAACCATGCTCGGGGGTCTTCTTCGCTGCTTTTGGTGTATTTTGGGGGGGTACCTTGGTTGGTGATTGGCTAATGGTTACACAAGGCAAAAAATCGTTATGACATCATAAAGTGGCCAAAATTTGATCAGCTCATTTGAAGACAGGATTTTATATATGGATCAGGACAAAAAGAGAGATAATCTCTTGACGCAGAGGGGACACATGTTTATGTATAAAAGACATGAAAAAAGTGGATTTTACACAATAGGTCGCCTTTAAAGTTTTTATTTAGGATATTATTTGATCTAAGGTAAAGAAAAAAAAAGGTTAGAGAACTTTCCAATTGAAGTAGTGTTTTTAACTCAACCTTTTATTGCCTTTAATGAGTTTGGTGGCTATACAAGCCTCAATTTATGTATTATCTTTTTTAACAGCCAATCAATACACCATGAGATGATTCACCCGGCTTCAAAGCAGTGACCCTACCACGCTGACAGAGCCACAGCCAAAACTGGCCCAACATCATTAAAGCAAAGAGATGACGGTGGAGGCGAGAGACAGAGTGACAGGCCTGTCAGACCTCCACCTTGCTTCAAATTGGGCACCTGCTGCGCACTTGCGTCAAAGGCCCTCGGCAACCAAGAAGTTCGTTACCAAGTTGTCAAGGTTGATTTGAACTTTCCTAATAAGGTTCTACTTTTATCCAACCCTCATCCATCTCTGTCTATCATGCTGCACAAGTTCTTCTCATCAAACTACTTCTCTCTATCCCCTCCATCTGTGTCCTCCTCCTTCCTGTATGCCACTAACCAACGCACTTCCCATCTGCCTATATCAAACCAGTTGCTACCATCCATCACCATTTAAAAACCATTGGCTGCATTTCCACTTCCTGCTGTTATTGAGGAGTCCGAGATACATCCTGCCAACATGTATCTATTAAAACTCCATTAGGCCTTGTCTCTGCGATGCCCTGTCTGCAATGGCTGGATCTTCTGTGGCACTGAAACCACATTAAGATCCAACTGAAGGAGATATTAATGTTTCCCGTTTCATGATGTCCATTAAAACTAGAGCTTGTGTGTGCCCAAGTAATACAGCCATGGTGGACCACAACTAAGTGATGCATTAGAACAAAACAGGATAGAGAATTTGTTGGATAATATCAAAAAGTGAGAAACTGTGAGAAAGGAATTAACTTTCAACAGGCCTTTGAATTGGAACTCGAACCTCTGTTTTTAGTTGTCTTTGTCTACTAACACATTGGACACATCGGACACATTGGACACATTGCGTAGTTGCGACCTGTATATTTGACTTTTTTAAATATTTGTATATTTCCCAAATATGTTTTTTCACAAGTCTAGGGGAAACCTGGTCTTGCAGCAACACAAAAGGTACAAGAAAAGGTCAAACAAATGTAATAATATCTACATGATAGACAGTGACAATGTCTCACTAATATACTACTTGTAAGAGACCTAAAGATCCCTCTACTATTTAAAGAAAGCAAAGATTAGAGAAGTCAGACAAATAATCATCACAACTTTTGCAGGAGAAATGTGTTTTTAGCCCCAGATTGATTCAGCTATGGGGGTCTATTTCATAACAACTACAATTATATTAGTTAGTATTTTCTCAGACTAGTCATTGATATCAACTTGTGCAAAATGGGTTTTGTAGTCTTCATGAAAGGAGAGCTCTGTTAGCTATCTCTCATGGAACAGATTTGTTATGTAAATATACAAACTATCCAAAAAGTGAATATTTGTTATCCCCATTCTCAACCCTCCCCACAAGCACTCCCCACTTTCAACACAACTGAGACAACAGGAGTGACAATAGTAAACGTAATCCTGCCAAAACCGCAGGGAATGTACCACTATCACCGCAAACCACATGATTTGTAGCAGCAAGTAAAAACACATCCTCCATGACGCAGCAGAAATTAATATTAAAATCATGAAAAATGCAATGCTTGAGTGTACTGAATGTAGTTATGATATAATAACCAGTGTGCAACTAACGCGTTACAAAGTAACACGTTACTGTAACGCCGTTATTTTTATTCCGTAACGCAGTTACCGTTACTACATGGTGCGTTACTCTGTTACTGCGTTCGTTTTTTTATATAGTCAACAGCCAGGCGAACAGAGATGAGTACTGTACTACTTAAGTAAATGTACTTAGATACTTCCTGTGTCACATGCGGAGACGCGCTGTGGGCGTGTTTGTGTTGTTTACTAACAAGACTATCATGGCGGCGGCGGAGCTCAAGTCTAGTTTCTCCACCTGGAGATATTCTCACTATTTCACTTTTGTCGAGCACAAAGAAAAGAACGTTTCTGTTAAATGTAAGTTGTGTCTTGGCGGGTCAAAGATCCTATCTACTGCCCAAACCAGTAATTCAAATCTGTTAAAACATCTGCAAAAACAACATGCTGGGACGAAGCTAGTAGCTAAGACCACAGAGACTCAGCCGACGCCACTCCACCTCCACCTAAGCAACAGCGGCTGGATTTTAACCAAGGGACTGCTAGCCAGGGAAAAGTCGATAAAGCCATTGCACGGTATGTTGGAGAACACATGCAGGCTATTGCTACAGTGGAGTCACCCGCTTTCAGGGAGCTAGTTAGCATGATAGCATGTCCGGGCGGCACACGGCATATGGGACGGAAAACTTTTTCCAACTACCTGGAGAAAGAATATACAAAAATGGAAAGCCAGCTAATATCGAAGGCAGCAATCCAGATTGCATATAATGCATGTCAAGTTGATCAACAGATTGTATTATTCTCCAATGCAATGACAGTACTGAAATGAAGGCTATAAGGGCATTAATGGGATACATTTTTGTAAGTAACGAAAACGTTACTGTTCACAGTAACGCATTACTTGTTGGTGCAAGTAGCTAGTAAAGTAACTGAGTTACTTTTGGAATTAAGTAACTAGTAATGGTAACTAGTTACTGGTTTTCAGTAACTAACACAACACTGAAAATGACACAATAGCAGCAGTAAAGATGTAATTGATTTGTCGGTTCTGAAGAATAGTAAAGCAAGCGGTCACATAAACCCATGGCTTTCAGTTTAAATATCTCCCTAATGCTCTGATGAATATGAAATGTGTGGAGAACATATGACAAAGGCTAGCTATACAGAACTCCCCATGAAACCAATATTACAGGATTATAATTATGTGAATGTGCTGTGTGCAGTCATGCTTACAGTCCTAAAGCCAATGTATGAAATTATGTTCTGTAACAGACCATAACAAAACACAAGGAACAAGCAGAAAAGCAACTGGGACATGTGCACAAAACAATTCAACCCCAAATATGTTAAACACTGTTCACCCATATGTAAATCAACAGCTTGTAGGTCTTGGCCTAGTTCCAAACACCAACCAAAAGAAAATTATGTCAGTCAGCCACTTCAAGATATTCATTTAAAATACTAGTTTGAAATACCAACAGCAAGCACAAGCAGCTAATAACTTAATAAAGCTTACCTTAGTGAAATGAAGCAGTGAGGACAGGAACGCTGTTTACGACGACTTCCGGTATAACCAGGTAGATACATGCTGTGGGCTTGCCCAGCGCCATATAGTCTATATGGCGCTGGTCTTGCCCAACACATATTTGTAGTCCATAAATCCGTCCTTAAGTAACAAAATAAGTTTCCTTGTATGCTAGCTTACTTGTGTTGTGAAATGCTATATTCTCGTTAAAAGTGTTTAAATGACAGATAAAAATGTTAGCTTAATTAATTCAAAGGAGAAGGCGAGGCATAGGTGCTTTCTAATTGCAGCCAGGTGCGCGAAATTAAGTGTGTTACTATGGTGAAGGCATGACCCGCCCTACTCTGCCTCTGATTGGTTGGTTCACGGGGCATGCATGACGATGAGAGACGTTCCTCACGTAGCGTGATAAATAACAACTTAAATAAAACTATACAATACTGTGAAAATACTTAACACAAGTAAAAGTCCTGCATTCAATACCTTACTTTATTATTATAAGTCTATTTCATTTCATTTCAAACCTTTATTTATACAGATAAATCCCATTGAGATCATTGATCTCTTTTTCAAGGGAGACCTGCTCAAGTAGTTCCACATGAAACATAAAAACATAAATAGAACAACAAAAGGACATCATTCAGCATCATTTACATAATTATCCACATAAACAGATTATCCACATAAACATACATTGTTGTAAATATTTTCTGCAGTAAAATGTTCCCTGTCCATGTTCTAGACTTGTAATAGGCTGCATGATGTTTTTTATTAGTTGTAATATTAAAAGTAGTGTTTATAATGGCAGTGAGTTTGATAGATAATGTGTCTGGTGGAAGATGACGGCAGGATGTTGTGCAATACTTCCAGGACGGTCTCATGCTCTTGTGGGAAACAGTCCCAGGAGTGGCGTCTAATGGAGATCGAAAGTGATCAATTTAAAATGAATAAAGGCACATTATGGAACAAATAACCATAGGGATTCATCCATCCAAATATTTTATTTAATCATGCAATCATTAAACAAATGATTCATGTTTAAACTCATCCTTCTCGTCAGCAAAATAAAATAGTTGTATTGCATGTCATTTATTTCACAATGCCTTCTTTCTGTCTGTTTTCATTTCACAATGCCATTTTCCCCACTTAACATTTTCTTTCATCATTTCATCACTAAGTCTTTGCCCATTTTTACAAAGGCAACAGAGCATTTACTTTTGTGGCAACTTTCTTAGACATCAGTAAGTGCTTCCCAATAAAAGACAAAAGCAGTAAGTGCTTAGATAAGACAATTACTAAAATACCAAAAGATGAAGAAGGAAATGTAATGTAACAATAATAAGCAGTGTTTTCAAAAATATTATTTTTATTTCACACTTTTATAACATATTTGTATCAAACATCATGTTATTGTTTATTTGGCAGTGTAGATCAAAGTGTAGAGGTGATTTAGATATCTTAAAAGTAGGCAATGAAGTAAAAACTGTCTATTTCAAAGTTTCAAGGCAAAGAATGAAAGCAAATTGCGATATCTTAATCCTTGTTAGCTTATTCTTTTCTGCTTGCCAATTTTGTATGTATCTGTGACTCTCCGTCCATCAGGGACTTACAGAGAGACACCTGTGTTTGGTATCAGCAGATAAAGCCTGGCTGGACTCCCTTTAATTAATGAGGATGGGTCAAATTCAGAGGACAAGTTTTTCCCAGGAGGATTAGTAGTTTACAGCAGAAAAAAATAAGGGTAAACAGAACTTAGTTTAAAGTTTTTTTATATCCTCTTGGGTCAAAGCACCAAAAAAGGAAAGTGTGGAAATTCAGCATCATTTATTTTCAGCAAAATAACAAGCTTACTCTTGGGAAAAAATAATGGGTTGTGTTTTTTGGCAGAATTCAAATGTCACCATGTACTGTTTTCTTAATGGCAGAAACTGGTGTTGGAATTTTTTTGTTATCATTTAAAAGATAACATAAAATAGCCTGACCCAGTCTGTGACCTTTTTGGTTTAAAACCAAAGGTAACCTGTGCATCCCTACCAAACAGTGCCCATGTGGTTATAGCCTTTTCTACGATTCTTGTATGACGTTTGGTTCTTTTAAAATTGAATTTCTTTGTCCCCTTGCATTAATTTAATAATAGAAAATACTGTATTTACTGTTAAAGTACTCTGTATCCTGTAACTCAATGGGTTAATGGGTGGTGGGAGAGTGGTGGGATGGAAATGGAGATTTTGATTTGTCAGCATATGTATTTATCGTTACTTGAATTGGAACCAAGTGTACATGCTCTTTATCACTTGCTTTTGTAAAAAAATTGAGAAAATCAATAACGATATTTACAAAAAGTAACATAAATTACATGTTTAAGGATATTATTACATTCAAAATATTAAGGTCTTTGTTTACATTAAAAGAAGATTTAGTTAAAGATGTTCAAATATCTCCTATAATAAAATACATACAATCTAGAAATAACCGCTTTCTTGCAACAAGGGCATAATATATTTTGTAAATACTTATAAAAAAACACAAGACATCTTATCATAGATTTATTTAAATGAGTAAATGCTGATTTCCCTCCTGCGGTTTTAACACACCTTCTCCTCTGCCTCCTGCTCCACTATAAGTGCATTTCAAACATAATCATAACCCCTTAATGATTCTTCAGTTAAGCGGCACACACAAAATGCTGTTATTTTTTAACGCCAATGCACAATGAGCAGAAAGCAATGAAATAGGCATATTATGTCTTTGCTCTGAAAAGTGGTTATAATACATTTCTCAAGTACGTGATGGGGAACCCAAACCAATACAGTAGGGTGATGTTTGATCTCTGGAAACGAGGAGAGTTCAACAAAAATCTGAGTTCTCAATAGCTGAGTTTGGATGAAATGCCTCACAGTGTGTTCACCTATCTTTGTTGTGTGGTGCACATGAACCTTAATTTAGCTTATGCTGCATTTCAACTGCAGGATATACGGTATGCCACAGGATGAACTCAACTCAACTCGTTATTGTGTTATGGTTTTCCATTTGCAAAAGTTGTGGATAACGCCTGGTTCTGTTTTGTGTACTTCCTCCAAGCGATCTGAACCGATACTAGAAGTATGGAGTGATTATAAAAGGGTCAATATAGCAATCACAATTTTTGTATCTGCTCGACCCAGACTTTAAAAAAATGTGAGATTATGTCACTGGAGCTTCATACAGTGTCACTATAATGATGGTCAGCTAAGAATCCTGTCTACACTGAGGGTAATATCTGCATAGGAAGACAACATAGAGAAAAAACTGGTCAATTTCGATACTTGTTTTTTCATGTCAAATTAGTCCTCCATTGCTACAATAGTGTACGTTTCTTTGAATTTACCCCTACTGTGACTTCAGCTGTGAAATGTACACACAAATATTTATGGACACCAAAGTAATGCAGCAGCTGAATCCTCAGTGACGCTGCTTTGTTAGCTCTGCTCCCCGTTTCATCCACAGAGAGATGCATCTGTTCGGTGTGACAAGTTAGGCAGACATTACTCATGTTTCCTGTCAACATTTTGGATGGACTCCAGTGGGTTTGCAGAGGGACATCATTTGTTGTTTTCTAGAACAAGCAGTCTGTTTAAGAGAAATGTGGTCACCCTTGATGATAAAATATACTGACAGTATCCTCAAAAGAGATATTAATGGTTTCTATATAACTCGGTCCTTGCTTAATTGGCATTATAACTTAGTTCTGTCCAGTAATTGTCTTGACAATGTTGAAAATACAGAGGCAAAATGGTGTCCTAATGAAGGAAGAAGAAGGTGTTGTCGTTGGAGCAGAACAGGTTTAATCCCTCAATTGTTTCCCTGAAATGTATCCTTGTTTGTTCCGAGGGATGAGAAACCGGTGACAGGCTAAACTGTGACCTTTGAGCTGATATGTATACAGTGGCTAAAAGACATTAATCTCCCTTGACTTTCACTCACGCTGTTGTGTGTCCTAAAGATCATCCCAAATGCATGTCACAGCCACACAAATGTTGGCATATACTGTTCACACATTGGGATTTATCCAGTTTGTTTCAATGTTCTGGGGATTCACACATCCTTCCCTTGATTGATTAAGGGTGCAAGCTTAAAGTCACATATATTCACAGAAGTAAATCTGAACAAAACAGGCAAGATAAGTATAATTGTAGAATCTTCATTTATAGTGCACATCATTTTTCATCAGAAAAGCAGGTCATTGGTGATGCTAACAAGTATTTATGTAACAAGACTGTTACCTGCTACCTATAAACAAAACGGCTTTTATAAATGTTCATGAATATAGTTCAACCCTTGTTATTTTCTATTAGTACGCTTTTTTGTCTCTGCACAGACAACCCATTCAATTATTTTCATGAAGAACACTTTCACCAAGGATTAACCATTCATTGCAACAATGATATACATGTTATGCTTTGAAACATTATAAGAAAGCAGCCTGTCCCTGAGCTCAAAACCCTGCAGTCCACAACATTCACATACTACTTCATGTGAATACGCAATGAGGCAGATGAGGTGAAGTGAGATATACAGAAGCAGGAAGATTTAGTGCCACGTGATTTTGTGGATCATATAATGTGAGAGATGGGCAGCAAACATTCAGTATGTTATTACCATCCAATTTGTATTAAGGTGCCTTAAGATGCCGATAAAGAGAGACTTTTATAACGTGTTCATACATGGTTTCAACTACTACAATGGGTTTTTCCTTTAATAAAGCTATATACTGTGGGGGAAACTTCTGCAGCAATTGGAAACAGGACTCAGAGAGACACGAGGAGAGCTGGCAAAACACTGATGGTTTATTTGGAGTTACGGCCGGAGAATTGACAAGACGGTGTGTCACGAGTTGACACAGCGGTCGCCAAACCAATTCTGAAGAACTCTTCAGCAGCTCGAGGTTTTAACTAGTTCGGAGTGTAATAATCAACATTCTTTATCAGTGAGACTAAACAATTATGGACTCTGAATCTAACTAGAGCTCTCGTCCATAGAATGTGCGCCAGGGACCCTACGTCCCTGATCAGTAAACTACCTCATGGCGGCTTGTGCTCTGTCATAGACTGGCAACAACAATGTGCCCAAGCTGCTCCTCCTTAAGAGAGATAGCAGCAATACCCAAGGCCGTAACTATGCCATGGGAAAGGAGACAGTAAAGAGAGAAAACAATGAACTGGGTCGAAGGTTGAATACCTAAGCAAATGATTCCCTAACATATACGATTTACATTTCAACATACACATGTAGCACAAAATCCCTCAGGTGTAGGCAGGCCCGGTTCCAGAACAAAATGACTCAGGGTGCATCTGAGATTAGAGAGGGTGCAGTGGTAACGTGCTATTTTTATAAGTGGGGAGTGGACCTAGGGGGTCTTCACCTCCTCTAGGGAAGATTTTTTTTTTAAATATTGAAGTTAAAAGCATCAATCTGGTGCACTTTGAGAGCAAAATTAAGAGATCTATGGATACATCTTTCAACACCCATATGAAACACAACTGTAAACAGATTTATTATTTCTTTATGGATATTTTACAAATCACTCCCCTTTTAAGAACGAAATGTCTACATGCATAGCAGAAGATGGCATCTTTTTCACATGAATATTCCAGCCAATCTCTGTTTTGAAACCATGAGCTGCAAAATGAGTGCCTTAGCCCACTGTACAGGCGAGTTGGGTACTTTTTTAAATATACCTGGGCAGGCTCTGCTTTGCCGAGGTCCTCTGGTACTTGCGGGCCGCCGAGGGGTGGCGGTGTTTGGGGCAACAAAGACGGCTGCGGCTGCTCCGCCTCCGTGGGCGAGGCGGGCGGGAGGACGTTAGTATCCACGACAGTGGCCGCGGGTAACGTAATGTCCCCATGATCTGAACTGTTATTACCAGATGCAGTGTTACTGCTGGCGATAAGGGCTGGTTGTTTTAACCATTTTCTGATGTCCATCATTGACTGCTGTGTAAGCACCTTGCAGATGACGTACGCGCAGCGGCACAGGTCACACGCACCTGACATAATAACGTTTCTTACCATTTAAATTGACCAAATAAATGCAGCAGACCATGTTATTTAACCACAATTACAATTTATTTTATTTCAACTATATTCTTCTTCTTATTATTACTACTATTATTATTATTATATATGTAATATTTTTCACTTTTCATTTTTCTAATGTGGGTGCATAACGACTCAACTGAGGGTGCAATGCACCCTTATGCACAGAGATGGGGTCGTTACTAAAAAAAAGTAATATATTACATATTACATATTACTTTAAAAAAAAGTAATATGTTACACTACTTCGTTACTCTCTACATAAAGTAACTCGTTACTTTACTCGTTACTTTACTCGCAGGGCCGACCCGCCCCTCCCTACAGGCAGATCACGCAGACTGCGGTGCACCTACAGTCACATTAAAACTGTTACTAAATCAGCCTACTATCACCTAAAGAATATATCTAGGATTAAAAGACTAATGTCACAGCAGGATTTGGAAAAACTTGTCCATGCTTTTATCTTCAGTAGACTCGACTACTGCAATGGTGTCTTCACAGGTCTCACTAAAAAATCTATTAGGAAGCTGCAGCTAATTCAGAACGCTGCTGCTCGAGTCCTCACTAACACTAAGAAAGTGGATCACATCACTCCAGTTCTGAAGTCTTTACACTGGCTTCCTGTGTGTCAAAGAATAGATTTCAAAATACTGCTGCTGGTTTATAAAGCACTGAATGGTTTAGGCCCAAAATACATTTCTGACCTCCTGCTAAATTATGAACCATCCAGATCTCTCAGGTCTTCAGGGACTGGTCAGCTTTCTGTCCCCAGAGTCAGAACTAAACATGGTAAAGCAGCGTTCAGTTATTATGCTCCAAATATCTGGAACAAACTCCCAGAAACCTGCAGGTCCGCTGCAACTCTGACTACTTTTAAATCCAGGCTGAAGACTTTTCTTTTTGTCGCTGCTTTTAATTGAACTATTCATATCTTAGACTGCACTGTAACTTTTATCCATGTACTTTTTTCTTTTAATGTTTAATTGACAGCACTGTAACTTTTATCCATGTATTTTTTCTTTTAATGTTTATTTTATTAGCTTTTCTTTTTAATGACTGATTTTAAATGCCATTTTCTTAATCTCTTTCATTTTTTGTAAAGCACTTTGAATTGCCTTGTGTTGGAAAGTGCTATATAAATAAACTTGCCTTGCCTTGCCTTGCCTTGCCTTACAGTGTGCGCGCCACAGTTTTGCCTCTGCGAGACTCCACTTGCACCCCCAATTACTATTGCATTAAGGAAGACATAACACAAGTCTTTCTTTTTATATGCTCTCAAATAGGCTACCAGCCACACAACAAGCTAACAGTCTGTGAAACGTCAAGACACTAATTAATGAAACCAGTTCAAGACGCATTATTCTTATCATTCTTTATGAGCGCATAAGGTAAGGTATCTAATTACTTATTTATTTAGTATTCCATAATTTAGTAACAGAGATGGTCAAACTAAAGTGGTAGCAGAGATGGTCAAACTAAAGTGGTAGAGACAGAATTCCTACAATGAAGCGGGGCATTGAACTGTTCACCCGTGAGAGGGGCGATCAACAAAAGAGAGCGAGCGGCCCCGTTGAGGGAGTTTACAGATGAAAAGACTCAGCCATGTTTATGCAGCACTGCACGTGGAGATGTGGTCTCGCAAGTCGCGCAGATTACTAGGCCTACATGTAAATAAACCTGCGGCGGAAACCCCTCTTGTCTGTCAGTGAGTGTGATTATTTTATAAAAGTAACGCGTGTCGGGGCAATGTTAGTAACTGTAGTGTGATCACTAAATTATAAAAGTAACGCGTTACACTACTCCGTTACCGACACAGGTAATAGTATTACAGTAACGCGTTACACCCAACTCTGCTTATGCACCCCCGTAGAACCGGGCCTGGGTGTAGGAGTCCAAAAGGTTTTTCACTGGTAAACAGAAAAGAAGCCATTTTCATGTTATAATACTACCAACTATAATGGTCAATTTACATGGTTACCACGAGCAACACGCACTTCCAATGTCTCTTTATATTTGTTTTCACCCGACTGCGAAGCAAATTTTATGCAAACCTTTTGAAATGTCAGGGGAAATAAAATGTGAATTCAGACTATTTTCCATCACCTTGGTGGAAACAAATAGATTGGCTTCTTGAATGTCAACAACACATCTGCATGGAAACGGGGTGAACTGAATAAAAAGTGTGAAAGTGGCGGTTGTTACTCTTTGTTGTTTGTTTAACCTTAAGACAACAACAATTGTTCACGCTGCAATTTGCTAATACACAATATTAATGTCTAAACCAGATCGTCAGTGCGCGAGAGACGTTATTATTTAACAAGTCACGAACGGTTTGCATACATATATTTCAAACACAGAAATTACCCCTCTTTGCGACACCAGAGGAGGATTAAGTGGATTTTCCCAGTTCTAGTCCACTTTTTTATTTTTTATTTTACACGTAATTTGCAAAATATGCTTTGATGAAATCACGTCTATTGTCTGGCTCTCATTCTCGAGCCTCCCTCGATGGCTGCCTGCCGCACCCTCTCCACATTTGTGTGACATTGAGTTGTGAACAATTCATTGGCACACACAAAAATAGAGACAGACATGACAAAAGCCTCCACAGTCTACAAAAAGAGGAGGTCGCAGACTGTCAGCAGGAACACATAGAGGAAGCAGAGGTATACATTCACATTGTTTATTTGAGAGGAGGCACTCAAGGACGATGGTTTCCTAAAGCATGAATTAAAAGAGGCGTGTTGCAGCAGTGTCACACTGAAATGGAAATAGAGTGGTGTAAAGAGAGCAAGAGATGGTTGAATAAAGGAAATAACAAAAAGGCTACACTAACATGTACAATATGATAGAATAGACTAAATTCAAATATGAATAAAGAAGGTTACATTTCAAGGGGCCGATATGCTCCTTCACAACTGCTTTTCACATTTTACAGACGTCAGGTTAGAGAAGCTGTGTCTAACAATTTCTGACTCTTTTCAAAACCAATGATCGATTATTCACACCCACTTCACACAGAGATTGGTCAGCTGTGTGCCGGTGAGAAAATGCTGTAAGCAGGGATTAAGTTCCCTTTCGAGCTCTTCTCTCACCCTTTACACAACAATGTATGTCATCTTTCATAGAGCCCAACACTGTGAGTCTCTTCAAGTAAAGACAGATTGTATATGGTTACCCATTTAAATGATATCATACACCCAGCCTATGTTCTTTTAAAGCAGCTTGAAAGCCTTAGAAAATGTCTATAAAAACATTTGAATGTTTCAAAATGTCCTGTTTAAATAATGTACAGTATTTACAGTTTAGAGACAGAAGAAACCACCAGCTGGTCAACACTTCCACTCTGTTTTTTTCCCGTGGTTGTTGAGCTCCTCTTCGTCTCTCATTTCCCATTGTGCTTCTTGAACAGAGCGTACAGGACCTTCAAGGTGGCAGTGACGTCCTGAGACACAATATCTGTCAGGAGACATTTAATGAGTATTTATAATGCACCATCAGCACCCACCAAGTCATTGAGGCAGTGAAATGCTTTTACTAACATTGGCTCATAACTAATCCCACACTCCATCCAAACAGGCCGTAGATCAGGAGGGCAAAACATTAGATGGAAATGTCATCAATACGTCCTTGGAATAAAATTGCACTCTGTTGTGAGAGGCACTAACTGAATGAAAGTGACATTAAGATGGACTCCACCATTGGATAACCTAATTTATGCTCCCATTTTAGACCCTTAGTTCCTCTTTCCATCGCAGCAATTATGCCGGTAATTAAAAAGACACTTAAAATGAATTAAATTAGCCCCTTGCTCCTGGCTTAGATTAATTGTGCTAGTCTTTATGAACAGTTATCATGTTGGGGGGTTTACTTTACAATTACAGACTGTATGGCTGGCAGGCAATATTGTGGGGAAGTTTTAGAGATTGTGATTCAAGCTGGGAGAGAATAGAGAGGGCGTCTTGTCAATAATGGATCAGCAGGGAAGTGGAGTAGATCCATTTGATATTGATTGATTCACACACTTAGATAAGTCGATAGCTCACTGACTCACTCTACTTCTTTTTTTATTGATTTACTCCACATGACCAAAAGTGGAAGACCAAACATTACATCTATATGTCATTGTTGATCTCAATCTCTTTCCAAAACCACAGGCTTCAACATGTAGCAATAACAGTCTTCTATATAACACGCCTTTTATTTAGGATTTATATATTTTATTGCAACCTGGCAGCAGGGATTTGCTTCCATTCAGCCACAGGAGCATTAGTGAGGTCGGTGTTACAGTTCATCCTGAGGATTGGTTGACGTCAGAGCTCTGTCACTGTGCTGGCTTTTCCACAACAAACTGGGAAAAACATCTCTGTGTAGACCAGGTTTTATGTATGTTAAGATATTGAAGGATTATGATATTTATTTTTAAAAGCACTGCTTCGGATTCAGCGGGTTGCTCCCTATTCTACCACCAAACCCTTTTGACAGTTTGCTCGTTTTGTATTTTATGTATTTATTCATTTTTTTATAAACTAAAAGTGAAAATGTAGTTAATAAGTGCCAAATTCTTTACCCTATTTACAGTTTTAGCTCAAATATATATTTTTCAACCAGATATATGAACACCAGCCTGCCAAGAACCATATGCTTACCTTATTAAACCCAGAAGAAAGCAGAATTTCCCAAAATTGCCCACAACGTAACACTTTCACAGTTGTGTAATTATTAACATGATTGCTAACACTTGTAAATTTATGCCACAAACTTCAGATTTTACGGTAGAAAATCTGATAACATGGCAGCTGCGAATTGGAACTGACAAACAGAAACTTTAATGAGGACTTTTTACAGACACATCCTCGGATCTGGCTGATAACTGGATACAGTAGCACAGCTCATAAATACAGATATCATATCTTCCACCACACACACACACACACACACACACACACACACACACACACACACACACACCACACACACACACACACACACACACACACACACACACACACACACACACACACACACACACACACACACACACAGTAGATGCAGCCAAAGCTACAGTTTAAATCTCTGTGTCTATCATTGGGCCCCATGGTCCCCTGGAGACAGTTTCCCTCGCCTCTCCTCCCTAAATGAATGATGATGACCCTGGACTGAGCCAATCATCTGCAGTGATACTCATCGAGACACCAGTCCCACACATTTATATTCCGTAAGCAACTCCATCTTTCCCTCCAAAACACTGTCAACCCCACACTCCAGCGAGCACTGCAGATTAACTCAAACTGCCGGCACAACAACCCCCTCCCCTTCGCCTAATATACAAACTGATTCCGGCGTTTTCTTGTCACACAGATAAATGCTCCTGATATCTGATATCATCTGAATTATAGCTTGTCTTGGAGCTCTGCTGTTTTCTGTTGCAATCATTTCACTCGCCGGCACCTCAGGTTTTTTTCATGCTCTGTGCCTGGCATTTCAATTTGAGTAAAGTCTGTTGTCAACAAGGCAGAATGTATACATTATGAGTGTTATTTCCTCACCTTGTGGATCAACACTGGACACTTTCAGGCCTAAAGTATTAAGGAGATCCAAGGCCAAGGTCACATTGTGAACCTAGAGGTCGGAGATAAGATAAATTGTCAAATACAAAATCAGGAAACAACCTTTTTGTTGTAAAATTCACCAACAAATGTGTTAAAATAAACTTTTAGAGACAATATGAAGGATATCCCCTTATGTTGTCATATATAATTGTTGCGTTACAGTACAGTATTTGTAAGTAGTAAAACGTATAGTCAACAATCTACGTAGTGGTGGAAAGAAGTAACTTTTTCTTATCTTAAAGTATTAATCTTTAGTGTATAAATGCTTTCTTCTATTTACTCTGGAACAAGTCATGCATTAAAAAGTTGTAAAAGTTAAAAAATAAAAACTCAAATTAACAAAAAGTGAACTCACTTAATATGAAGAACGGTTCATCACAGAATAATATATATTATATAATATTTTGAATCAGATATGTCCTATTTGTTGAGTTTTAAATATTGATGATAGTAAAATGTAATATATTGGTTGTAAAATGTAAATGTGGTCACCATACAGATATAATTAGCACATATTAACTTACTATGAATCAGGATATGAAATATTGTGTTTATAACCCGAAGCTTTTTAGTTATCAAATGGAGTCTCTTTTTCCTTCTGTCGTAAGTTATTCATAAACTCTTCATATCTATGATAAAAGAGTCATAACTTTTTCATAGACTCGTCAAGTAAAGTGAGATCAAAGATATTATTATAAGTGACACAGAAGTAATTATGGATCTACTTTTATATGGGACTTGTAAAATATTAATTTAATCATATCTTCTTCTGTAATAGGCCCGATTTGAGATCAGCCTTCAGAAATGTAACTCATCCTCCTATTTGCTGTGGTAAATTAAACTCAAATTAGAAATAAAACAATGATGAATATGATCTAACAGTAGTGCTTTTGAACTAGCACAATCATCAACTAATCTGTGAGCACCTACAAGCAGAATAATGATTAGAATACCACTTTTCTGAGGATTATTTCCCTTACAAAGTGTCAGGAATATGTATTACATCCTGGATTCATACTGTACCATCTCAGAGTGATTGACAGGCGTCAGATTGAAGTCACAGAGCGGGACGAAGAAGCCTTCCAGCTGTCCGATCAGCAGCAGCAGAATCACACCGTCAGCAAACTACACAGGAGATACACCAGACATTGGAAGGTGATATAATCCAAGGAGGGTTATATAATCTCAGAGAAGCAGTCTCTTATTTTTTGCTCATAAACAATGTTGTTTTTGCAGATTTTTGCTGTTGTTTTTGTACCTGTTTGTCCATATCAGCCACCTGCAGACCCAGCGTTTGCATGTTCTGGTTGACAAAGTATAAGATGGCCTGTCAAATAAAAATAAAAATAGGTAAGGCAGTTTGAGATACATGTTGATCTCATTAAGATGACATATTCATGTATCAAAAATATTAAATGCTAAAATAAATAAATAAAAACAAATCAATAATGAGAATAATTGTGTTCAAACTCTTCTTGACATTTTATTTGGTTTGAGTTCGGACTACAAAACACCAAAAACGCACTCTATTCTGAGTTGATCTGTTTTCAGGAGTCACTTATCATGTCTCGACACCACATCCATTGCTCTCTTCCTACCAGAGGAGAAGAGACAGTTAACTCCTCCCCTCATTATTGTACCTTCTTCACCGTGTTGACCTTGTGAGCCTCAAGCTTCAGCAGTTTCTCGATGGGATCTTCCCCTGGGTGAAAAGACAGCCAGAAAAATGTGTTAATGTCATCGAGGGCTTTAATGCTGCTACAACGACATTCAAAATGTCAAATCCGCTCAACCTCCGACACTTTTTTTACCCACTTTCACTCTTCATAAGGGATTCTGGCCCTGCTTCCCTGTTGAGAAAGAAAAACATATATAAGCTGTTTTTCCAGACATCCACAGATTCACACCGGACAAAAATCTGCTCACCTCTCGTCTGTCAGGACCTCCGTCTGTACATCGGATTTGATTCCACTTTTGCTCACCTGCATAAGGATTAAACATGATTGAAAATCAATCCCACAAGGTGTGTTTTAGACTAAGATTTGAAGCAGGGGGGAAAAAGGGCTGAAACTCACCTCCATAACAATAACTTCAACATTCACATTGGGAGGCAAATCCAGATCAGGCTGGAAAGATCTCACCATGGCAACCAGCAGATGAATAGTGGCCAAAAGGTCTTTGTTGTGGATGACTGACAGGCGAACAGCAGAGAACAAACAAACACACACACAACATGACTTGCTTGCTCCTGATGTGACAGAAATCAGAAATCACCTCCCAGAAAAGTAACAAAGAAAGGCCAAAAGGATTTTAATCTAATAAATAAATGAACACCCAAATGAAATACAAAATAATACTGGAAACTTGAGATACAATCCTTAAAAATACAAATTAATTTTAAACCTATTTTTATCATTTATGGTCTTAATGTTTCAGATATAACACGTTTATGTATTTATACAATAGGGAAATGTTATTGTCTTATAAGGGGAAAAACTGTACTCACATATTGAGACCAACAAACATAAGTTGATCTCACAGTTAAGTTGTTCTTTATAAGTGTTGCTGGAGTGTTGATCGCTTCTGTCTTTCTATACCGTTCGAAGCCTTTTTACAACACATTCAGCCATTAACACACACAAGGGCTGACATACAAGGTGCAGAACTGCTCATCAGGATCGAATCCATGGGTCGGCAACAGGTGGCCCGCGGGCCATTGTTGGCCCGCCAGCAATAATATTTGGCCCGTAATTTTGAGAATCAAAAATAAAATATTATTTTGAGATTTTTTTTTTTTTTTTTTTAACAACAAGTCGCACATTAGGGTTTCTGTTAGCCGGTAATCACCGGTTTTTATCTGGTAAAATTAATTAAAACCCGGTAAATTCAAAACCTGCTGGTCAAAATGTCTGGTAATAATTAGGGATGCTCCGATCGATCGGCCGCCGGTCATTACCGGCCGATATTCACTCTTAATAGTTTGACCGGTGCTCTCTATAAAGGCCGATCAGCAGAGCTGGATCTGATCGATATGGACATAAACGCGAGTGAAGTATAACCGGACCCGAGAGAGAGATCAGATCAGCTGCTGCATAATCACCTGAAGCCCCGCCCACTGTTTATCGCGCTGCATGAGAAACTGACGAGCTGTCAGGAGAGAGAGAGAGGGAGAGGGGAAAAGAGAGGATCCGTTTCTCCCGTGTTATTATCCAAAGTTAATGTAAACTTTTGAATAATGTACTTCATCTAGGCTACTACAAGTAGTTTGTTTGAATGTAATAATGATGTTGTTTGTGGAATCATTTATTGAAAAATGAATCTGAACTTTTCGATCTGTAACGATTATAAACTGAAGCGATATAAAAATGACTCCCATTAACTGAGTTTTAAACATCAGCATATCCTGTCATAGTCCGGTGATTACCTGCTAACGGAAACTTTGCTACACCATTCTTATTATTATTATTGAAACATGACCGGTAAGTTTCAAATGTGTCCGGTAAAATAAATTCTGTCCCGACATATCCGCTTACATTCATAATGTCAGCGGAGGGAGGGGAAGCGGCGCTGTGGAAGAGCAGAGTGGCGAGGGAGAGCTGTCATCTTCCCTTTACAAGCTTCATCAAACATGTATTTATCGTGTGATTTTGGAATAAAAGTTCCATATTCTGAAAGCCAAGACTTTGTTTATTTAAAATCAAACAAAACACCCGATCCCTGAAAAACTAGTTTTTTACGCAAATCCACGTTTATTTTGAAATGAGCCGTTGCGACTTCCGACTGATTTCGATAGAGCGGGTCACATATGGCAAATGTGTGGTTGTGGGGAACCAGGTCAATTAAAGTATTTATTTAACTATTAAATACATTGAGTTTGAGTAAAATACTTGGTTACTGATTAATTTAGGTTATAATAGCCTATATTAAATTGCAAAGCAAAACATGCTGTAATTGATTTATTTTGTCCTTTGATATTTTTTAAAGGTTTTCAACCTGAAAGAATCCTAATGTGTCCTTGAAAAGTTGAAATAAAGAAAAGGAAAAAGGATTCGAGTTGTGTTGCCCCTCAAGCCTCTCAAATGTGGGCAAACACTAAAATAAATGCCAAAAACCCAGAGAACTTGACAATACTTATCAGAATAAAAGTAGGCCTATGTTAAATAACACTGCTACCCAGTTAATAACTCTACTTTACTCAGTGGAGGCTCGTCCATTGAGGAAAGGGAGGACCATCCTCCCTAACATTTCAGAGAAAATTTTACTTTGAAGAGAACAATAAATACACCTCATTTAAAAGAGAAGTCTGTTAAAATACAGATAGTAGCCCTGGCTTTGGGACTGAAATGGGGCTAGAGAGGACGAGCCTCCCTTTGGGCGGGTCTAGCCAGAGGCTCTGGATTGGGCGCCTATATCATCAGTGAACCAATCAGCGGATCTGACTGCGCATCAGAGTGTTGATGGGGAGGGTTATCAGCAATATCTTACCAAAATCAATTCCTTGAATTAGGCTTTGATTATGTTCTGGCCCGCCATCTTGTGGCTCAGCAAAAAATTGGCCCAAGGCCAAATTTACTTGCCTACCCCTGATCTAATCTAATGCAGATACACACACACTCAAAACAATGTCTATGCCTTCGGGAGGAATTTGGGGTTCAGTATCGGATCCATCAATAGAGGAGCTGGGGATTAAAAGCCGATGTTGCTCATTCTACTCCACCTGACTCTGCCTATGCTGCTGTAATACATTCTACAGCTGCTCAAGGGAGTGTCAAAGTCTTGTATGTATTCTTATTACGGTTATCAAATGTGTAAATATTATAAATAAGAAGGGAAAGAAGAACAAGAAGAAGAAGAGCAGGAGGAAACTCCTAGCTAAATGTCCAGCTGCTAATAAAATTAAAGTTGGGACCATTCTTTGGTTTCCTATATCCAAGCACAAAGACAAATAATCCACTGACAGGTGACTAGAAACAGAACCCCATCGTGTTTATCTCCACCAGAATCCCTCACAGCTGGTGTAAGCCAACATGGCACCCTTGAGCCAGCACCAAATCCTGTTGTAATTCAAAGTTGTTGCCAGAACAGAACATTTGTTGCTTTCGTTGCTGAAGCCCAGCTGCATGACTCACGTTTGACGTTCCACTTGATCCGGCTGTCGTCCTGCAGGCCCAGTCTCTGGTCCAGCTCCTCCAGGACCAGTCCCAGCTTGCGTATCTGAGCAGGGCTGGTCAGCGCCATCTCCTCCACGGGCACATCCACCCCGGCCAGCCTGGCTGTGGAGATCAGAAGATTATTATTAGGGCCTGAGCTCGACTGAGTCGGAGCGAAGACCTATTGAAATCCTTGGGATTCTTTTTTTTTTTTTCTACCAAATGAATTGCCTTTTTGAGGGCCTTAGCATGCTCAAAAGACAGAGATGTTTTGCACACTTGACAGGTCTGGTGAACATTTTGATCAGAAGACTTAGAGAATCACAATTTATCGTTTAGTTTTTGTCGATATCATACAATCTTGCGGTGGCGTGGCGGAGATAAACATCTCACGTCAAGACCAGGGTCAAGACATGTAAAGATGTGTGTGTGTGTGTGTGTGTGTGTGTGTGTGTGTGTGTGTGTGTGTGTGTGTGTGTGTGGTGTGTGTGTGTGTGTGTGTGTGTGTGTGTGTGTGTGTGTGTGTGTGTGTGTGTGTGTGTGTGTGTGTGTGTGTGTGTGTGTGTGGTCCTGGAAAATCCTTGGAGTACCCCAACGTGCGTTGACTTGCGAAGGCCCGTTTATAGCTTTAATTATTATTATAGTTTGACTGACATATAAATGACAAGCTTTATGGTGAACAACAATGGGGATCATTTGTTATTTTTCTATCTTCAAATGTAATGATTAAATGAAAGTAAGCAATGATATATGACAGCACAGCCATTCAATGTGCATTAACTCACACAGCATGTGGTGAAGCACCAGACCATCGTACAGATCCTCCTCCAGACTCTGAACCACTATGTGTTCTGGTTTCAAAGTGCTATTGATCCAATTTACCAGCGCCTACCAAAACACAATTTATCACACAATCAGACAGATCAAACACTTCTTGCATACATTTCTAATGTGCAAATTAAAAACAGCATGAAACCTTGTTTTTTATTAATTCTGTCCATCGATTTTCAGAGATAATACGATCCTGAAGTGGATGGAAATTATGACAAATACAAAATACCCCTCCAAAATAGCTGATATTTCATTTGTTTGTTTTCCAATCTCTACATGTCAGGCTTATTGAATTATTTACTCATTCACTGCTGCTTGCATGAAGCACTTGTGCTGCCATCTTTTCCGATATAAACCTTGTCTTTAAGTCAGAACCAGCAGACTGTGCCGACTCCTCGCTGTGGATCTCTCATCTGTCTCCCATCACCTCTGATAATTATGTTCATTAAAATGTCACTGATCCTTCTACCTCTCTCCCTGAGGCAGATATTATTCATGCTCTTCTCTGCACAAATATACATGCAGGCTCTATAATGTATTTTCTGAGTAGCATTCATCTCCAGCCCACTCAGGACAAACTCCCTGTGAGGTCCAGGATGAGTTTTGATGTTACAGTAAATGTATAATAGAAGATGTCGAATAATCTCTTACCTCTTTTAGCTTTGCAAGTTTGGGGTCTTTTAAAGCTGTTGGCTGAATGAGCTTCTGCTTCTCTTCTGTGTGAATATACAAACAAAGTCCATCGGTCAAAGAGACATTTTCTTATATATTTAAATGCTTAAACTTGGTAAATAACAGCTCTTTTATCATCCTAGAAAGTCAAATATTTTATTTATTGAAAGGCAACATCCCATGTGTTTGCGCCTGAAATGCAATATACACATATACTTTACACTTTTAAATGCATGCCTAAATGCATTTTTCATTTCATTTTCATATGGTATGAAAAGCAATGAGCTGCAGTCGTGAAACTTGCATGAGCTGTGAAATAAATCATACCAAACATACATTGTGCATTATTGTTTTTTATCTTCACACTATTGTAAGAAACGTTTTACTCATACAGTACATACTGACCTGAAAAAAACCGTTGGCAAAAAAGGATGATACAAATTGTGATGTGTATTATAATTATTAAACAATAAAGTCTGCAGATAACAGAGGGTTACTCAGAATAAGTATTTTTTCAATATGAAATTCTCTCAAACCTTCCTATTTCAGGAGGAACTACTACAGCCACTAAGAAGTAGCTCAATGCACATGTTGTTGTGAGTATCTTATCAAGAGAATCTTACCAAAAAAATGTAACAAGTCTTGTTAAACATTGCCTGATATGAAGCAGTTTACTGAATGCACATATACCCTGAAAAGACTTGATGTCAACAGTGTCTTCCTCTTTGTGATACTCAAAGATGTCAGCCTCCATCTCTTTTCCTCAGGGTGAGATGTGCAACACCTGCCAGCAAAATCTGCTGAGAGAAAGAGCTTGAAAAATAAACCACAGAAGAATAAAGAAACACCTTTTCCATCAACATGTTTTGCAGAAAGTCTCTTTCAACAACGTCTCAGTAAGTGTCCTGAATTTCAAACTGCTGCAGGGTAGTTACTCTGACCAGCAGAAGCTGAGTGCAGCTTATTGTTGCATGAAAGCCTTGTACCTCTACTTTTCTGTTTTCCAGGTAAAAGTGAAACAGTCTTGTACCCAATGGATTTCTAGAATTGGGATTTGAAAATAGTTTTTTTCATGGCTAACAATTTAGCTAAAACACAACAAAACTGGTCAAAAACACGTCAACCTGAAAGAGGAAGATGGTTCGTTTCCTCACTTCCTTTTGTCTTTTTCAGCAACACGCTCAACAGATCAAGTGCTGTAGATGCCCCCCAGATCTGCAGGGCTTTACCTCACATTTGTGAATCACACAGTCAAAGACAAATGAAAGTGAACACATAACACACTCTGACAAAACAGACGTGACCTGGAGTGTGTCAAATTGTTGTTTCCTGGATCAGGAGAAGAGAGAAGCTACCGGTGGTGAGAGTCTCTTCTCTTCCTGTGTGTTTTGTATGTGGTGCTTCCTTTTCCTGATGTTGACAGTAACTTTCAAACAAGGTCATAAACAAGAAGTATTTTTAAATAACCTTACCTTTAGAACTCTAGAGCGACTCGACAGAACTGGGTGACTATCGCTGAAGTAAGTTCCTTAACTGATGTCAACTCCACAAGCTGTCAAAACAGCCGTATAAGAAGTGGAGAAAGCTGCAATCTAACAAAATACCACCTCCTGTGAAAGTGCAAAGGGTCTGACTGCACTCAATTTCAAAGCCCTGCTTGAAAAGAAAATAACATGTCACAGGGTCGAAAGGGAAGATAAGCACGGAGAGGATGTGGCAAAGAAGAAGGTAGCACTTCCTCTTTGTGATACTCGTTTTGCAGATAAGGGCGTTAATGTTCTGAGTCACATACTGCGTTTGAAACTTTAATAATAAGTAGGTGTATAGAGAAAACGGAAACAGGGAAGAATCGGTGCTGAATGTTTTGTTTGGACAACCACACTTCAGGATGGCCGGCAGAAGCGTGACTCTCAGAGCCTTGAAACACTCAGACTCGACTCACACATCTCCATCTGTGACCGGATCAATTTGCCGTCGTCTGGTCTTCACATTCTCCAGCAAAAAAAGAAAGAGAGAAAGAAATATAGACAGCACAACATAAAAGCTCTGCATGTGAACCAGCTTTGTTGGAGAAAAGAAAAAGGACCACCCATCAGCCAGACGAAGGGGCAATTTGGGGGATGTGGAAGGTTACCATAGCAACAAAGGAACGAGACAAGAAAATAAAAGGTCTAAAGTAAACCTATAATTCCTTTAGCTAAACCCAAATTGCAGGAATTGGCTGTTCCAAAGGCAATTTCGCTCAAAACGCAGAAGCGAATCTAACCCATCGCACACGTAAGAGACACAATGAAATTCTCATTCTGTTTGATTTCAGGCATTTATTTCTTGATAGGCAAGATTATAAAAAAAAACGAGAAGCGCATAGGGGTGAGACATCAAAACGCAAGCGTGGTTTGGATTGATTCATCCACTCTCTTCATAATTCATCCACGGCTTTAAAATGCATGAGTAGTCGTGCATGGTACATCTTAGCACATCTCCGGGTGGCACGGCGGGCTCCTGCTCTGCTTCAGGAGAGCCGAGTGAGGGTGCAGACCTCCTCGGAGACTCGTTTGAAAAGGCCGGGTCAATACGAAGATACTCTGACTCATGAATCTCCTGAGGCTGAGAGAGCTGCACTTAAAGCAAAACAGCAGCAGCTCTTATGGTTTGAGAAGTGGTGTGCATAGTTCAGAGAAAAAAAGGACCATTCCTAGTTCAGTTATCAAGTAAAAGCAATTATATATATTTATATATAGCTGTAGTAATATACAAACAAAGCATTTTCAGATATCATATAATACATGGCATTTTCAAGTTTTGTTAAAGGAATAGTTTGGGGAAATATACTTATTCGCTTTCTTGTCAAGAGTTACACGAGAAGATCAGTAACACCACACACATGAAGCTACAAGTTAGCTTAGCCTAGCATAACGCTAGTAGCAGAAGGTAACAGCGCTGTAGCGAAAAATGCAAAATACAGCAAGTTAAAGTGTATTTGGTAATGAGTTACAACAATAATCTGACTCTGTGATATCTGTTTTACTTTATAATAAATTAGTATGCCATACTAATGTAACTTTTCTTGTAAAAAACAACTTTTTTTTAATTGTTACTCCCAAATCCAGCTTACTGTAAATCGATAATGTAATGAGACAGCCAACTAGAAAGCTTAAGAAAGGGAGGTATATCATCTCTAAGCTAGCTGTTGAGTTGAGCCTTAGGTAAAGTTTTTTAATTGTTATTTGACGAGCAGTTCCTCATGTCTTAATGCTAAGCTAAGCTAACTGGCTCTTGACTCTTACAATAGCTTTAAATGTAGTATTATCCATCTTCTTATCAAACTCTTGACAGTAAAACAAATAGGTCTGTGTCTATTTCCCCAAAATATACTTTTAATATTTACAGAAATGTTTTTTAGATACTATCTCATATATAACAGAATTTCCAGCTTTCAGTTATCAGTTTAACACAAATGTTTAAACATTCGGCCCTCGTTTATTTCTCTTGTGACGGCTGTGTATTTAAAAGGCTAAAAGGTTGCAGGGTTTCCTTGGTTGCATTTAACATTTAAAAAAAGGAATAAATAAATACTGACATTTGGAGAAGATTAATAACTAACATTCAAAGCCTTTTTCTTGCTTCTCCCCCTGGGTCGTTTTAAGTCCAACATAATTGTGACTTTCAGTCAGTTGGTGTCCTCCAGTGTCCAGACTGCCATACTATATATATAATGTATATATAATATATAATATATAATGTATAATCAGCACAGAGCAGCGTTCAGAAGTAATATCAGGGGGGTGAAAACTGGAACAGTTCACTCAGAGTTTTTGTAGTTGGTGAAAAGGTTGTAGAGGACTCTGAGGGTGGACTTCAGGTTCAGGTTGACAACATCTGGAACACAAATGGGAGATAACAGACTTATTAGTTTGACAAACATGTTTTTAAGGGGGATACTGGAAGACATTTAGACCTTTGATGGTCACAAAAACTAATCTTTTAAAAGCTCCTTGAAACATTAAGCACAAAATAAATGAGCTTAGCTTCCATAAAATCCTATTGACAATGCAAAGGAGCTCTCACTGCGATTGTTGCTGTTGGACTACTTTCCTTTAAAGGTTATTTGTAATTTTAAGGAAATGGAGCTTAAAATAGCTCATCATAGATCATATGATGTATTACGTCGTACAAGGAGAGAAAAACACGTTCTGTTCCCTTCATCAGTAACATGCTGTACTACATAAGTGCTTATTGTAATATCTCATCACATGAAGTTCTAGGTTAAGTTATTCAAGCCAGACATCATTGTGTTACAGCTGGGTTATTTAAACTAAGATGCATTAAGCTCATTATTGTGCTTTTCGGATGTGTAATTAAGTAGATCATTTGTTTATACATAACTTAGAATCAGTCATATTTTTGTCAATCAATCAATTTGACACTGCTTAATTTTGTATAGTATAATAATTATCATGTTAAATTGTTGTATTATTGTTTTACACATTCAAAATAAATCTAATCAAATCAAAATTAAAAAATGGTCTGCATTTTGGGTGATACTGTTGATATCATTAAAAGCTTCTGTTTTTTAATATGAACCTGCTGATATTCAAAAGTCTTGGCAAACCATTTACTAATTAGAAGACTGGAGTATGAGAGTTGGAGCATAATATCAGTATGAAGATAATAACTATAATGTCTAATTATCGCAAAAACATTGTGTTTTGGTGTGAAGAAATGTTTAGTTTCTGTGTAGAAGGAAAACTCATTTGCATTTATACAGTGGAGGGAAACAATATTTACACATTTTGAAAGGTAGTCCATACTGGTTAAAGATGAATATATATTAATATATTAACAACATCCACAGCTGTGCAGTATAATACTTAGTTACCATCTCCAAGGACTGTGAATAGAGCAATTATAATAAAATGGAGATATACCGACATAGAAAAGAGGAAATGTTAAAGAGTAGTTTAAGCGGAATAAATAATAAAAACAAAGATCAAAAGCAAAAGCATGTGCAGTAAGTAGGAGAATATACTGTATATAAGTAAGTAAATTAAAACTGGGTTGCAGGATATTAAATATTAAGAAATATGGGACAAGAATGTGGAGCGAAATGTGAATATTTTAAGTAATGTAGCTCTGAGAATTATGTAAGAGAGTATTACATTGTACAGTATGTATATTTCATATTCCTAAATGAGGCATGCAGTATGAGGAGCCCCAGATATATATGGCTCTTACATTATATTACGGTCTGGGTGAATACTCAATTCTGATTGGCTGCAGGATGGCAACTGTAACACTGCAATAAGAACACTGCACCTCCTAACTTATTGATAGTGTTTATTACACATTCACTTTAAGATATGGATCTAGTTTTGTTGTTAAACATACAGTCAAAATGTATTTACTTTGAATTATGCAAGCACTAGGTTAGCTTTCAGGCTCATAGCGAGTGGACTAGACATATTATGGGATGGTAATGATGCTCCAGGTATTAGCCATACCCTCAGATGATATCAGGGAGTTAGGGATTATAAAACAACTTAACATTTTGATTATAAAAAAATCTATTAATGCCTTGCAATTACATTTTTCTGTGGCAAGTGACCATGATAAAAGCGGTTTTCCATTAGCAAAAATGAATGGACTCCGGCTCCTTTCCCGTCATCAATTAATTCCTGATAATGGACACTTGTCGGGCATTATCCCTCATATGCAGGGATTGTTTTGTGACAGAGAAGATTTCCATTCAACTGAACAACAACAACAAAGTGGAATATATTCTTCTACCAATATCAAATCCTGCGGCTTAATGTAAGTTACAGTTTCTGATTTAAATTTGAGTGCTTCAATAAAGCAAAATACTGATTACAGTTTAAGTACGTGATCAGTCAACTGTATTAGATCACGCTCTGAAAGCTATTTCTGTAATAGCATTTCCAACTCTACAGGGGGTATGCAGAGTCAAATGGGTAAATAAAATGCAAATATCTGCATCTCTATTAATAACCAACAGAAAAAGCAACAACTACATGACCCCAGTAATATTTTGATTCTTGAAGTATCAGCTTTAAATTATATTCTAAATTGTTTTATCCCAGGGCCAAATTAACTAAGTTTAAGGGTGAAGCAAGGTCTCCATCTACTGGACATCTTTTAATATGACAACCATTAAACATTGTTTTTAGAGGGTCTTTTCAGCAAGTAATCTAGGTCAGTCTCCATAAAGTCTCCTCTGGGAAATTGTCTTCTGATCTTGTAATTGTGTAACACATCTATAAAATACCTTCTGGTCTGGCTTTGGGTTTCTTCAGGCCTCCATCCTGCATCAGCTCAAAGGCAAACGCCACATTGTGGACCTGCAGGGTAACAACATGAAAACTCAATTCAGTGATGAGTTGCTAAAAGTCTTCTTTTTTGACTGACAATTTCCACTTTTTGAGTGTGTACTCACCTTCTGTTCGAAGCTCTCAGGAGTGAGGAAGAAGTTGAACAGAGGGACAAAGTAGTCTTCGAGCAGCCCCATCAGCAATATCAGATACACGCCATCAGCAAACTGGACACACACGGATATAAACAGTATTAATGTCTATACGAAAATTCACAGCAAATACAATATTAAACTGAACAAGTAAAACAGATTGGATTTGTATGCATGCACATTAAGTGATGATGAGAGGAATACAATAAAATACAATATTTGAAATAAAATTGTTAAATAACACCATTTTAATTTTAAATGGATCGCAAGGCTGCCATTTTGAATCGGCCCTCAGCAAATTCAAAAAGTAGAATGGAGTACGGCCCACAAATGAAACATGTGCTTGTCTTGTATTGTATTGTACTTCTTAAATATAGATTAAAACACATATTACACAGTAGTATTCATGTGTTAAGAAGCCCACTTTTCAAATAAATTCAGTCAATTAAAGCTGAAAACTAAAAAACGTATTTACATAACAAGCTTGAAATAAACTCTTCCTATAGGCCTATCCTCTTATTTTAAGCAACCTGAGGCTCCTGCTTTAAGGAATGAGCTGCTAACAAAATAAATGAAACCCTCTGGAGAGCTGTGATGTACAGTAGGCTGTCGTTTAAGCATCATTTACCTACATTTGATTGTTTTTGCTGACTTATAACTGCACTTATGAGGCTAAATACCTCTAGAGAGCGGCCCAGACCTTCATATATTTTTCTGTATGTGGCCCTCGGTGAAAAAGTTTGGACCCCCCTGCTGTAGATGAACTATTAAATCTCTTACCTGAGATTCCAGCTCAGTCACTTCCAGGTTCAGCTTGTTCAGGTGTTTGTTCACAAAGGTGATGAGAGACTGGAAACAGGATCAACAAACTGTTAATAGTTTGTAACCTACATTTTTATCACTGTACATTTTAATGCAAAGGAAATTTCTTTCATACCGTTTTCACCACGTTGAGCTTGTCAGGTGCGTGATCCAACAAAGTGTCAAACGCGTCCCTCTCTGTTGTGAAAAAATTAATAATTCAAAGGTTATGAATACTTAAAGGAACAGTACGACATTTTGGGAAATGTTAAGGTGTTAAAAAAGATGATAAGGTCAATACTACTCTATTATCTGTCATGTAAATATATGTATACAGCCAGCCGGTGGTTAGCTTAGCTTAGCATAATGTCCTGGAATAGCGTTATCGAAACGCAGTAATACTTCTTTAAGCAGGGAAATAAATAATGAGAAACAATAATTGGTAAAGGGATAATACTATAACAGAATGTGTCTCTTGCACTTACCAAATCTTCCCATCATCATTCTGGGAAAAAAGAGAGATACTTATTACTACAATATTCATTATAATACTTTAAATGACATCATTAATACAAAAGAAAGGACAGTTGAGGATACAAATATTTAAATATCAGCTCTTACTCTGTGGTGCTCGTCAGCTCCTTGGTCACAAGAGCCGTCTGCAGGATGCCTTCACGTTTCTGCTCAAACACAATCAAAACACTTGAGTTACTACATGACAGAATAACAAGAACTGTTGATTCACATTATGAAAATTAAATGTACAGACGACAGACAGATAATGAATGATGGCAAAAACTGACACTTTATCCGTCACTGTGATGTGTATCCTCATTATATTAAAGTTTGGATAGGTCTTTGTTATTCTTATGGTGTTTTGGGTTGTTTTGAAGTTACATTTTGGACATTTCTAAGATGAGAAGAAATGTTATTTGTGAATTTAAAGACAGATTTTTGTTAAACATTGAGGTATATTCTGAATGATATGTCTTATGTTGTTTCACTGTAACTCATTCATATAAGTTTATTAAGACATTCCTAATCTCAGTGAAGGTTAAATACAAGTTTAACTGAGTCAATCTTGCAAAAGAATCACACCAACAAATTGGGAAAGGGGCATGGCGTTGAATTTGACAGACATTAAAGCTAGTGTTAGTTCATGCTACAGTTGGTGTCCCCAAGAACCCATGCATACACACACAGAGACCCACAATGTGACTACAATAAAATACACCAGCTGTACGCTGTTGGGGCTGGTAATTAACTGAATCAAAATAACTATACAGCTCTGTATCCATCCCTATGTCACTGCACATAATGATAATGAATGTGAACCCTGTGTGAGCTCTTTGAGCCACTTTACCTTGACGACCACCACCTGCGCAGAAACATGCTCCGGCAGTCTGATCGGAGCCTGGAAGTGCATCGCCAGAGCCACCAGCAGGTAGACAATCGCCACCAGGTTCTTTGAATGGATAGCTGTGACAGTAAATCAAAGCAAAGGACTATAAAATCTTTGCACACTGCAAGATCATGGAAGAAAGCAATCTTCTAAAAATGTAACATAACTACCAGCTCTTATCAAGAGATATAAAGGTAATAAAGCATTTAATCGGTGAGCTCCAGCAGGAAATCCTAATGTTTGTAGAGCTTCTCAAAACCTGAACAGGATTAAATATGTTGTGTAATGCAAATCAAGAGATTATGTGTTCATGGGGGAATTCCAACAATTTAGCTAATTAAATTCAGTTGACTTGTCTCAAGGACACAGCCCGTAAAAACAGCTGTGCAATGTTTTTTGCAGTAAATTGGATTGAGACTTAAAGGTAGGGTAGGTAAGAATGGAGAAACCAGCTCGAGTGCGAAAAAAATCTGCCCCTTCTCCAACACACACGAACGCGCACATAACCAATGAGGGCACGAGATAAGTTTGTGCACAGATGGAAGGCTGACAGGCAGGTAGGCCATCCAGTTATTTTAGCCGGGCCGGCTCAGATGATTGGTCGTGCTTTTTACAGCGCCACGGCTTCCACAACGTTGAAAAACAAACCCTGCATTACAAAGTGGAGTTTTAAGGAGAATGTGGTATTGCGTTGTATTGTGAAAAATTGAATCTCCAATATTTAAGCTTGACCCATATTTCAGGCTGAAAGTCAAGAAATCTCGGCCTCTGTTTTGACTTTATTTAAAATGTCTGTCTCATGTAATTCTCCAAATGATGGAAGTGCTATAACTTAACCACTGAAGTAGCAAAGTAGCAAATCTCTAAAGTCGAAGTAAACTCACAGTCCACGCTCCACTCAATGGTCCAGCCATGAGGCCGCAGCATTTCGTTGACGGACTCCAAAACCGTCTGCAGCTTCTGCTTTTGGCCGATCTCGGACTGAGTCACCTCGGCCACGTTCAGCTTCCTGCCTGACAACTTTTCTGTCAACAACATGAGAGGAAATACTAGCTCAAACTCAGGGAAACACATCATGTATCATGGGACAGTGTTGTGATGTACTGAACAGGTCAACTGTAGACAAAAGTTACAGAAGAGGTTAAGTCCCAAAGAAGTGCAAAACAAAATGTTTTTGTTCGTTCCCGTACAGTATCAGTAGGCTTACCAGTTTTGTTTATGGGAAAACAAGGACATGGTGATCTTGAAGATGTATGTGGGGGCTTTAGACAACAAAGATTCTCTGATGCAAGCAATACAAAGAAGAAGGATTTATGGAGATCCTTTTCAACAATTTTTCATTTTCATTGCCAAAACCTCGCTTTAGCTTATGTGCATTTGACAACAAAGCCTATGCGTCTTTGGAAATCTAAAACAGGCACTGATGCAGCAAAAGACGGTACAGAAGGTGCAAAAGTAACGAAGAAGTGTGAAAACAACAACAGCCTTAAGAGAAATGAAAGAAATCACACGTCTCTTAACAAAATGTTTCCTGCTGTGTGTTTTAGTTGTTGTTCGTGACACTTCTGACAACATATGTGTCAGTCCTATTTGTATTACCTGGCTTCCGTAAATGAATATGCAAGTTCTTGTCAGGCTGCAATAATGATATTGTTACTATGCGACAATGACATTACATTATATTTATTTTACAGACACTTTGGTTTAAAGAAGAGCCTTTTTTCCAATCTACAGAGCAACACGTGTCGTCTAAAATGGCACTTTTGTAGCAGAAGGGGAAGATTTAACCCTAACCCAGCGTATATTGTGGAAATCTGAAAATGTTTTGCTCTTGCTGTTACACATAACAGACACAAGGGGGAAGCCACATACAGACTTTGAAGCTTTACGAGACAGAGCACCACCATAGTGAACACACATCCATTACATAGTTTTGGACAGGCTTTGTCATTCCATACGTTTTCCTTAATAAGATTTTCTCAAAATGTGAATGTTTAATAAAATAAAGTATTGGAATGACATCAGTGTGAATAATGGTGTCCCAGGGGTCAAATAAGGCTTTAATGCTTATTTGAGATAACACTATGTACTTTGATTGATTTTGGGACTGCTGCAAATGTACTTCTGATAATACAACCAATTAAGTGTTCTTCATTTTGCAGCTGGTAGGTGAAAACAGAAATGTAATCATATAGAATAAAATATTGAATTATTGTTGACTACTGGCAGCAAGTTTGTTGAAAAAGGCAATGTTTTGGTCATAGACTAATATCAAAAATCAAACTCAGAATATGAAACAAAAAGATATGTATACCAGAGCCACGGGCTGCATCAACAAGTTATTGCTTTTTGTAATATGTTTTACTTCTACGATTTCTGCAAGTGTTCATATTGTTGCATTGCAATTTAAAGACCCTACAGAATATGTATTGACAAAGATGGTTTGAGAGTTAGACTGCCAAAGAAACCAGTTTCTCACCAAATAACTTCTGGAGAACTTGTCCATCATAACAGTCCTCCTCCAGGTCTTTGACTATGATCCGGTCTTCCTCCAACTCACTGTTGATCCAGTCTATCAGGACCTGGATACAAATCACAACGCAAACAAATCTATTGTCTTTTATGTGCTTTTTTCTTCAAATTTTCATCACTGTGATTGTTCTGAAGAGATGTAATGCTTATGCATAAAATCCCAGACTACCTTCAGAAGATCTTTAAATTTAAGATTTTCCCGCGATGTTGGGTCCAACATGATCCTCTCTGCGTTTTCCTCTGGTGAGCATAATATGAGAAAATGAAGACACTTAGTTCAGAGTGACACTTAAATATCCTGTTTCATTTCACACACACCTATCTCCCCCTTAGACACATTTTGATCTCACATAAACACAAATGTCACAGACACACTCATACAATGTTTCTATCACTCTCACTTCAACAGTGATTCACACGGTGACTGAGGCGTCTCCCCTCCACCCACTTTCATTTCCTGCTGCTCAGATGTCGAAGTGCCCGTTAAGCACAAATGTGTCAACATATTCTGATGTTTCTCTATGACCTCAAGTTGATCATATTGGAAATGCAGATTCATCAACAGAGCAAACTCCAGTCATACTTTTGCACATTCAAAGAGATGTTTTAACATAAGATATTCTGTTTATATTCTAAATAGGACATTTAAGTGCATACTGAATGTGTGTGTGTGTGCGTGTGCGTGTGCATGTGCGTGTGTGTGTGTGTGTGTGTGTGTGTGTGTGTGTGTGTGTGTGTGTGTGTACCCATCAGTGTGTCCTCCGGATGGATTTCTGTCCCCGTGGGAAGCATGGGAGCGTTGATGGCATTCTTCCCCTCCTCATGGAGATCACTCACTGGTAAGACAAGAATACACACATAGACATGCACAACTAATTAGATAAAACAAATCAACAGAAAAATACTTGACATGGAGGCATACAGTGAGATGAGCAAGGAAAGAGTGTGGGACAGCAATAAATGGCATTAAAGAGAAAGCTTGTCAGAGTCACTGTTGCACAACCACCCAGTACCCTTGTGGGGAAAGTTAGGTGTTACTTTTGAATCGATTCTGAGTCAAATGTAGCCCCTTCTCCTCCTCTACAGACTCCACTTCAGTCACTCCACCACCATCTTCTCAATCAGTGACAGTCAAAGCTGACCAAAAGGACATTTCTAAAGGTTTCTCTGAATCAGTTTCACAGTCTGCATATGTGAGAAAATAAAGTGTTGTCATTTGAGTCAGCATGGGATGGGGCTGAAGACTAAGTTTGAAAAAAATATTGCGGGGAATTGAGTTAAAAGTGAGTCTACCAGTGCTGTGGCTTCTCTTCTCTGCTTGAGTCTAGCCACTTTATTAGTTTCATAAGACACTACGAGCATTTAAAATCCTGACTCTCAGAGCAATTTTTAAGTGGTTGAGTTGCATTGTGGGTAATGTAGGAGCTAGGTTTTGACAAGGAACAATAATGTATGGTATCTCTGGATCTGCTGCATCAATTTTGATCATTTTAAAAAGTCTATAATGAGTCCAACAATGTGATATGCGTGCAGTACTAAGTGGGCACGGTGCGCTTTTAAGAAACTTCTTTTTTAAACGTCATACTTGATTTGATGCCATAGAAATCAGAATCATAGTGAATTATTGTTGCTATGATGTATTTATTTAATTTGCGTTTGTACTTCACGTAGGAAAAGCTCATCAAAGTCTAATAGTTTGTAGTTAGAATAGTTTCACGCCCAATTCCACATTATAAGGTATTGTATTATAAAGTATATTACAACCATTCACTCGCCATCATGAACCATATTGTGCTGATAAGAAATCCTGCAAACAATGCACTGTTATCTAGCTGAGAGTTTTTGTAAGAAATGTTTATCCAGGGATTTGTAACTGCTGCTTGAGGGTCTGTCACTTATCTCCAACCATGTGAGACTCTTTCCTTTCCACCACAGATTGCCTTGGTGGGCGGCAGTCTCCATTTACGTTTATTTATCCAGTGTAAAGAAACTTAAAATGCATCCAAAGTGAGAATATAAAGTAAAACTGTAAACAAGAAAGCTGATTAAAGGTGACAAGACACAGGAAAAGTAACACACACTTGGCATTGAATAAAATCAATTTCCGCTGAGATGCTTTTACTTCTGACTGAAGAAACACTCAAGGGATTTAAAGGCTTTCTTCCACTAATGGCCATAGTGCTTTTATTATCCCACATTTCAATTAGTACAACCTGCAACTGGATGAAACACAATCAATAGTCAAGTCATTTCATTGACATTGCTATTTTTAACGTATGCAAGGAAAACCCAATTTGAGCTTACATTTGAACCGGTTTTTAAATTAAAAGCATGTAAAATAGCGTTTTCTAATCGGGATATAATGAGAGCAAGTCTAGGACTGTGTGTTTATGATGAAATCTCTACTTCAAAGCATGTACAAAGAGGATAAACTGTACATATTTACCCCGGGAGCAACGGTCCCCACAGATTTCCTATCTGATTCAGCCGTCCCATAAGAGCTGAATATCCACTATCTCACTGCAGATCAGCAGTTTGCTTTGTAATTACAGAGCAAGCTCGCCGCATTTCGTCATAATTGTGTTTCCTTTTCCCCCCGCTGTCCATTTGACCACATAACTGCTGCTGGCACTTCACACAGTCAAGTACAATCTGGTTTGAAATGGTCAAATTATACAATATCATTAATTTACTATGGCAAACCTCTGCAGAATGATTTATAAAAGTGAAAATATTTCCACTTGTCGGTCCAGAAATAAATCAAAATCTCTCACAGAGACACACACAATCTATTCCGTAGTGACTAATACATCTCGATGATCTCTACAGCAACATTAGTGGATATTAACCTACAGTGCACTAAGGTAAATCTCCTGCTTCCCCATTACCACTTCCAAGTTCCTCAAAGCTCAACAAACAAATGTACCTTGTTTCTTCCTCTTAGTCCCACACAACAGCCCCGCCATGTCTCTTCTATAAACCTCTTGATTCCCAACGACGGCGGTGAGCGAAGGTAGAAAGTGTCGTAGAGTGTGTGTGTATATGTGTGTGAATCGCAGTCGGTGGGACTGGGCAATGGCAGGGGCGTCATCACGTGTTTATTTCTGTCACAACCTTCCACCCCACGTCTGTGGTCCAGTTACAGGACATGCTGAGGGGTGTGTGTGTTGTGTGTATGTGTGTGTTTGGGGTGGGAATTAGGACCACACTGGACATAAACGCACAAACAGTGGACTGACAGACTGACTTTGAGAGGTAAAGTGCTGGCTTACCTTTCATTACATTCTATAGAAATGCATAAAGCATGGTGTAATTTGTTTTCTTAAATAAGTGTAGTCTAGTCATTTCACAGCAATCAGAGAATACACTTGTTAGCGTGGATAACTGAGCATGTAAATGGAGCCTTTTATATGTTTTGCTGCAGAGGATGATAAATCAGGCAGCAGCTGTAGTCCTGTTAACAGAATTACTCTAATTCAATACAAATCTAAGCCTGCAGTCAGAACATTTATCTTATGCCGGCTTCATTGCACAAATTAATGTCAAAAGCCCCTCAGAGGTTCCTTCAAACGAGCATGGGAAAAGACACAACAACATACGGTCAGCTTCTTCTTTGCTTTAGAGATAAATAAAATGTTCTAGATATAATCAGTGTGCATCATAAACAACAGCGTAAAGCAGATTGAAATCGACCTCGTCTTGTTTGGTTCCATTACTCCCGAGGGGGAGGAGGTTCACTGTGGCACATGGGAGTATAAATAATGCAGCAGTAAGGGGAAGGCAGACCTTAAATATAGCCGCTCTGGTTATTTACACCACAGGCACCAGTGAGTCACTGGGACTGTTCCACACGGGGCCTTTGGCTGAGAGGTATACACTCTTATTGCATCAAGCTAATAACACCTATTTGACATACTATTTTGTACATTTTGTTGTAATTCAATTTTGTGTCTTTATTGTAACCTTCTATTACCTATATTACTATTATACTATTTGTTTGTGTTTTTTTAAAGGATAGTAGGAGTCAAATGTTGTGTTGCTGTAATAGGTGAGGATTTTGAAGAAACATATGTGCCAATATTCTTCTTTTATTACGTTTTTCTTTTTCATTCAACAAATAACAGACACAAACTTTTTCAAAAGTTGCCTTTTAAATGTTCTTAAAGTGCACCTATCATGCTATTTGTAGGCAATAGCATAGGTCTCAGATATATACAAATATATAAAAAACATGTCTGTGAAGTGTTTTGCTCAAAATACCAAACAGATCACCCATACTAGCCATGCCTCATATCCCTCTATTTCACTTCCTGTTTCAAAAGTGCTGATCTGGGAGGGGGCTGAGCTCATGCGGGACCCGGCAGCTACTGTCTAAACTAAATACTGCCGTGATGAAACGCCATATCATGGATTTTCAAGGATTGTTTCTGAAACAGTTTGGAGCTCAAAGGCTTTCTCTCTTGCCGGTTATACCTCAAGTTGAGTTCCTTTTGATTTCCTGCTTCTTCACACACATGCTCTGTGCAGTGCAGGTTAGCTCTGAGTGTTAGCGATGCTAATGTAACCATATTACAAAACAGTCGGGCATTGTTTCTGATAGCAACGTTTCTGATAGGGCCGTGGGTGTAAAGCCAGTCTACATTTCCGATATTACGTCATATCGGACGCAAATCTGGATCAGCTCCGTTGTACCCCCGTTTTTAGAGATTTGGGTATGGAGGAAAAGAGAGAGGGTTTTATTTTCTGATGCTGCGTGAGTTCCCTGACACACCGGGGACACATATTTATGTATAAAAGACATCAAAAAGGGCATTTTGCATGATAGGACACCTTTAAAATGAGTTTTTACGAATTTTAGCCAAGATATGTGTTGGCGGGTAAATTCACTGTTAAAAAATATAGAATCTTGAATACATCATTGACAGTTGAGTACTGCGATTTCTTGTTAAAATATCACCCCACATACTGCAGCAACAATTGCTCATAAGGTACTGTTTGCCACTACATTGGCAATATAATGAATTGACTTGAGTTGACTTTGTATAAATATCAGTGAGTCTCTTGGATAATGGCTTCTAATATAAGAAAATATTTTAAAAAAATGTGAAGTATTGGTCATACAATATGATGATAAATTGTTAAAGCAACAATATGACATAATGAAGAGCAAAAGACACAAAGCGACGACAGTATAAACAAATATATTTTGTATCTTATTTTGGTTTGATTTGACATCAGATGAATGCATTATATATTAACTAATGCAAAAACGACTCAAGTCTCCTTGTGTTGGTAGAAGTAGCAACAACAACAACAATAAGTACGTAAGTATGTAAAAAAGGTTAAACAGCAACAACAAATAGATGACTTACTATTATCAGCATCCATCCTGACAATTGTATCTTAGTCAGTTTGTATTTTCAGGGTGTAGATACTCTTCTCTCTAAGATAGCGGGATGTGCCCTAAAGTTCATCCTCTCAGCCCTAAGAAAAACAAAACGTGTTTTTTTCCCTTCAATATACTATCACGGTTACAGCCTGTTGCTGACAGAGGGAGCTGAGCCTTGTCAGAGAAAAGCAGACTTCCTTTCAGTTTATCAGGATATACAGAGAGAGCCATGACCATCCAGTATCTCTGAAAACTGAGTCTGCAGGAATCTGGACTTTAAAAAAAAGTCCAGTCGCCTCACCCTCAAGCAACACTTACTACTACATCCTATTTCTTCTACCACAAGAAGGAGAGTATGGTTTGAGTGTTTAATACTGAACTAAAAACATGTAAATGTGGTTACTAAGGGGTGTCAGCACATTGTAGAATATGTCATTAGTACGCTATTAATGATTATTCAGCAAATGTGAAGCAACTGTTCCAGTGGCACCTCGTCTGTCTTGGGTGTTCCTCTTAAAGAATAAAGAGTACCACACCCAACTGTAACATAAACCACAGCAGCAGCTCATGAGACCACAAGCTGTGGACTACACCTCACACACATGTCTATTGTTTTACTGATTTATAACAATAACATCACTAAGAGCTTATAACTTTAAAATTACATTTTAAAAGCTCGCTCCAACAAGTCCTCCAATGTATACAACCAAATAGGTCAGTTGAGGTTAAATCCCCTTTCACCACACAGGGGCACTGCACTCCCACAAGCTGCACTGAAACACTGGCTCTGAGGCTAAAGGAATCCCTTCTCACTGCACAATGTATTCCCTGCGGCAAGGAGCTAGAAGCATGTTGGCACCATTAAAGGTCCCCTAATATACAGTTATTCATCAATATATTATAGGTCTCAGATAGATACAAAACATGTCTCTGAAGTGTTTGGCTGGAAATACCAAACATCCCATAATCCCCTCTGTTTCAGCCCTGTTTCCAAAGTGCTGATTCTCTGTCTGTTACTTTAGATGAAAATAAGGAGCCCCTCCCCACGCCCCTCTGAGAGAGATTTGGTTAAAAAGAACACAATGGTGCTCTAGGAGGAGATTCAGGTGATCAGGTGGTGGAAAAAACATTATGACATCACAAAGTGGCCAAAATATGATCAGCTCATTTTCAGACAGGTTTTTATATAAATGGATCAGGACAAAAAGAGAGAGAATCTCTTTACACAGAGGGGACACATGTTGATGTATAAAAGACACGAAAAAGTGGATTTTGCATAATAGGTGACCTTTAAGGTCTAGGGACCGAGGGTTGTTGTATAGGTAAACTGGAGGTGGACAATTAAAGGAACAATTATAGATTTATGTTGTACATTTTATACATATTAGCAGATAGGGACCCTCCGGTCACAAGTTTTCAATACCCCACTTTTACCTATACCTCTATGCTAAAGTTAGCGCCAGAATTACGGTTAAGGAATTGTGGCTCAACTGTGACATGTTTCATGCTCAAATGCTCAAAAAGTGTTATTTTTTTCTCTTTTCTTTTCACCCTCTGTCTGAAATGAGATCCCAGCCTGCTCTGATTGGTTGGATGGACGGATTTACATTACATTACATTTAGCTGGCGCTTTTATCCAAAGAGACTTACAATAAGTGCATTCGACAGACAAGATACAAACTTGAAGAAAACAGAATCATATAAGACATCAGGTTTCATAGAGCCAAAACATTTCAAGTGCTACTCAACTGGCTTTAGATAAGCCAGTCCTTTATTAGTATATAAGTGCTTTGTTGGAAATTCTTTGTTAGTAATTCTATCGCTCGAAGTGGAGTCGAAAGAGATGAGTTTTCAGTCTGCGCCGGAAGGTGTGTAAGCTATCTGCTGTCCTGATTTCAATGGGGAGCTCATTCCACCATCTTGGAGCCAGGACAGCAAACCCACGTGTTTTTGCTGATGGGAACTTAGGTCCCCCTCGCAGCGAGGGTGCAGCGAGTCGTTTGGCTGATGCAGAGCCGAGTGCACGTGCTGGGGTGTACGGTCATGTCCTGGATGTAGGAAGAGCCAGATCCATTCGCAGCATGGTAAGCAAGTACCAGTGTCTTGAAGTGGATTCTACCGGAAGCCAGTGAAGGGAGCGGAGGAGCGGTGTGGTGTGGGAGAATTTAGGAAGGTTGAAGACCAGACGAGCCGCTGCATTCTGGATGAGCTGCAGAGGTCGGATGGCACATGCAGGTAGACCAGCCAGGAGGGAGTTGCAGAAGTCTAGGCGTGAGATGACGAGAGCCTGGACCAGAACCTGCGTCGCTTTCTGGGTCAGCTGGGGACGTATCCTCCTGATGTTGTAAAGCGTGTATCTGCAGCGGATCTGTTGTGATTTATGATCAGCTCAGAGATGTCCCGCCCCTTAGCCTGACACGTACAATGTGTTGGAGATAAAAAGTTCCAAAGTGATGTCACTATGTTGAAGAAGTAAACAAAGGAGTTCAATGGAGGCGTTTAAGGAAGGAGGGGGAGTGTGTGGGAGAGAAGAGAAACTTTGGGATTCTAGCCTTCGCAGACCATTTACATGCACAACAACGAATATAACACAGGCACACAAAAAAGCATAATATGGCCTCTTTAAAATAGGGCAACCAAGACCACCTGTGCTGACATATTCAGTCTTGAAATACGGACGGCTAAACAATTATAAAAGGAAGAATCAAATATTTTGGGAAATCATGTTACCATGGGGCTCGTCGATGAATAGATTAACAAAATGAGTCAGAGAATCAGCTAAGTGACGAGTTGTTTCAGGTCTTATAACTGTGAAAAAAACTGTCACACTAAATTTGGCAGTTTGATTAAGAGATATCAAACGGTTTAAAAACCTCTTCTTAAAATAGGTGGAAGCTCATGTCTTTTTAGATGAGATGTGTGGAGTTTAATGAGGCTCCTGAACAATTATTAGGTCTATATCCTCCTACTGGTGGGCCTCCTTTAATGGAGATTACAAACACATGGCTGTGAGCACAAACACAGGAAAACACACACACACGTTAAACCTTGCAGCTGTCTGTTTTACCGCACAGTGTGTGTGGCCCAAGGGAGGGCAGAAAATAGTTTGGCCAACTGGAAAAGTAGGATAATAACACAGGGGGGGGGGGTTGATAAAACAAAGTTTAAAACAGTGACCCTCTTACACCTTATCTTCATAACTTGGCATTCCTGGCACCACTTATGTATCTTTATGATCTATTTATGTCCATTGTCTCATGGAAAATGCCTGTGGAGTTGTTCAGAGGAAATGCTCTCACCTCTCAAACACTTCCAAAGAAGAATCGCAATTACAGTAAGGCTCAGTATGTTAGATATTGAACCTTTAATGAATGTTGACACAATAAGCATGAGGTTATAAATCCATAATAAATCAAATTAAAAAACAAGGATACAACCATAAAAGGATACATTTAGGAAACCGAAACACTATAGCCTACTGTAGATGTCTTTTCATATGTTGTGTGGAGCTCTGCATGATTTGAGTGCTCTGATTCCCAGAGGGGGAATATTTTAATAGCCCATCATGTGATTGCAGCACCATGGACAGAAACCCCAAAAGAGAACCAAGCAGGATAAAGGCCCTTTTTTAATATAAAAAAACAACTTACCTTCTTTAGACTTTTTCTTCCGAACCAGAGTTCCTCCTAATTTCCCCAGGAAAGACTCGTCCTTTTTCATCTTTGCGGGCTGCGGGGTCGCAGACATCTTTCAGTATGATGCGTTTGTGTGCTCTCCCTTTATGTCTGTTAATATTGTCACTGCCACAGATGTATAAATATGGTCACTCCTCCCTGTGGTGCGTTCAGGGCACCGCTGTACAGTAAGATCCAGCAGATACAATCAGGCAGACAACAGACTGAGGAAAGCAGAGCCGGTGGGGCATCAACAGACCAATGACTCTCATGTGAGGAACAGCTTCATCTGCTCCATGTTTACCGACGGGTCGTCATCCCACAGCGCCCCCTACAGGCAGGACTAGGAACAGGGGGTTTCATAGTCTGGTTCTTAAAAATAGACAGTATTATCCTAAGAAAATATACTTTTATCTAATGTTATACATGACCATAAATAGAGAATGATTAAGACTAAATAAACTCACCTCAATCGGAGCTTTTCAAAAGCTGAAGACTAAAATGAAAATCCTCTAACTCGTAAATGGACCTGTGAGCATTGAATTCCCTTAAAAGTAGTGAAAGAAGTATTTAGTTCTTTAGAATCAATTTGCATTTCTACACGACGAAGATACTCAAGTAATAGTCCTGCATTCAAATTGTACGTGATTGAAAATCGATAACAATTACCAGAAATGTACTTTATAATAAAACTCACCATGCAGAATGGTAAACTGAAGAAACTGTGAAATAAATGTAGTTTCTCAGAATTGTAACATCCTTAATTTGTCACTTTTACGAAATGAGTAAACAGTAATTGACTGTATCATAATCAGGCAACAAATAAATGAGAAAATGTTTTGACAGAGAGATTTGAGAAAAATATAAAGAAATAAGAAATCTGTTTTTGAAATGCAGAGAGATACAAAATAATCACAATTGTATCACAACACAAACCGGTATTGTATTATATAGTATTCAAAGATGTGAGTGATGTTAATAACAACTAACAAGATAAATAACATTTTTTAATTTAGTTTGAGTTGTTAATCGTAAGCACTACAAATTAAGTTGACAATCTATCACGAGGTTCATGTACATCTGTTTATTTAAGAGGCACAATGGGAATGATTGAAGTTCTGTTTGGACAATAAAACCTTGCAAAAATACAACATTTGATCAACACCTTTGATTGACTTGCTTCAACTGATTTCTTTACAAAAATGTAAGGAGCAGGATCGGCTTCAGTGCTCATCTCCTCTTCCAGTTTCTGGTGCTGTTTTAGGAGACAAAGTTGATATTAATAAAGTACAAGTCATTTTGAACTCTGTTGGTGTCACATTATGTGTCATGTGTATTTATGATGCTGCTGTGATTCACCTGTAGTCTGCAGCAGCTTCCAGTGCACCTGCAGTCTGGTTCTTAATCTCTCCAACGCCTCCACGTCCTCCGGTAGAGGAGCAGGAAGCTTCCCCAGGGAGGGGGCCGCTTCCCCCAGGAGAGAGGAGGCGGTGGGGCCGACACATACACTCTCACCTTCCTGAAATTATAAAAAATAATTACATACTGCTATTTAAATTTCCCGCAAATTAACAGTTGTATTTCCACACTATCAAGGATTCATTTGGCATTCATTGTTAGGAAGTTTATTAAAGCTTAGGAGATTTCAGACACAAAAGCAATTAGGTAGATTTAAGAGGTGCAGGGGTATACGATCTAATGACCTTGGAAAAAGCAGTGGCAACAATATAAGTTTTGAGCTTCAATTTAAGAGAAAAAGAGTTATGGTGGAAGTCAACTTTTCTCCGTGTTCTGCAGTGAATACAAACTGAAAGCTTCTTCTCCATGTTTGGTTCTGACCCTGGGGACTGAATGAAACTCTGTCCCAGTCTGTACTTTTATCAAACCTGCTCCAGCCTTCCTTACCTGCATCAGCACCAGTGTGTGTCCCTGTGCGAGGCCCTGCAGCAGGCCTGTTAGTTGTTGCCAGGCTCCGTCACACAGCCCGTCGTCTGGAGCCCGGACCAGCAGGACCAGACTGGGGTCATACTCGTACCCCAGAGGCAGGAGGAGGCCCAGCACAGCCTGCATGAAGCCGGACACATCCCTGCAGCCCTGTGGGGGGGACAGACAAACACACACAGGACGTGTTCACATGCGTCATATAACAAACATATAACATATAACAAACACACACACGCAATACTTCAATATATAGGATAATTACTTAAATACTCCAAAGTACATTGTGAAATCTCAACCTCGGGGTCAGAATGTTGAAGCAATGGTGAAATGTGTTTTATGGCCAAAACCTAAAACAGTATATGTTTACATTAAAAGTATATAGGGTTAAACATTTAGTTATATTACTTAGACACATGTTGGCCACAATAGCGTCATGTTGACAATATAACAGAATTATCCAGATTATCGTATCCATTGCTACAGATGAAGTACAGTACCTTCTTCAGACACACAGGAATATGATATTTGCTTTTCTGTTCCTCTTCCTTGTTGCTGAAGTGCACCAGGAGTGTTTTCCTAAAGATAGAAAGATTTCTGTCATCATCTTTGGGACAAATGCTTTTTTTATTTGCTCAAGAGGGACAAGTTGTATCAGAAAGTTATATTCAGGGACACAGAAATTATATTTACCCATCCTCTCTGTGATGAGTTGGGACCACCACGTCTCCAACACATACAACCAACACCCTGCATGAAGAGAACGTGGGAACAAGTTCATTAAATATGAAGCTATTCAAGTTGTTTTTAAATAAACATTCACTGTACATAATGGATTAGATCCACATTGCTTTACCGGTTGCTGAGAGCAGTTGCAGCATGCTGGACAACACACGTCATCGCCATGGTGACGTTGTGGACCAAAGCCAAGCCATTGCAGATCTGCAAGGAGGTAATTAAACATAATGGCATCAGCTTGGAGCAGATCACATCCTGGCACTCAAAGAGACAAATAGTATCCAGACTGTACCTCATTCCTCTCCATTTTCTTCACGAGGGCAATAAGACAGGAGAGGGCTGGGAGAGCATCGCTGTCATCGTTAGGGAAATTCTCCCTTATTGTGGAAGAAAGTACACGTTTGTGTACAAATCAAGATGAAATGATGATTATAGATATTGTTTTGAATTCATCTCTTTCTCTCATAAACTCATTTTGTGCCATATCTAAGAAATGAAGTTGATTATGATATAATGTTACCTGAGTTTGCTGGCTGTGACCGGGTCATCTGATGAGCTGAAGAGTTCACACCCCTCTGGGCAGGACACGCCATCAGGGAGGACTGAAGCTGTGCGGACAGGAGCAGGGACACGTCTCGGGGGCTCGGGCCACACCTCTTCTTCTGCACTTTTCTTCTCTTCTCCATTCTCCACTTTTCCTTCTTCTTCTGCTAATTTAGGACGCTTTGTGCTGACATCAGAGGTGGGAGGCTCAGCTGGAGAAAGACGAAAGAAAAGCGGTGAAAAGTCCAAGTTATGTCTGATTGAGCCTTCTAACAATATGCACCTGAATCTTAGACCAAACTGTCAGAAGCCATGTTGAATTGTGGGTAAAGTAGGTTCCCCTTTTAAGGAATAGCTCTAAAAGAATAATGTGGATGTTATACCTGCGTGTTTGAGGCAGGACCAGTACTTCCTGTGAGCCGATCGGCTACAGTGGAGGGACTCAAGTGCACTGAGAAAATAAAAACATGTATTCAATACAGTTAGAAAACACACTCACACATGGAACATCTAACTGACGACCAGGCCCACCTTTCACAGGGACCATCAAGGTTTGCAGGTCGAGGCGCAGGATCTCCGAGCAAAGTTTGAACAGTTTGACACACAGACTGGGGGAGGGAAGTCAAGTTGTATCCTCCCTGGAACAAAGCACATAATAAACATTTCACAACAGCATTTCCCCTCCAACAGGATGGTAGCAATATGCAGGACTTCCCCTTGGCTATGAAGAGTAACATAAATATGCACAAGCAATACATGTATTAATAGATTAGAGACTTGGTTAATGGGACAAACAACAAAACAACTAATGTCGTCTCCAGGAAAGCAGGTGTTAGTGAGTAAGTGAAAACGTTTTGTATGCATGTGTTGATATTCAGTGTGTGTGGCCTGACCTCCAGCACAGCACACAGTTTCCCTCCGGCCAGGTTCATCAGGAGATGAGTGAGGTGGGCAAAGATGTCCGGGCTGGCACACATTTCACCCTGAAAATAAAGAAGAAATCTAAATATGTTTAGTCAGACAGGGCACAGGGTTTTACAGCAGCAGTGTTTCCCATACATTGATTCATTTGTGGCGGGGAATCTCATAAAAATAATTTAAAAAATATATTATTGTTTTCTTGTTTAACCTTTTTGTTTTTTTGGTGGTCTAATGGATAGTGAGGTGGGCTGATGATCGGAAGGTTGCTAGTTCAAATCCCGCCTGGAACACCACTACTAGTGTGCCCTTGAGTAAGGCACTTAGCCCGCAGTTACTCCAGGGAGACTGTCCCTGTAATTGGTCATTGTAAGTCGCTTTGGAATAAGGCGTCTGCTAAATTGTAAATTATATTTTTGGGAGAATAAAGCCCACAGATCCTCAACTCCGGTGTGTCTCACGCATTAACAACGCAACACAGAGCAACAAGAACGTTGTCTGCTACAGCAGCCATGAACTTGCATGTATTTTCTTATTTGAGGGGGGGGGGCGGTGCGGTGCCCCCACAAATAGAATCAAATGTTGTGGGAAACACTGAGCAGTCACATTTCATTAGATGGAAGAACAGGACATGAGTGCACACACATATCTGCTTCATTATTTCATTTTCTGTACCTCTGGGTCGCCGATGGCCGAGTCAAAGCCTGCACACACCAGGACCAAGTCGGGATTAAACTGTCATAAAGAATGCAGAATGATTAATATATTAACATTCATTTAATATCACACATCAGTATCTGTTAGCTAAATGGGATTTCTTTCAAATTGGCTTACCTCGTATGCGACTGGCAGGAGCATGTGACAGAAGACTGAGAGATAGTCACTGTTCTTCATTCCCACCTGAAACATCACAATGGGAAACCATTATAAAAACATTCAAACGTAAAAGCTCATTTGAAATCAGTAATAAAAGGGTTTTTATGAGATTACCCGCCACAAATGAATTCGCTATTCAATAACTGGATTAAATATTTTTAAATCAAGCTCAAATAAAACAGCAATATTTTCAGATTTCAGCTTTTAAAAAATCAGTAACGCCGCTTGTTTGTTTGATTGTATTACCATTGTTTTTTACCGGGGGGTCAGACAAAAAAAGCAATTTAAAAGACCATGTTGCGGACTATTAACGTATGATAAGAGTTCATTCTAATTTAAAAAAAATACATTCAATAATTATTTGATTAACCAATTTAGATGATGGATAATTAACTTAGTTGCCATACTTTTCTTGAATTGTATACAGAAATTAATTGCTATTATTGTTTCACTTCTCCTTCAACTTATTCTCTCAGTAAATACAAAAGATAAAACAATTAATGCGGCCTAGCAAATTAAAAACTGTGACTTTTAAGTATTTCTGTGGTTACTTACTTTGTTCCACGGCACATTTATATTGAATCCCTCTCCTTTCTCTTTGCCAACATTGTCGTAGTCGGATTCTCTGAGTTGAGGCCAGAATTTCTGATGCTCGTAGCGGTGCCATGAGAAGTAGAGCACGCTGCGAGTAACAATGTAGTATGCATCATTTATAATGATAGAGGAAAACATCCAGATAGCAATTCAGGTCCTTCACTCAAGAGGAATGACTCACCTTGGATCATCTTCAAAAGAGTACTGCACCCCTTGGCCGTGATGCACATCCCAGTCAACTATCAACACCCTGGAAATATATTTTAAAAAGTAAATACGTATATTTTGGCCCAATTTATAAAGAAGATCTTGAATGGATTAACCAAGTGATACCTTTTAACCCCATATTTCTGCTTGGCATAGTGAGCTGCTATGGCCACATTATTGAACACACAGAATCCACTGGCAGCACTGCGCATACTGTGGTGTCCGGGTGGTCTGTGAAATGAAAGGAAGGGGGTTTACGTGTCAGGGTGTATTTGCAGGAATTGATCATCATTTAGCCAATACAGAAAACGAAAGCCTGATGACATACAAACGCTTAGTATTAGTTTATTATGATATTAAAAGTAGAAAAGGAAGTCAATTTATGAATCTGAGAAGCTAAAAAAAGAATAGCTGGTATTTGGTAAAGGCTGCCTTAATGACATTCAATCTTAGAATCCCATTACCATCTTTAAAAGTGTATTAATGTCAACATCCTCAAATAGATCAGATAGCCCTGATTTACTAATTAGCTGATTATTCCACAATATTCTCATTTACCATTTTTTAATTAAGAAAATATTGTAATGAATACTTTAACTGATTGTTGTTCACGTTTCATCCCAGCTGTTCATATTATAATCGATTTACTTAGTGAGACTGTGCAGAAAGTGTTTAGTTTGACATGAAACATTAGTAAAAACATTGTCTAAATCCTCAGAGATATGATCAAATAATGACATTCCTATCAATACATGGACTAAACCTTTCAGCATTCAATCTGAACAAAACCATCAACCGTACAAGAGATAGACTCATACACATGAATTGTAGCATCAGCGTTAATATCAGCTTGTTCTCTCACCTGACCAGAGCCATGCCGTTCCTCACCTTCCCCGTCATCACACTGTCCACCAGCTGCAAAGAGGCGCCTGCAGCCAGCTTGGCACAGTGATAGATGTTCTAGGACAGAAAAAAAGGAGTATTAATTAGATATACAAAAATAATAATAATAGCTACCACTCAGTAAGAAAAAGTATGTTTCCGACTTACTGGATGGAAGTAGACGTCCCCATACTGCAGGGTCAACTCCTGCAGGTCCTCCAGAGTCATAAAGGGGGTCTTCTTCACCGCCTCCAAGTACTCCCTCACTTTTAAAGTAGTAAAGCACATAGCTGAGTGGCTTTGGGATATTATGTCAGCCTCACACAGAGGAAAGAGGCAATGACTGACCTGTGAACCAGCAGGATGTCTTCATCCGTTGCCTCGCGGACAGGTACAGAGACGCATCGATCAGCAAGACCCGAGTTTTTCAAAGCTTCATAACTCACTATCAGACGCTCAGGTACCTCGATCTTACATGCAGGGCTGGAGAGAAAACAAATCTAAATTATATTCCATGTAGTATGATATTAAGATTTCTATTTTCGTGTTGTTTTGATCTGTAACTCAACATCATTTGTACATGTCTTTTTGTCAGTAGTGGTTAAAACATTTCTCTTTAACACCTATTGTGCACAGGCATCCTAAAATACCAAGAAGAAAAAAATGGGTTGAAATTAAGCTCAAAACAATTGGATACTACCCTGACTAATACAAATACAAAATGTAGTACAGTATTTAAAAAAACAAAACAAGATGAATTGGGGCCGGAAATGCATATAAATGTGTGTATAATAAATGTGCAAAAATTACCATATTGCAGACACAAAGAGCCCAATACCTCCTTAAACATGTGGCTCAACAGATCAAGCTAGTTTGAATAATAAAATGCTAATTGTCCATAAACTTGCACTACATTAACATAGCAATAGGAGACAGAGGAAAGATGAGAAAGATATTTTAGAACTTTTTTTTTTTTAATAATAAATACTGATAAGATGAGGGTGCTCCTCAATAACCACCCCGGCTAGCTACAACAAACCGCAACTCTAGTTCCTACCATTACTTGAAGGCACAAACGAATGACTTATCTGAAGTAACTAGTAACCATTTCCTGCACTCTGTTTAAAACCCTTTGGAGTCCAGGGCTAATTTGGCCTTTTTCGCATACTTTTGATTTGTCTTACTAAACCCCATTAAGAAATGTTTGGCATGTCAATGTTTGGTATCTTTTTTTTAAAGGACAACCTCACCTATATAACCTGATAGTTATTTCTGTCATTTTGAGATACTATATGAACATTTTGGACCCAAAATCACAAAAAAAGTAAAAACAGATTTTGATAGGTAACACAAACATACACAACGAAACCATTTGAAAGCTGGACATATATACATGGGATGTCACTATGATAATGTGAAAGTTTGATTGAGGTAGCATGAACCTATATACACATTTTATGAACAAATAACAGGTGTATAGGCTTTTTTCCCTCATTTCTCAAGTTCTGTCAACAGTGACACAGTAGGCACAAAACATTTAAAAGCTTAAATAATGTACATGTGATTTCATTCTGATATGGCAAAAGTGTTATTATAAATATAATACAAATATATATATATACACATGATGTACAGAAATCTGTTTTTTCTGTCTTTATCTGTGCCACGCTTCAAAGCAGTTTCAGTCAACTACGACACAGAGGGCAACATCACAGGCTCCTCCTCCTCCTCCATGTCAAAAAACAAGCTTATAGCTTGACTCACGTTCAGAGTTCTCTTCATTATAGTTGAATCTTCAAAACTCTAAATCTATCTAACTATATCTAAATTCTCAATGTGTGTCTGTCACTTTACTTCAATCGCAGTCTCCCGCCGTCTCTCTTTGTCTCCCGCCGCCTGTCTTCGTATATCTTCGTCTCTCTCCATTTCCCGCCGTCTCTCTTCGGTTCCCGCCGTCCCTCTTCGTCTCTTTTCGTATCACTCCGTTTACCTGATTACCTCACCCCCTCCCTGGTAAATACATCCTGTTGAGCAGAATCTACAGTTTCCAGTATTTTCCGTTTCGTAAAATGATAAAATACGGCGAAGATATTAAATATGTGCTTCCATTATTCATACTTTTAAAATAGTAGTATTAACTTTATATCATCGTATCTCCGTGTTTATTGGGTCTTTTTGCATGAAACAAAGACTGGCATATCGTTTCAAGCCAGTACTTTCGACAGAAATACACATATACATCCTGTTGAGCAGGATCTACAGTTTCCAGTATTTTCCGTTTCGTAAAATGATCAAATACGGCGAAGATATTCAAATATGTGCTTCCATTTTTCATACTTTTGAAATGTATTAACTTTATATCATCGTATCTCCGTGTTTACTGGGTCTTTTGCATGAAACAAAGACTGGGATATAGTTTCAAGCCAGTACTTTCGACAGAAACACACGGCAATGTTGTCCGGACTGTTGTTTTTATGCGACACCGGCTTGAACAGGTCATGTGATCTGATCACGCCGGCGTGACGGTCGACTCCAAAGGGTTAACACACATTTACTAACCAGTGACACCCTTTGGACTCAGAAAGATAACGTTACATTCACACACGTTGATTAACCAGTAGCTAGCTAACGTTAGCCGAGGCAAGCTACAGTAACTTTAACAAACAAACCACTTTATATATAAGCATAGAGACATTGTGTCTTACTCCTGTCATGTCGATTACTTACTCAACCCAGAGCAGTTTGTATTTGGTCATCTCCTCATCGTAATCAATGCTGTTCCCATCTTCAGTACTTCTCGGACGAGCTGCAGCACTATGACAACAGTGCAACTTTCTGTAAGTTAGAAACTGTTCCTAATATAAGCGGTGCACGAATTAACTGGACAGAGAATCAATGAATTAAGCTGCTGTTATCAGACTTTCACCGTAATGTGAATAGTTTACCATAAACTGTAGTTTACTGATAGCTTTTTCTTTCTGCATTGAAAACAATAGAGGGTTTCTCAATACTTAAATATCCCTTCCTCGACTCCCCTCCTCGAGACTTGGTGCCGCCCACAGGAGATGCGAGCAGGAGGACTGAGGAGGGGTACCGAGGAGAGAGAAGTGGAAGCAGCAGGCGGTTAGAGAAATGAGAACTCCTTGTCACTACCCGATCTGCAGCTCTTGCCGATCTGCAGTGCGCAATGTGCGAGATGGTCCGCCATATTGGACAACTCCGACGGCAACCCAAGTAGGACAATATTAACACAGTGGCTTTGGCCAAAGCTCAAAAGGAAAACTCGAGAGAGATGAGTTATTGTTATTACAAACGTGACTTTCACTATTATTTAACAACTCTTTTTATTGGGTTCTTTTATTTGGGGTTAAGTACATTGTCAGAATAAGTGAGGAATGAATTTTAACTTCTTAGACCTATATGCCATACATTTTTGCACACATTCACAGTAAATATGTATTCAGTATATGATAGCTGTCTAACAGAAGTTAAATGCATTCCTCACTATTCTGACAATGTACTTAACCCCAAATAAAGAACCCAATAAAAAGAGTTGTTAAATAATAGTGAAGTCACGTTGTAATAACAATAACTCATCTCTCTCGAGTTTTCCTTTTGAGCTTTGCCAAAAGCCACTGTGTCAATGTTGTCCTACTTGGGTTGCCGTTGGGAGGTGTCCAATATGGCGGACCATCTCGCACATGCGCACTGCAGATCGGGCAGAGCTGCAGATCGGGTCCTCTGTGCGGTCATTTTAAAGAGACGTCCATTAATGATGACAGGAGGCACAGCAGCCCTCTGTCTGATGGACAGATGTGTATCATGATGACTTATATATTTACTTGTAATTCATTCACAGTGGGGTATAATGAGACAATAACAGGGCATATCACACACACATATGTATATAAATATATACAATTTCAGAATCAAACAAGTATGAGAGCACTCTCATAATAACGTGACACAATCAGAGACCTGGGATATACCCCCCCCCCCCCCCTCTCTCTGGTCGCTGAAATGGGGAATTGAAATTACATGCCAAAAGTTGTTACAAGTATTCAAAGTAAGCATAGGACACCAAACCAACTGATACCCGTCTGTCCGCCGCATCTACGCACTGTACAACACACACCTACACACTGTACCACCACCTACACACTGTACCACACACACCTACTGCTCCTAAAACATAATCAGGCTACAGCCGTTGTGTATTTTATTATGTGAAGCACTAAATGGTCTTAGAAAAATATCGACTCTTTGTTTGTAGATATCTACTAACTACAGCATACAAAATACAGAAAGTAATGTAGGCCTGTTATACTGAGTGATATATATTTTACACACTGCTCTGCTTCTGCACGGACCTCTCAGCTGTTCGCCTGGTAAACATCGCGACGCGATGAAAGCAGTTACTAATAATATCCAAGGGATGCATGCAGAGCCTGTCATTGGCTGAGATAAGTCCGGCCGTGCGTCACGCCTCCACTGTTCCCGGAAATGCATCCACGAAGGAGCCGAGGAGGAGCCATCAGTGTCTCCTCGGTTAGAGCTCCTCCAGAGAGCCTCCTAGACGCTCGGTCCTCGAAGTGCAACATGGTGCGCTGAAATTCATTTCCGGGTCACTACCGGAGGACCGAGGAGTCGAGGAGGGGAAATTTGAGTATTGAGAAACCTCTAATGTGGACATCTGAGTCTGATGGAGGTTGTCAAACTGTTTGATGGAGCACTACCGCCACCCTCTGGATGGGGTCTGGTACTTGAAATATTACTTATTTTAAATGGCAAATGCAAGTTATCTAACGTACAATATACTGTTATTATTACTATTGCAATGAGTGCCTTTCACGTGCAATCCACATCTGTACATATTGTCCTCAACCATGTTAAGTGTAGTTATGTTAGCTTTATTCATTGTAACCTTCTAAGGGTCGTTGCATTTATTTTAGTCTTATTTGTTTGTTTTATTCTATATATGTTACACCTATAGGACCAGCACAAAATAAATTACGTTGTGCCTTAATAATGACGATAAGTTCTTGAATCTTGAATCTGACCAGTAGGGAGTAGCAGCCTAGTAGGCTACACTTTGCGGTTGATAGCTGGTGTAGTTCAACTATATTCATATTTGCATAGTGATTGAAGTAGTTAACTTAAATGACTATTTTGTCACTTCCTGGCAGGTCAATTACTAAAACTACGAACCCAGTTTGAGACATTAAAGCATTTCATTGAGGTCTGACTTCAATCTGTGGACCTTTGCTGCATGTTGTCCTCTTATTCTCCCCCTTTCCATATATCTGTTTGTCTTTGTACAAACATAGTTAAACAAATTACCCTTAAAGAATCAATACATATGTATGTGTTTACTTTTCTAGCAGCTGAACTTATTTGGCTTGCTATTTGAACCACATGTTTAACATATAAATAGATGTGCTTTATTTTCTCACAATTAAAAGACAAATACGTATTTACATTATTAATATTTTAATAGAAAAAACAACAGTGCAAGACAAGTCAAATAAACAACTCACAGTATAAATGAAAATATAAAACAGATCACATGTCATGATAACATTGACCATCAACTATCTTTTAGGAAGGGTTGGCATCTTCCTGTGGGAATATGTAGATCGGAATTTCATTTCATTATTTTCATTAATGTTAATTTGATCAGGATGTTTTAATTAGAAAATATCGACCTTTGACTCAATGTCTTCCAGGGTCTGAGTTGCTTGGAAACTCAAGTCATTTGTCGATATATACTGAGAAACTGCAGAAAACCATATCACATCCGACCCTTCCTTATTGTCAACAAAACACATTCGGCTTGATGTCCTGCGTTCCTTGATGTTTTAATTAGATATGACTCTTTAATTTCAAGCAGTTATCTCAGCAATCATCCCGCTCAGCCTCTCCTCTTCTCCCTCCTCTGTCCTATCTGCTGTTTCCTCTTGTGTTCTTGTGGGAACAAGCTGAACTCCTTCCTCTTCTCTTCCTCTCCTCATCCTTCTTCCCCCTCCCTTCCCTCTTCCTCCCCTCCTGCTGACCTACACAACAAGAGAAGGGCTACCCTGACACCTCTTCTGGAACGAGGGTCGCAGGCAGCGTACAGTAGAGGGTTAAGGCAGGAGTTGAGATAAGCTAAAACTGTGACATACGGTGAGCAGCCAGTAAAATATGATCCAAAGAGCAGGAGTACGGGACATAACCAAACTCCAGCAGCATGGAGGACCAGTCTTATTAACATGCAGGGGAAGCCAGCACAGGAAGGAAAGCCATTACTAGAGTGACAATGACCCTGAGGAGTCTTCGCTGGCGCCTGCTGGTCAGGGCAGAGTGGCCCCGTCCAAATGTCTGCTGAGGAGCCTGGGCCAATGAGCAGTAGCAGACCAGCAAGATGACAAAGAGGAAGCAGGAAGCAATTAGAGTTGATTTAAGGACTCAAAGCAGCAGCCCCACTCACACCTCTGCCCTCTCTCGATCCGCCTCCTCCAGATCGCTCAATCAGCATGGAGTAATCCATCTGGCAGATGAGGATGACTGATCCAGAGTCAGTGGTAGGATGAATTTCTTCATAATCATAATAAGACTCAGGGTCCCGCTCCCCTGACAGAGCGCAGCAGCAAACCAGGAAGTGCCAGCACCCCTGCCAGCACCCACACCCCTCCAAGTACCCACAATGCCCCTGCTGGGGCAGCTCTGTGGGGCGTGGGTGGCTGGAAGTGGCGTCTCCCAGTCAGAACCCAGTACGCTCCCACACTGAGCATGCTTCAGACTGAACACGCTTGGCGTACATGTTGAGCGCCGTGAGGAAGCTGCTGATCTGGCAGAGGGCTGCCCAAAAGGCCAGTGGTAGCCCATGGCCGTGTACACCGCCCACAGAGGGAGAGTGACGAGGAAGCAGAGGTCAGCCAACGCCAGGCTGGCTATCAGGGAGTCTGTGAGTGAGCGGGGGGGGACGGGGGGATGTAGGGAGGATGAGAGGAGGAGGCGGAGGAGTGAGAGGAGGGTCTTTGTTCTGATGAAGGGTCCATCTGCTTTCTTCTGAGGAGATCCACCAGTGTTGCTAATGCTCTGCTGTCTGATTCTGATCAGGCCAGTGATGTGAAACAGGTCTTTCCACTTCCCCTTCCATCGGGGTCGGTCCAGGTAGGCCCACAACACCAGGCCGTTGCCGAGGCAACCAACCCAAAAAGGCCAGCAGGTAGACGGACGGGATGATGGAGAAGGAGGGAGACCAGTCGCTGTAGTCGCAGTGGAAGAGGGCAGAGGGAGAAGGAGAGGGGGAGGTGAGGAAGTCTGACATCTGTGCGTCCGTCTGCTAAGTTTCTAAATATAATGAATCGCCATTGTCATCCCTGGCGTCCCAATACTGAAGAAAAGTCCAAACGCCTGCACTGGTACTATTGTTCCAGGGCCGAAATTCCAGTAGGAGATGAGTCCCTTGTTCAGTCTCACAGAAGGTTAAATTGGATGATCTAAAAGTACAAAAAAAGCAATGAGATTCTCAAACTTTTGCAACAGGCAAAAACACTACGTGCACAGCTCATAACAACAAGTCAAGTTTAGCCAACAGACATCTTACTTTAGGAATTGTGTCCAGGCATTTTGGACTCATCTGCCAGAGAATGTTGCAAACAGACTTTTTTTTTAACATGCAAACAACAAAGGTCTTCAGTGCACGTGAACTGTGTTGGTCCCTGTCATGCTCATTGCTGTTTTATGTTCTCTTGCTGCAAAGATGTCAGATGACTTAAGGCGACTTTTAAAGCAAACAATGTTGTGTTTTTATGCAACACCATTTGAAAGAAAAGTGTAACTCCTACAGGACGAGGAAGGTTTGGATCAAAAACACACAAATAGACAGATTCTCACACTGCACTAAAGCAGGAACATTACATACAGTGAAGCAAGGGACCTTTGCCAGGCATTGATAAACTATTGGTAAAAAATAGCAGCATGTGAATTTTATGTCTGTTCTGCATTTTCCTTTTGCAATATCTGGACGACTACAGCTTTATAAAACATCCTGGCTCTCTAGACTAAATGAAGAACTGCTCTGGAGAGGAATGATGACACCTACCCTCAGGCCACTTCATAAGATTGGATGACAAAATCATTTTCGAGATGCTGTGAGGATTGGGTGATGATCATTGTGGAGCAAAATTCAGCCGCTGTCCTCTCCTCCTGTCTTCTCTTCTTTCACTTTCTCTCTGCCACTTTTCCTCCTCATCCTCTCTACATCTATACTGAGCCGGCTGAGGAAGGTGTGTCTTCCTCTGAGTCTGAATAGATAGCACAGTCTCCATACACACACATGCACCCCCCCCCCCTCCCCCTTTCCCCCCCCCCCCTTTGTTTCTTAAACCAGACCACCCCAGCAGAGATACGAGACCTGCAAACAACCCCCCCCCCCGAACTACCCAAACACACACACCTCCCGTGAGACACAATAACATCACCCATCCTTCCCCCTGCAAACACACACAACCTGAGGACTCACAAATAGAAACACAAACAGATTTCCACAATCCTCTAGGCTGCCCATATTCTCAACTCACATTACAGAACACAGATGTGTGCAAAACACTAACACAACTCTTTTGTTGTGTTTCCCATGTTCAAACACACAGTGGTTAAATGTAACAACCCCACACAAACAGCCCTCACTTTCCCTCACAAAGAACGGGAAAGTGGATGCATGATACAGCCTTCATGCATATATTTAAAGGGCCTTTAAACCATTACTCTGGACAAACCTGCGTTTAAAAAACACAGCCTGTGTCAGATCTTCTCTGCCCAAACGATTCAATGCTGAAAATCTTATTAAAGTACAGTCTCTAGTGTGAAGTACACTGTTGAGGTAGTAACTTTACTTGCGCATACTACTTCTACTCCACTACATTGTAAAGGGACATATTCTACTTTTTTACTCACTGCTCACTATTTGACACACATAAGTTAAGAGCTACTTTGATTAGACCTCCTAAATATAAAGTGTATTGGTGTATAAGTTGGCAAAGACACAACATTTGTGTCATAGTTACAGCCATTGCAGGCAATATGCTATGAGAGAATAAAAGGTTATTTGTACTTGTACATTGTCTCCTTATCCCTCATACGTGATACAGCAATTTGCAAATACAGGAGAGATAGTAGTATGGCTAGCAGGGCTGTCAGTCAAGTTTTATCATCTTATCAGAGTAATGTTTTTGATAAGTGACCAAAAGTGGAATATAAATGAACTTAATAGATAACTGCGACAGTAATATTTTCAACTTTATTGAGAAAAGAGAAGATATTCATACTGACCATAAACTGTCTTCCTAATCAACAGCCAGAATATATTTGTTGTTATACTCAAATTATACGCATACGTACGTGATTGATAGAGCTTTTGTTTGTTTTTTAATTTTAAAGCATTTTAAAGTACTGTTTCCCTGTTATCTAATCTTAGTTATTGATGGATGGACAGAGGGATGGATGGATGGACACTACAGGTCAGTACGGGGTTACAGTGTAAACAGTGCAGATGTCCCGATAGTGAACAGGAAGTGTTTGTTACCACCAGGGGCAGAGGTCACACTGCCATCAAATGTTGTTATGGAAACAGATGTTTCTAAAAACATTCCAGTCTTTTCTACTATCTCTCTCTCTCTAGCTCTCTCTCTCTCTCTATCTCTCTCTCTCTCTATCTCTCTCTCTCTCTCTCTCTCTCTCTCTCTCTCTCTCTCTCTCTCTCTCTCTCTCTCTCTCTCTCTCTCACATACACACACACACACACACACACACACACACACAATGAAAGAAAGGCCAGAGTAAATACAACTGTTTCATTGAGAATCCAACTGTGGGGAGGATGCGCTGTGGGGTAACAAACAAACGCACAGATCAAGGGTTGGTATTGATAGCAGATACAGATACGAGCACCTCAACATGCTTGACACTACTGTTTGCACTAAAACATTATCTATTTGGGTTAATTATAAGACATTGTAGCCACATATGTATACTCAGTAGATTGAAACATCATTTTAACAGTATGTATCTTAAAAGTGTATGTCATTACAATTGTTAATAGTTTATGGGTTCATGGGGCTTTAAAATAAACACCTAGATATAGCTTAGTGCTAAAATATACAGCGGCTTTGCTTAATTGCATGAGTATCAATTACCAGAAGGTTAAAACAAGTCTTTAGGCCGGTAAGAACTTAGACTGGAAACCTGTAACGTCTGAGCTCATCTGACATTTGTGCAATGAGGCTTGAATTAAAGGTTTCAAATATTAAAAATAATAAATGACTGTTTCTGGCATAATTTTGTCATTTTTACAGCTGACTCATTGAAGGAAATCAAAGGTGTTATTAATAATGGCTTACAGGAACATTTTGTGTAAATGGAGCAGAGTCACCATTAATGTTATTAGTCAAATGTGTGCTGTGAAAGAAAGGCTTATTGTGTGGGTGCTTAGACTCTTCTTGATTGATAGTTTTCTTTATGTCATGTTCAGTTTTATTTCGGTACAGTGATGACTTCATTCCTGTATAATTTAGACCCGATGCCGCTTTAGCCAGAATGACTCAGAAAGGAGCGTGTTTGAACAGCTTTTAGGATCTTCTTGAACTGTGCCATCCACCAATGGATTTTCAAACATGGTAATAGTTTGCCTACTGGTAATGTGAATAAGATAAGCATTTGCATAATATGCCTGGGACAGTATGAAGCACCGAGGAGGCAAAGTCCACATAGCAGGACGACCTTTCAAAGGGATTAAAAGCACCGTGGATTGGAAACGGAACAATTTCATAATGATTGTCTCCAGAGCATATCAATCGATCCTCTTTGTTCTTGTCATTGTGATGGCAGGAGCAGAGGTGCAGGAAAACCTCTCTCCCAACTGTAAACAGTTCCTGTACATGGGCACGCTGCCTCGAGGGCTTCAGCAGCTGTCTTTTAAAAAGATTTGCCAGTTCTACGAGGGCAAACCACGATTCGTCACCCTGTTCGACACCTTCAGCCACATCCCCATTTATTCTGCGTACACCTTCAAGCGCTCAGACGGCTCCAAAAAGGTGGATGTGCCTTGGATGTATGAACCACAGGTAGGGGTTGAGTATTGGATTTGCTGTCTTAACCTGCTTTGAAAAAAGCATACAGTCCTATGTTTATGCTAAATACTTTAAATCTACTTACTTAAACACACATTTGAGTTTTTATTTAGGTCAATATTTATCTCCACAGCTCTCCACAGTGTCTGATTCACGTGAGATGCAGCCCTTCCCTTCAGAAAACCTTCACAAGAGCTTTGAGGATGCTCAGGCCGTGCTTGAAGACTACTCCAACAGTGTCATGTTTGAACGTGGTCAGCTGAATCCGGACGAGCACCAGGCCGACATCCATGACAAAGCCTCCACCTACACGCTGACAAACGTGGTCCCTCAGGTCAGAGAGTTCAACATTGGCCCCTGGAAAGATCACCAGCACATGATTCGCAGGCGGCTCAACAACTACTGTCGTGGCACCGCATATATAGTCACCGGGGTCACGACCTCTGGGCACAGCATCCGCAGACACAACATCAACCGCCTGGGCATCCCCACCTACCTGTGGTCGGCATACTGCTGCATCGATTTTGACCACAATGCACCATTCTCCGAGCGCTCAAAGTTTCCTGTGTTTGCAGCTCACGGGCTCAACGACAGGCAGGATAACAAGGTCCAGGAGATGACGGTGCAGCAGCTGGAGGACTTCCTGAAGAAGGTTACCTATGTCGACAGCTCTTTCCAGATCTTCTATGACAACTGCGTGGCTCTCAATAGTGCCATGCCTTGAGAGAAGAAGATTGGTCCTTTTATATTTACGCAATTGTCTTTAAGATTCCAATTCAGCCGTCAAATAGGAGTAAATATTGAATTACTTTATGCAGTTTCTGGGGTAATTTAAACTTGATGCCCCCTTGTCTCAATTTCTTCACCAATATATAATCTAGCATATCTTTATTTGCTCTTTGGCAGCTTGTTTGCAGATTGAAATGTAAATCCCACCACTATTACACTGATCTTTTCTTATTTAACGTGGTCAAAGTGTAAAGAATATAACCCCAAAGGTCCTCTTACAAACTTTTCCGAGCACCATTTGCTGAGAAGGATGTGTTTGAAAGCTCTGAAAAGGTACTAAGTGGACCTTTGAGCTTAGATTTGTATACATATCATTGTCCCCAAAGGTTCATATTGGTCTTACATTAAAACATTAGTCGGAGTAAAACATTTGAAATGATGTTGTACTTGATGGTGCGTCAACTAGCTTGTGTTGCGAGTTCACTCACCATGAAAACACTAAATGGTTGTACTCTTCCTTCACTCTATCCTTATCTGATGTTAACTTACTGACTGGGAACTACTCCAGCCTCTGTAGGCCTTTTGTTCATCGCCGACAGATTAGACCAGGAGTTTTACATCCAGCCTCTTAACTGCAGCACTACTATACACCTTTTTAGTTACCAACAGAGAAACTCATGACCAACTGGTGTACAATCCACATTCTGACTTATCAATCTGTTATCCTCAACAAGACGATTCCCATCAAATAGTTTTACTTATCAATGAATAATAGGAATTAGTGTATCAGAATAGCAAACAGTAAAAAATGAAATGGGCTCGGCTTATTTTGTTATTTTTGAGGTACCTCCTTTTCGTTACATTTGGATTTCAAACTGTGCCATGAAATGTGAACTACAAAAGCTATATTGAGTATAAATAAAATAAGGTGATAATCCCTGAGCTTTTTTGTGTTTATTACTTTTGGTCCAGATCTGGTGAAATCTCTTTTGCTACAGCCTGCCATAGATACTAAAAGCCAAAACACAACAATAAAATGATCCAAATCTCGAAGGGCAGACACAGCCCGAGGGTTAAGATTATGGTTGTAACTGTATTTTGTTGGAGAGGGTAGCTGTATGTTGCCAGCTGGCAGGTCACTGAGCCAGATGGTCGGCTCCTGTTTGACCAGCTGCAGACTGATCAAGAGTCCAACAAATATATTTCCAACCCTTAATTGGAAATACACTTAAGACTTATTGCCAGCAGAGGGAGACAGTGTTCATGTAATATGTATGTAGCTAAACAACTTAGTGACAGGTCCTAAAACCCGGAAGTAACCCGGTTCCCGATTTTGTAAAATAGCTCGAAATAAGGTCTGTGGTTGACACACATTTAAGAGATGGATCACGTTTATTCAGTCGGATAATCTCCACATGTCTACCCTACTTTTATAATTTTCAAATCATAAATCTACCGATCATAAATCTATCAATTAGATTTGTGATTCGAAAATGATAAAAGTACTATATTGTGGGAGTGCTGTTCTAACATCCACTAACAACAAGCATATTATCCTGACTATTAAAAAAGGTGAACAAATACTTCAGTGCATTGAAGAATATGTAAAAAATAATGATTATGCAAAGACATCAGCGTTTTGACAACACTTAATCAAAGACAGACTTCATTTTATAAACTCAACATTTTTAATGTATCTCTTCAAGAGTTTCTTACATTTCACACATTCAGCTCAAAGTTAAAAAACAAAAACTCATATTTCTGTACAAAGCTGAGCAGTTTGTGCAGCAGCATCCTGTAAGCACAACGTCTACCTACAGTAAACCATTTTCAAAATATGCTGATTCATTGCAGGACAGAAACACTTTTAAAAAAATGTAATAATGGTAAATTGTTGCTCTTTGTACTTCAAAGAAATAACAGTTTGGCTTCACATAGAGCCAAATCTCTCTCTCTCTCTCTCAGTTCACTTAAAACGCTCACAAGAGTAAGAAGCCACAGTAGTCGGTGCTTTGCAGCAGCAGTCCGGTTTGAGTGTTTTGGCCTCAGTTGAACCAAGTGGTGTTGAGCTGCGTCTGTTTCTTGATGCTAGTGTCCACCTTGAGGACTTCTCTGATGGCCATGGTAGCGTAGGTTGATGGAGGTAGGGAGAACTCCATCCTCAGAGCCCGATGCTTCCCCTCTGTCGGAGGAATGAGAGAAACAGTGTCAGAGAAAGAGGACGGTCAAAAAGACCCTATAAAGCAAACAAATATCAACATTCATGCATCCCAGCTCTATGCTGCCAATGTATTGCAGATTGTTTAACGTGCCAAATTCGACAGACGTGATATAATGCATCTAGAATAACTAGAATCAACGCCATGTGTTTGAACTCCTCCAACAGAAAGTCAAGTTGCATTTTGCATATTAGTTCTTGAGTTATGGTCCAAAACTTAAATTATCTTTAAAATCGTTCCTCTCTTAGTCCAAGTGGACGTCAGTGCAACATTTGAAGACATTCCCTTCAGCTGTTCCTTAAATATCATGTCCACAAGTAAAGGACAGACGGATGGATGGATGGGCAAACAACCCAAAAACATCTCTCAAGTAATGTAGATTTTGTGATTTGTGGGATCAAAATCCTGGTGGAATTAGTTAGTTAGAGAAAAGAATAATACATTTACCTTTGTTGTAAACAGGAGCGGGTTTATTCTCCAGTTTCTCAAAATCACTATGCACCAGGGAGATCCTGGGGTCATCATACTGAATCACCTCCCTGCGTTAAACAGACAGAAACACCTCAACAGGTTAGAGAATTCACAGTATCATTTAAGTAAAGCATTCAAATACCTGCAGTACACAATAACAATCTCTATTACAATATGGGTAACATTACAGAACCGTGCTGCACCATGTGAAGAAATGATATGCTGTAGAAATTGTGAGAAAATAGACAACCAACTTTTATCTTTGACTACATAACTTGTGTGTCGTGGATTTTATCAGCTAAAAACTCAACAAGAAAACTGACCAAGTGTTATTGTCACAGAAAAGAGACATTGGTTGCTAGTGTCAGACAATGATGTCCTTAGAGTCCGCTACAATACTAGTATTTGATTAGCGACGCACCAGCTGACATCAGTGGGTCTGATGATGATGCGTCTGTACGCTCCGGCCAGAGAATAGTCCTTCACTTTGTGTCTCATGTTGTCGATGTCCAGCCCGTCTGCAGTGAGCAGCTCTCTGTAACCTTTACCCACTAAACAAGATGGAAACAATGTTACAGGCAAATACAAGCTCAGGTCTACATTTTCCTTTGATTTATTTTCAAAGATTTCAGATTTTGCTAAACCACACTTTTGTATTTCTTTCAATTAGCTTTTTATTCAGATCCATGTAAGCAGCCTGTGGAGCTTAAAAGCCTTTTGTGCAGCTCGTGTAGTACCATGCATTAGTTTTAAAGCATCCCAATGTTATTTTTGACAGCTATCTTTTAATCTAACATGCACATTTTCACCAAGAACCACTTCTTACCATGATGAGTGGGGTAGATGACATCGAACCCAGGAAGTGGCATCACGGTGTCATGGATGGAGGTGGTCTCAGCCTCCTCTGCAGACAGCACATGAGCTGTGGCTACATAGAAATATCAAAATACAACATCAGAAGGCAGCACTTGTATCTTTTCAACATTAGGCCAAAAATTCAGTTTCAGGTGGTGCCAAATTGAAAACCCTATGATATTAGGTGCAATATTCATAAATAACACTTATTTTAGTCAATTAAAATACACAAGTTTAAAATACTTTGATTTGGGGTTCTTTAAAACTATAGTTCAAACCATAGTAAACATTGTATAGTGTTTTTGTTATTGGTTTACTTGTCTGAGAGTTTAATGAAAAGACTATTAACACTGACTTTAATATTTATCATAAGCTAATAGAAAGGGGGTCTTCTTACTTCCTTTGAGCACCAGGTCCCCCTCCACAGCCTTCAGGCCGAAGGCATCGATCCTCCGGCTCACCATGGTGTTCCACACCACGCTCTGGTAGCTGTGGACGTACATCAGGCGGTTGTTACGAGGGAGCTGAAAGAATAACAAATACTCGTCAGTGAAAATGTCATGAAAAGTATTTTCCAAGGGTTTGGACATTTAAACAGTTCACATTAGGGACTTTTCAAGACATCGTAGATTGAAATTAAATGAATTCTTCCACCAAGAAAGACATAAATACATTCTTGTGACCCTCTAGATTATTTGCAGCACAACACAACAGTAGAGCATTCATTTTAAGACCTAAAAAGGTGTATTTTTTTGTTGTATTTTAAACCCATTTAGACTTTCACGTCAGAAATCAGATTTGTATGGAACTGTGTAAACCTTCTTTTAAAGTCTCATATTCCTTTGCATTATAAATTAGAACAAAAAACATACATTTACATCGGACCTTTGCAATGGTGGACTTTTGCTGCTTTACTGTATGTTCTGTTTCTTTAAAACACACATTTCCAGCTTATTTATAGCATTATCAATAATGATAAAAAAAGGGCACAAACCATCCCAAAAGCAGTGACGATGTTCTTCTTGCCGTACATGGACAGGCCTCGCAGCAGCTGACCCTCCACGCAGCGTTTGTTGGGAAGCTTCTTCAGGGCCGCCTCGGGGTCCTGACTCTTTGCCCACTCCTCTCTGCAGCGCACCAGGAACTCTTTCTCCGCTGAAAAAGTGTTAACGAGGGTTGAAGGATTTACATATTTCAAACCATATCTAATTTAAATATAGTAGAAGAAAGTGTGACAGACAGAAGTTCCGTACCTCCAGGACGGGGCTTCAGAATTAAATCCACCACCTCATTCCAGTCATTTCTTAAGATAGCCCTGCGCGGAAACAAAATGATTAAAATACTTGAGTAAACACTAATAACATAATCACAATATATGTCAGCCCCCCTGGGTTTGACCTTACTTTCCAACTTGTTGTGTAGGCACGGCCGTGGTGCCAAAGCGCTGCATCCCATAGTAGTTGATGAAGCCTGTCGCCTTGATGGACGTCATGGCCTGCTCGACCTGCTCGTCTGTGCCTGAGATGTTCCTGATTTACAGATAAATCAACAAATAAAACGACAATGAGAAGTACATTCATGTAACAGGGAAGTCAACAATGGTTTCAAGACCAGACACATTATGCCTGAACAATTTAGAAGAATGAGATATGATACAGGACTTCCTAAAAATTAAGGCTAGAAGCAAAACATCATGCTCAAATTTAAACAAAATGAACGGGACAACATTTTTAAACCAGAGAATTGATGCGTTATACATCTTTTTGGGGAGTCATTGACATTTTTTAGACATGGCAGATTTAATATCATAAGGAGCACTATTAACAAAATACTTGATAATACTAGACACACAACCACTGGTTGGTTACAGGTAACCAGCATTCATAACAAACGGGATTTACGTCTACGTAACATCTGCTTAAATAACATCTGCTGACCTGATGACAATAGTAAAGTGGTTGCCCTGCAGCTCTCCCAGCTTCAGAGGATGGTTTTTGTAGCAGAAGTTTCCCAGCTTCAGGTTCATGAGGCACTTGTTGAGGTGAGACAACCTCTCTGCTGTGATCCTGAGAGGACAGGGACAAGGTTCATTTAATCACTCATCCTGTCAAAATGCTGCCTAGTAACAGCAGAAACTCCTCCAGCACGGATAAGATGCACCATGAACCACTTGTTCAGAAATCATACACAGACAATGAAATGAATGCACAGTAATTAAAGTTGTGATAAGCTTAAAGCATTACACACTCACTTGAGCACGGCTATCTCCTGCACAGTGACGGCTCTCTTGTCCTTGGTTCCCATGTAGGAAAACATGTTGGGTCTAAGCCTAGAAAGACAAATGAAGAAATGACGGTTCAAATCCTATTTCATTGGGCAAATAACTCTCAATCTGTCTCTTATGATTAAATGATTATCCTTTTTTAAAGTTGAACACAAACCTGAGGAACTTTGAAAGCACATTGATAGCATCCATGGTGTCCTTGTTCTCCTTGTAGAGGACAAAATGGCAGAAACTGCCACGGTTTTTGGGCCAGAAGTGTTTCCTTGGAGCTTTTATGGACACATGAAGAACATAGTAAAGATTGTTGAGCTAAATAATTCACAGATACAAAATACAATATTCACTTTTAAGATTCCAGGTAAAGCTTAACAGATGTTGTTTTTCCACGTGGTTACCTTTAAGTTAAACTCATTTGTGATTGCTTATAATAATGGGGAATACGTTTACTTTTTGATTACAAAAAGAAAAAGCATTTTCCTAGCAACCGACACCTAACTCCGTGTGGGTTTTAACCACATCCTCTGAGGTGTGTGGAGAATAAGTTCTTACCTGCAGTTGCTTTCACCTCTATCCACCAGAGGGGAGCAAAAGGAGGATAGAATAATGTTACTGAGTAAAAGATGTTTAAGGACTGTGGGGTGAGATGTCAGGGATGAGATCTCATGCATGGGCCTGAGAGTGGAGCATGGTATTAAAATGGTTTAAGCAACAAGGGTTTTTTCAAGGCATCACAATACCGAAAGTCTTCATTCTGACCAAATGAAGTCAAAACTCAGACCATATAGCTCAGGGGTGGGCAAACTTTTTGGCTCGGGGGACACTATGAGTTTTAAAATTTGACAGACGGGCCGGGCCAGTAGCAGATCGGTGAAAAAATATTTAGCTGTCCACTCCTCACTTTACACTCAATGTTGACTTTTCTTTTCTTTGGTCCACTCATTGTTACAGATGCAGGTTCAAAGGTGAATTAGGTTCAAAGGTGAATTATTGCGTCATTGCGTAACCGTTTACGTGCCTTCTTATGACCCACACAGCGTTTTACGTCCCTGATTTTCTCCGCAACACCGCTCACAACAACATCAATAGAGGACTGCGTCGGGTAGTTTTTAATTATACGAAGCCAGATTCAATTAAATAACTACTTCTCCAACCTTGTACCTTTCTCCAGAGTGCCATGGTGCATTGTTTGTTAATGTGGTTCAGCTGCATTACTGCCTGCTGCAGTGCTGCTCGTCTACCGGAGTAGATGGGCATGACTTCGCCACTCTATTCTTACCTACCCTACCTTTAACTCTTTTTAGGGTGCAGCTTTATGTTTTATTTATTTCAAAGTGGGCCCATTTTAATTATATATGTTTTCCTTCAAATGTGCAGAGGACTCCCCAAGTGCTGTGTTTAATTTATTTTAAAGTAGGCCTGTGTATTATTTTTAATTCTCCTTATGAGTTATTTGTTTCTTATTAGAGGTTAACAGTTTTATATAATGTAATAAATAGCCTAATAAATGCAAAAAAACTGTTTTTGTCTGATATAACAATAAATACAACTTTATTAGCTATCAAGCTATGAAATATGTTTTGTGGCTCCAGACAAAACATTTTTTTGGAAAAAGGAGCAAAATGGCTCTTTTGGTCAAAAAGGTTGCAGACCCCTGCCATAAATGAATGTGTTTTAGTCTGAAAGCTGTTTGGCATCACAACGCTGTTATGAAAGTTTATCTGGCATTCTACAGGTGATGTTAGCTAATCTTGACTACTTGTTGCTATATTGTGGCATAAGTCGTTTTCTACACGCATATTTTACCGACGTAGTTTTCGTTATGATTTTACTTGTGATGGCCACATGTAGCCCATGTATTGATTCCATCCGATAGCCGCAATAATACAAAACAAAAGGAAAACGTCTGCCTCTTCACAATGGTCAATAACAGTGAACGGATGGTTATTAAAGTAAGGTAAAATGTGTAAAATGTGGTTCTCAGTTAGCACATCACTACCATTTGTTTTGGACTTGCCCTTTAATAGTAACTTTTTGGCAAAAGATCCATGTAGAAATTGAAATAATACTACAGGAAAAAATCCCATTAAACTGGGACGAATTTCTATTTGGGCTCGTACATTCAATCCCCTCAAACTTAAAAACAAAACAATTATTTGGAATTCTTACTGTTGCAGCAAAAAAAGCAATAACTAGAAAATGGCTCAAAGCAGACATCCCCTCTCTTGACAACTGGTATGACAAAATCCATGAAATCTATATCATGGAAAGAATCACATTCTCAATGAGGCTACAGGAAAACACATTTGAGGAAATATGGAAAAAGTGGAGAATTTACATATCCCAAAGACGACCATCCCTTGTTTGACTGTTCCTATACACCGATTGAATGTATATAGATGTGTATGTATGGACACATGTATGTGTGTGTGTATTGTATGCATATATGCATGTTGATATGAATGCATATGTACATGTGTAGACATTTGCTATTTCAAACAACCCCTGTGTACTTTTTCGTTTTTATTTTATTTTGACTAATTTTGTTTGCCATTTCATTTGTCACTTTTGGGTCTCTAAAAATATATGATTTGAAAAACTGTACTTGTATTATAATGTGACCCCAAATAAATAAAGAATTAAAATAAATAAATAAAGTAAGGTAAAATAAACAGAATCACACTAAGCCTGGTTAGTGTTGCCTGACTTTATATAAGTGTTTTTATAAGTGTGTGGTCGCATTCTAGTCACTTTGCTCAGCGCTACTGCTTGTTACAACTGAACTGTTATTGCTCAGGTTAATCTCGACCCCCTCCAATGTAAGCGTGACGTATTTGGTTCTTGGATCTTGCCGGGTTGCTGAGTGGGGCCAGCTGAGAGAATAGACCAGACTCCAGCAAAGGTAAATTGTGTCTAGAGTGCGCCATCTAGTGGGATCAACTGAAATGCCGGGTATTGCAGGAAAAAGGCAAAATGAATGCGGTCTTTAGTATAATTTGGACAATTTTGTACTAATATTCGGCGGGCCGGATTCAAAAGCCCAACGGGCCGTATATGGCCCGCGGGCCTTAGTTTGCCCATGCCTGATATAGCTACTTTTAACAGACACTGCGAGTACAGGTCGGAGCAGAATCATGCAGGTGCCTTGATCATGCACATTCATTAGTGCATGCAGACTTTTGACTGCGCTGTAGTAAACATGCACTGCAGCAGAAAAGCTTAATGTAGACAAGAACCCTGTCCAGACTGTAAAGCTGACGTCTGGTTCTCCTTCTCTCCTCTTACCTGCTAGAGCTTTCTTCCCAGCAGCATGGTAGGCTACTATGAACTTGCGTCCTTCCTTCTCTTCCGTCTTTGTCTCTATACCAGGAAACTGTGTCTTGATGGCTTTGTGAAGCAGTGTCCGCTTCTCTTTAGTATCCTCCATCACCTACAGATGTTAAGAGAAGAGAAAGGTCATCACCTAAAACGTCCACTGGGTTTTGAGTTATGATAAAAAGGGATCCAGTGTGTGTGAACTCACCTCAATGGGGACCGCGTCCTCTTTGTTTTTGAAGAGCTGCAGCTCGCCAAGCTTCTTCTTCTGCTCTTCTGTTAGCACGTCACAATCCTCTGGTTTCGGCTCAGGCTCTGGGGCTTCCTAAATAGAAGAACATTTAAACATCATTTGAAGGTTGCTTTCCACAAAGCTTTCCTTTTATATTTGTTTTGCTAAGAGTGTCAAAGTAACAGTAGTTATTTTGGATTACCATTTGTACTTGTATAATGAATTCAAGACGTCGTTTAATCTCTGAACAAGAAATAATACATTTTAAATGCTTATCGTCCACTGATACATTTAGCCATAGTATTAAAAACTCAATAATAGTCTAATGGAGAAGCTGAGTCAATATGTTTATATGGATCCAATGTCACAAATTTGCCTCAGGGGGTTTTATAATCCGTACAGCATATTACAAAACCCTCTATCTGTATATGACTTGTTTCAGATAAGGATAGCGCCTCCCAAAAAAACCTTTAACAGAGGGAAATTGAGGAAATCTCACAAAAATCAATTTAGGAGAGATCCCTATCACACTGATGGATACCAATATGTCTTGTGTATGGAATTGACCAACGTGATACAATTCCAATATAAACAATTTCACAAAATGATACGTAGAATGTGAAAAGATATGAAAAATAGGGATTCAGGAGGATTTTAAGCTGCTTACAGGTCTGCCTAGAAACACTGGTGATTGAAATGTAATCCAATATCTTACCTCAGCCTCTGGAGGGACGGAGAGGTCATCTAAATGCACAATTTGGCCTTGTCTGTTGATCTCATGCACCACGAAATCTGAATATCTGATAAAAAACCACAACAGATTATCTGTTAAACAATCCAAACTGAAATAAGTTATGCAAACTAGTTAAAAGCTGTCATGACGAACCTTTCTTTCAGGATTCCTGAGAAGCCCTCATGGTCACTGACGTACCTCAGGATACCCACATCCAGCTCAGTGAGGCCATACTTCATCATATCTGCAAAGGTTTCACCTTCCTCTTCTCCATCAACTGCTTCCCCATCAGGCCCTTCCTCCTCCTCATCCACTTTGACTGGAGGGTCTCCATTCTTGTGATCCTTCTCAACTTTGGGTTTCTTCGAAGGTGTGTCTTTGCCTTCTTCCTCCGGACAGCCTCTCTTTTCTCCCACCTGGACTGTGACGGACACGTGCTCAGGCTCAGCCATCAGAGCCAAGCTGTGAGAACAGAGAATTCAAAACATAAAAAGGTAACTCCATTGAAGAGTACACCTACTATGAAAACAATTGTATAATGCCTGCTGATTAAATACAAATAAATACATATTACCGGTAGTGCCATACAGTGTCACATCATAGTAGGAGTACTTACATCTACAATAACATTCATTATATAATGTGCATACATTTCATCCAGTATGATCAAGTTTATAGTTTTGAGAAAACAAGATTCAAAGGTTTTTTTGTCATATGCACAAAGCTACCGAGTGTAGCAATGGCAATGACATTCTTCTGACCTGAGCTCCTCCAACAATGCAACATATAATACAACATAGAAAGTAGTGCAACAAGTCTATATGCATACAACAAATTATATATTTCAATATTAAAATATGATAACTTATTTATTTTCACATTTTGTAGCTGTCTTCCTTTTTCTAACGACAAAATAATAACTAAACTGTGAACCAAAACTATGAATAAAACACTGTGATCATCATTAGTAACATATTGCAAATGCTAAACTCGATTATGCAATCATCTTGAATCGATGCACATAAAACAACTTCAACTGCAGATGTTTGTTTGAGGAATAACAACACACTCAAATCACATTATCGGCCTATAAAACAATGCGATTGAAATGACTTACAGTTTGTGGAGCTGAGGTTGCAAAAACAGATGTGGATCAGGGTAACTCTTCTTGTTGCACAGCTGCCAAACACTTGTAGCAACTTGTTAACGGACTGGAGTTTGCTGAGGCCCTGGAAAGACAAAATGAACATAATAGCAACTCAAAAGTTAGCAAAGCAGCTAGCGCATTCGCATGTAATAGCTAACATTACTTGCTAATGCTAGCATTGGTAACAGCAAAGCTAAGCTAAAACGTCGGGGTAAATAAAGCAAAACCCGACTATGTTTCAAGAGATAGCTCCAATGCAATTTACCTGCGTCTGATTATATGCAATACGGACAGCGTTGAAAGCCAGCTTTTGCCACACACGTGTGTGTGGGGGGGGGGGGGGGGGGGGGGGGGGGGGTTTGTTCCGGAAACAGATCCTACCGCCCACTGCAAACGTTTGGTTAAAGACCTGTCAATCATGCAGTTAGCTTCTCACATAATAATCATAGACTGTATATAATAATACAATTAAATAAAAAACAAATCAACATGATTTTATTCAAATCAATACACAGACATTTACAAAACTCATATAGGGTAAGATAACATTTAAAAAAAATGAATTTACAATTAGAGAGTTAATCGTCTACAATGTGTTTTAGGGAGTTTATATATAAGCATAGGCGACATTTGCGATGGGGACATGTCCTTACCACTTTTTGAAATTTACATTTTTGTCCACACCACCTTTTTAAAGTATAGGGCTAACTTTTAAATGTTCTGAAAAATAAAGTGCACAAATAAATGTAATGAACAAGAACACTGGTTTAGTGTCAAGATTTGCAATTTGGACATGTTAGTAAACTTTTAACAGAAAATGTAAAAATAAGTTTTGTAGCAGCAGGGCGCAGGCACTGCACTTAAAAAAAAGTAATGTAAACCAAAAATAATTCCTCCTTATATGGAGAACGGAACATGACATAAGTATAAATAAATAAATGCATAAATAATTGTATGAATAAATAAATGAATACGGAAATAAATACAGGAATAAATAAATAAAAGAATAAATAAATTAGGAAATAAATACATAAATAAATAAATGTAGAAACAAATGCAGGAATAAATAAACACAAGAAAACATAAATAAATACAGGAATAAATAATCACAAAATAAATAAATGTATAAATAAAAATATATAAGTTGAGAATAAAACAGAACACACACATATTTAATGTATTACATTTATTTTTACTAACATTAATATATTTATTAATTTCTGTGTCTGTGCGTGTTTCACACAATGTTGTTCTGCTTGGTAGCCTTGTATTCTGTGGATACGACAACATTTATAACAATTGTACTTCAATTGCTCTGAAAGCTGTGTCTTTAACAATATATTTGAGTTGCTATAATATTTATATCACTTTTTCTGACCAGTCCCCATTTTATTTAGAAGCTGTGTGTCAAGTTGTACACAATGCAAGGCGAAACACAGTGACTCTTCTGTCTTCAATACATATTTTAAAAGCTTACAGCACCGGGAATTTCCGGCATATTCATGTTTTGTATAAACCTTTAAGCCCCCTGACACAAAAGTACAATTTGTGATATTGGGCTGATTAAATAAACTTTGATTTACTTGTATTGATGTATTTGGTGCAAAAAGTACACTTCACTTCAGTGCCCTCAAGAGCCAGATATAAATGTTTATTAGCGTCAGAAATTGTGTTGCTATTAAAGGGTTTGCTACTACCGAAAACTGAGTAACAGGAGTGCAAGGGATGGGATTTCTAACAGGTTTGAGATTTTGAAGCTCTTCTCCATAGCAGTGAGATAACGCACACATTTAGCAAGCAGCACAATAGGAAAAATCAACGTGATAACTGCTTGGCTGGTATTGAACCGACCACCTTCAGAATCGAAGACAACAGCTCTTCCTCTCATCCACATCCCAATTATGGGCTGTTGTTCAGAAATGATCAACTCATAGCCGGAATGTCCCAATCAAGATGAGTATTTTGTTGTTTGAATGGAGGATTTGTTTTTTATTGGAAAAATACCTGAAGTTTGGTTGTTGGAAAGGTACCACCAAGGCTTAATTCCATTGTTTGTAAAGGACAAAAGAAACATGACTCCAGATGCCCTGGTAGCCTTGTGATTTCTGAACAGATGTAAGAACTGGACTGTCACTTCCTGTGATGAGTTTCAACAAGTGTTTTTACAATATCTCCTCTGACAAGTCCTTTCCTCCTCATGATAATGTTATAGGTATAGGTAAGATGTTAATGCAACATTTGTGTGTGACTTTGGCTCAAGGGGGTAAATGGAAGTCTTCCAAGCTGAGGGTCAGCGGTTCAACTCCCAGCATGATATTGTTTTGTTATTTTACCTCACTGAGCTGCCCGGGAGGAACTCTTGCAAGTTATTTCAAAGTAATAGCTCTCACAAACTCTTGTAAAAACGTTTTTAATTGTGGTGTAAAAAACTGAAAAAAGTAGACAGATATCTAGGCTTAATTCCAGTTTTTTCTAAAGGACATATTCAGGTAATCAAGTCTAACCCTACAAATGAGATTGTTTTATATTATTTACTTATTTCCATATTTATTTTTTCTTGTGTTTATTTATTGCTATATTTATTTAAGTTTTTTCACTTTTATTTATTGTTATATTTTTTGTTTCCTGTATTTATGCATTCATTTTTTGTTTACCCTTGTCATGTTCTGTCCTCCATACCCGTGTGCTTGTTGTGTGCATAAAGACAAATTCACTCAAGATCACATCACAGCAAGACATATGGTTGGGCGTTCAATGTTTTAGAAACACTTTGGTCTTTGGATTGGTTTTTCATGCAGGTGCTCAACACCCAGGGGAGGGACATCCTTTGTCTTCTCCTATGCTGATGTTAAATCAGGAAAATGGTCCCCACCACTTTTTCTAACAAAGTGCATACAAGATATATTTTTAATTCACATAAAACTCCTGTTAAATCGGAATGAACTTTACATGAAAATACATGAAGAAAAATCAAAATGGAATCAACTTACTTCAATTAAAGTCCCAAGCAATCCTGCAGTTAATTGGAGATATTTAATAATAGCAATAAATATTGATGATATCGGTGTTGTGGCTTAGATGGTTAAAGCGCCTGTCTAGTAAACAGGAGATCCTGGGTTCGAATCCCAGCGATGCCTTTTCACTGAGAATTAACGCAAGATGCCTCGGATCGGATTTACATTTGCAGGGAAACGTATCAATAAGGTAAACCAATAAAGACTTGTTGGTTGTGTTAACTGTGAATCAAACACGCTGTTTGCAAATATGACATCATGGTTACTTCTGTCAATGCTACCATGTTTCCTCCCATATTATGGTTTCCTCCTTAATGCTGTTAGCTCATGTTTGTCTTTCTTTGGCATAGTGAATTAGCAGAGTTGGAAATTGATTAGCAAATACTTTGAAAATCAATTAAACATTTAGGTAATTTTCTAAATGTAGTGGAGCTAAGGTAATGTCCTTCTATCTTCATTTTCATCAGGTAAAAGTAGACTTTAGCTTAGCATAACATGGACATACTTAAAGTACAAATACCTAAAATATGTACTAGCCTACCTACAGATATACAGTATTCAGGAACATACAGCCTACTTATGTAGTAAGTCTATGGGTTCATTCTACACAATGTTGTATTGCACTTAAATTAAATTCAGGTGCATGCTCCTTAGCTTTTAAAGTGTCTAATTCTCCTTAATAAAGCATAATTGTACTGTATGTGACACCATCTTGCATGGCCACCATTTCACAATAAAGCAACTTAAAATGTTTAATATTAATTGTACCTAAGTAAACGAAAAGAAAAGGGTTCTCATTTAATCCTCACTAATGAGAGTCAATAATATAACGCTCTGTTTACCTCTAATCGCTTCCTTCATTAAAAAAGTAAGGAAACTAATTATATTGTTTGGTAAACGGATATAAATAGTTAATTCCCAATAGGCTAAATAAATTAATAAATCGTTTTATTATTAAATATGATTACATAGTGGCAAAAAAAATGTATTTTTGCAAATTGGTGCATATCCACGCGGCCTCTGCATGTCATTGCCGCCAGAGGGAGCGCATGTAGAGGTTAGTGTATATGTGTGTGTTTGTGTGTATTTGCGAGAGAGAATCCGGCTGCTGCCGCTGAGCTGCCCCAGCTCGTGCTGAGGGGAAGAGGAGGAAACATGAGCTCCAGGAAAGGTGCGTATCCCTCAGCCTCTAACTTGAACATGCTACCACACTTACTGTTTGTATTTTACATGAAAGGTGGCGGAAGTTACCCGTGTAGCTAACCTATACCAGAATACACCAAACGACGCTAAATTACCCGCCAGCTTTAAAGCCTAATGATGAATGTTTGTTCTCTCTCTCCCCGTCCCTCCTACACCCTTCCCCGGACATCGGTCATGCCCGTTGATAAACCTCACATCGCCCCGGCAGTGATGGCCATCCAGGCTAGAAAAAGGAGGCCGAAGGGGAAGAAAGACAGAACTGGTCACCATCGGAGGTAAGCAGGGCGGCGGCGTTTGATGACTGCACGACATGGTGAAAGTGAAGTGTTTGTTTGCCGGGGTTTGGCTCGCTGGCAGCGGGTGTCTCACCGTCTGACGCCGGTATAGACTGTGCGCACATATGGCCAAAGGCGTTTACTTTCAGCACGCATATGGGCTACTCTGGAGTGTGATAAGTTGCCATTTACGTTAAAAAACGACCCCACTTGACTCCCTAACGCCTGCTTCTATCCACAGTAGCTTCATGCCTTATTTTTGCCTCTCTTGGGTTCCACGACTGATAGCCTCCTGACTGATTATTTTTGACAGGGGGTTGTAGAAGGAGGTGTGACAGCTCGTTTCTTTGCAGCAGTACCAGACTGATAAGAACCAAAACACCCCCCTCTATCGAAATGCCTATTTTGGAATCTCTCACATCATGGGGCTGGATTATGTAACTTTTGTTGAATTTGTATGAGCATTGTTTCCTGGTGTGTCTGGTTGTATTGGCAGTCTTGCAGATGCACGGGTATTTCAGCTTGATTTCCCCGGTGTGTGTGCTTGCAGCGGACTGGAGTGTGAGCAGCTCAGTGTAAAGTGCATGCGAATTGGAGAGGGTAGAGTGGGGGCTTTCTTCATGGCATGATGCTATTGGAGCGACGTCACCGGCAGCCGAAGAAGGCATCAATTAGGTGATGCCAACCAATGCCCACCCCAGGGGGCTGCTCTGTCTGATGCTGGAATGTGCTGGATTTCCCAAACACCTGCACATTGAAATACAGCAAACAGATGTGTGCAAAAAAGACCCCGCATGATAAGGCCAGTTATTCAGATTTTCTGTCTTAAATCATGAAAACATTACGTCAGTGGTGAGGTAATTCCATATGCTGGATTTTCATCTATTTTAGGTTTTTATTATCCCTTAGAAGCAGCTATCTTGTAAATAAAAAATGAACCCAGTGGTAGCTTTGAGATTGGTGACATGTTGTGGATTTGGCCTTTCCCCCAGGGTATGCCCGGATATATACACTACTAGGGCTTAACTCTGAGGGGGATTAAGCAGGGACAGAACATGAGTAACAAAATGTCTCTTGATTAAAGATTATACTTGTATGATGAATACATCGGCACTAATTTTCCTGATTTATAATTTGCTCTAAAAATACAATTCATCATGATTTTAAACAAGGAATAGAGCGGAAATCATGTTGATTTTGCTTGGTAAATGACTCAAATGATAAATAAATGCATCTAAAAATAGTTGCGGCTTATTTTTTCTGTCGATTCACTGTTTATCTCAGCTGTACAATGAAACAAATGATTAAAGCTATTCATTTAGCACAGTGGTTCCCAAACTTTTTCAGTCGGGACCCCCTTGGGTATTGGAAATATTTTCGGGACCCCCCAACCCGGTTCCCATCTATATTGGTAGGATTAATTGTATATTGTTTTAAAAACATTACATTTTCTCTGCTAATAATAAGAAGATACAAAGATCCAACTATAATTTTATATTTTATTATGGATTACACATGAACAAAAGTGCTTGTAATAGATACTGTGAATTAATTTGGCCTAATTAAAACTGGTTGGCCTTCTTCCCTGAGTAGTAGATTTTTAAATTCAAATTTCTTTAAGGAAAATATATTAATTAACTACTATTTCTACTGCAGGTTGCAAACGATCACTTTACCATTCCTATTCCATACTAGCTTATCAATTACGTGTGCTTGCTTTCCCTTGCAGATCTTCTCAAACCGGGGCTGTTGTTTTGAGACTGCCCCTCTCAGTTCAGTTTTGATCTGTATTTCGTTTTGATGGCAGCAACAGCAGAAAAAGCCTATCTCACACAAGTAATGTTGCAAAAGGCAGCATTATGCCCACAGCTCTCTGACCAATGAGATATTTTCGAGCAGTGAATAATTGAATTGAATAATAATAACGATACATTTGATTTATATAGGTGCACTTTAAAAACAACGTCATTGAGAATGACCTTCACAAAGCTAAAAGGAGAAAATAATAAAATAAAAAAATCTTCCCTCGACCCCCCTGCAGTACCTCCGCGACCCACCAGGGGTCGCGCCCCACAGTTTGAAAACCACTGATTTAGCAAATGCTTATCCAGGCCGAGGTCACAGTGGTATCAAGGCAAGTACACTCACATATACTCTTGTTTGTTAAACACACACACACACACACACACACACACACACACACAGAAATACTTTATTTATAAGGATTATGATCTTCTTTGATCCAGAGTCACGCCTGGCCTCCGCTGAAGGGCTTCACACAGCTGAGGCGAGCTTTGTGTTTAGAAACCTAAACAAACAAACATTCATTTACTTTCCCACACACACACATGCACACACACACACACATGCACACGCACACACAATTCCAACAAACATGGGCTTTCACATTCAGAGCAGTGTGTACTCAGGTTCAGCAGTCATTGCATTGTCGGTCGACTTTTATCTCTTCTGATTTCATCTGATACCTCTTCCCATGTTTGAACTTATTCATTCAGACACACTCACACTAAAATGCATCTACACACATTCCCAACCCCAAGAAGTGCACACACTGTCTGGGTGCCATCTTAACATACATCGCTTAGTCTAGAGAGAAGGGATATAATCACAAAGTCTAACCTCTTTAAAGCCTCTAAAGCCTCTTAAGCCTCTTAAGCCTCTTACACACCAAACTGACACCAAAGAACCGTCGGGACGCGTCGCCTCACGTCTCCTGCGTCGCCTCACGTCTCCTGCGTCGCCTCACGTCTCCTGCGTCGCCTCACGTCTCCTGCGTCGCCTCACGTCTCCTGCGTCGCCTCACGTCTCCTGCGTCGCCTCACGTCTCCTGCGTCTCCTCACGTCTCCTGCGTCTCCTCACGTCTCCTGCGTCGCCTCACGTCTCCTGCGTCGCCTCACGTCTCCTGCGTCGCCTCACGTCTCCTGCGTCGCCTCACGTCTCCTGCGTCGCCTCACGTCTCCTGCGTCGCCTCACGTCTCCTGCGTCGCCTCACGTCTCCTGCGTCTTGGCCATGTTTCGCACTGGAACACACCGCAAAGACTTCAGCCGACGGCCAAGTAGCACGTACAAAACTGCGTATGCGTGAGTGGCAGGTAAGCAGGCGGCGGTAGTGTGTATTCGTCATTCAAAAGAGGCAACAACCAGAAGACAGACTGCGTGATACACCAAGAGAAGAAGAACAGACTGCGTGATATAAACAAACAACAAATAGCGTGTGCGTTCCATTTTCACTCTACAGCGAGAAGCTCATGGGGCTTTCCCGAACCTGTGTCGAGAGCTGGAGTTAAATGAAATCTCAGATTTGCATTCTTAATAGTTTGTTTGGGTCCCTCACTTCCGTTTAGCTTCTCATGCACTGATTCGCTAAGCTGAACAGCCAATCAGAGTGATTTCTTTAGCCAAAGAAATGTCGAATCGGTGGCGGCACGGCCGAAAAGACACAACGGTTCAGTAGGCCTACACACCAATCTGAGTAGCGCGACACGACGCTCATCGACGGCCCGACATCTATCGACGCCGAAAATCGGCTCGGTGTGTAAGGACACATCAATTCTATTTTGTATGTGGCTTCCATAGGAACTTCTTTTTGCTTTTGTGGTCTGTTCATCAAGATTGAAATCCTGCAGATATTTAAGTATTTTTGTTGTTCGCGCAATCATGCTTTCTATCCCATTAAATGCATCAGTTGCACTTGCATGCCCGGCAGATTGGGGCTAATTTGCTATTCTGTTTTTAAGTTGACAAGCTCTGTAACTCAGTCCACTCTTGGGTCCAGACTGAAATATCAAAAAAACAACAGGATGGACATTCACGATGCCTTGAATTCTACTGACATTGGCATTCACTGACTTTTCTCCAAGCGCCATATACATGCAGTTTGACATTTTTTTTCATTGTACACAGTGGCGGACTGGCCATCGGGACGTTCGGGACGAATCCCGATTGTCGACGGGCCCATCGGGAATCGTCCCGATGGGCCGGTACTGAAGTGGGCCGGTCGCCGTCGCCCCCCCCCCCCTCCCCCCCGTTGACAATTTACTTGCGGTACCGAAGTGGGCCGGTCGAGAGTCCCGGGCTGATTTATAGTCCCAGTCCGCCCCTGGTTGTACGGGTAATGTCCTGACAACCATTCGATGCATTGTCGAGGAAAATACATCTAACCAAAGGTCCTTACAGGATAAGTTATCGTTGCATACAGATTTAGTGATCCCCTGAACCATCGAGTGCCATCTTCAGCTCAGTCTAATCTGCTGCCCAATACTTTTGTCAATGTCATTGCAAACCACCTGAGCCCTTCTCTGTATTTGGTCGATATTAACAAATGCTAGCATGCTAACAGGCTACAGCACTTTGGCTCGACCATAAATCGTTTATAAATGTGCTATATAAATAAAACTTGATTTGATTACACTTATATGATCAACTGGGCAAATATAACCTATACATATAAACAAGCAAAGCAAAGCAAAATGACCTCTTCTTTAGGCAGAATATATTTATATGAGCAAACATAATTGAATCCTTTTGAAATAAATGTAAAAACAACACAATGTAATTGACAAAATACCAGTATTATTAGATGAATCAATGTAAACAGTTTATTTGCAGATGCACTCAAGTGATTACATTGACAGCTGTTTATTTACTGCATCTGTTCAAATAATAGGATTAGTCATTTTGTATCTGTCACACAGTATCTCAGACACCATTGATCAGATACGAACAGCATACATTTTGTTTGAGGACTTAATTTCCTATGAAAATAATTATGTGAGCTGTTTGTTACTGATTTACCCAGAGGGAAACCACCCCATTTCTGAGGGAACACATGCTCCGTTCTTGACGATTAACATCATCAGCACAAGCAGTGCAGTCACATGTTTGGGTATGGATTGGTGAACAGAGCGTGTTTGTAAGCAAGACACTGATCTTTTGGCCTTGCAGCTATAAGTGTGTTCTTCAAAGCCTTTTTCTAGCTTTTAAAACTTCTGTTTAGGGTGCTGACCAAAGACTGTGTACTAGGCTGGAGCGATGCTAGAAACATTCAAAGACACCGTTGTGATTTGTAGGCGTAGTTGTGCTTTGGTGTTATTTCCTTGGATTTATCTTCTAAAATAACTCGGTGAGTGTGCAGGTATAGATGAGCAGTGTCTGTAGGAGGAGTATAGAAGATGCTTTGAACTTGGTTGGGGCCCAAAAGAAAGTTCATTCTAAGTTCACTTTGAAATACTATCTCTTTTCATCCTCCAACTTTTGCTTGTGTTGTCCTTTGAAGTTTCGGCTTTTGCCCGCTCACTGTAACCTGATCTTATCTCTATACTTCCCTCGATATATCTTCATGGTCTGGATGTTAGTATTGTATAATATGCGTGTTAGTTATTGAGTCATCTGCAAAAATCCTCAACAAGCTTCAATACATCCAGAACTCCGCCGCCCGTCTACTCACCCACACCCAAATCCGTGAACACATCACCCCCGTCCTCATCAAGCTCCACTGGCTTCCCATCTCCCAGAGAATTCAGTACAAAATCCTCCTGATGACATACCAAGCCCTCCATAACCTGACCCCATCCTACCTGACTGACCTCCTCCACAGACACACTCCCACTCGCTCCCTCCACTCTGCTCCTGCCAACCTCCTGCCCCCCCCGCCCCCCCCGCCCCCCCCACCTGGACCGACCTCAAGTCCTGGGGCGGGAGAGCCTTCTCCGTTGCTGCACCCACCCTCTGGAACTCACTACCCCAATCCATCAGATTCTTCCTCCCACCACATTCAAAACCCACCTGTTCAACACTGCATTCAACCACTGACCCCCCCCCCCCCCTATTTTCTGTTATGTTTATCTCTTTTTGTATTTTTCTTTGTGTTTTTTTGACCTCAGTCAAAGCGTCTTAGAGTTCCTAGAAAAGCGCTATACAAGTATCATTTATTATTATTATTATTACTATTATATGTGCGGAAAGAATCATAAGTCAGACTATACTCAGTCAAAGTCAAGTTAATTGAGTTAAGCCCAAATGATGTTATAATGTGTTCCAGATACATTTTCAGTTTAGAAGAGAGCGAAATGTGTGGAGAAGTGCTGAAAGTGCTGAGACATTTACAAAAAATGCATGTTGACCGCTGCATTTTCAATGTGATTTGTGAACTCCATAACATGTTTAAGTTTGATATCTTATAAACTACAGTATATCCTGTGAGTAATCGGACGATGAAGTATTTAAACATGCAAATAATAACCGATTTATGCCATGTTATCTTTAATTGTCCCTACAGTTTGTTACAGCTCTACCATGCCACTTTGTTTTTAGCGGGATTTGTTAATACCAACAACAAAGCAAGTTGCATCAGTCCTCTTTTCTCTGAAAGGATTTGTTTATTAATAATAATAGATTTATTTTGTTAGCGCGTTTACAGGTGCTCAAAGACGCTTTACAGATATAGTGAAAAGAAAAGAACAACAAATAAATATATAGTTAAAGTCAAATAATACAAAAACAATCACACATTAAAAGCCAGATTGAAGAGGTGAGTTTTTGTAAGTTTTTTGAAGGTGGTGAGGTCAGTGCAGTCTCTGATGGGTTGGGGGAGTGAGTTCCAGAGGGAGGGGGCAGCGACGGAGAAGGCTCTATCCCCCCAGGTCCGGTGATTGATGTGGGTGGGGATGGATAGGACAGGAAGTTTAGTGAGGGATCATAGCTTTTACACCTTCACATTTATGTTTTCTCACTCTATCATCCCTCCCTTTATTGAGTTTTGCCTGTCATTTGAGATAAATGGACAATCATGCCCTTTGTTGTGCATGTAACCATAGAAACACTGGCTCTTTGACTCTAGTAGAGCAGTTGTAGTAATAACAAAGCGAGTGCTAGTCGGCATGAGTACAAGGAACAACAATGATGAAGTTACGATTAATGGCAGGGTGAGGGTAGAGATGCATATTTAATGACTTCAAAATATAAAAGGTTCTCTATTCAGGCCATTTCAAGTAAAGGCTAACGGTACAGTCAGATACATATGAAAGAATGAAGTGTTTGACAAGAAACCCTTTTATTGACCTTTGACCTGTCATAGGTTACCCATACGTGCAATATGTAGCATTCCTCTGCTGGAAATCCACCAAACTATCCACCCCGGATTAAAGAGTAAACGTTTGATCTGCCTTGTTGAATAGAGATTGAGATGTGTGTCTGCTTTTTAAATAAGACAATGACAATTTATAGCCGTTTTCAAGTCATTTGATGTGAATTGTCTTGAAGATTAAATGAGTTTGGATAAGCATACTCAAACTTGCTGGGGTTGGTAGTGTGAAAGATATCGAAGTGGCTCTAGTATAATAGCATTCATTAGTCATAGCGTGGCAGGCAGAGCATTGGTGAGTCTAAATGCTATTATTCTTTTTGAGATATATATCTGTCAGCGAGCTGTGCCAGTCGTGGCATTATGGACCTTTCTGCATGAAATGAGCTGACTCTAACCTGACTAATGTTCCCGCACAGTAAACTGCATTGATTTTCTGGGTTTTGCCCAGCCCGTAGTCTTTGACTGAAGATGAGAGTAGGCAAACAAGTCCTGTTTCTCGCTTGAGGCCAGGAAAAGGCTAGTCACTGTGACCTTTTTACCTGTGCTGGACTATGGTGATTTGTTGTATCTGAATGCACCTGCCAATTGCCTGAACAAGTTAGATGCCGCCTATCACAGCGCACTGAGATTTGTCACAAATTGTAAAGCACTTACACATCACTGTACCCTGTATGCCAAGGCAGGTCTGCCATCACTTACTGTAAAGAGGCTCAGTCATTGGTACACGTTTATTTATAAAGCTTTGTTGGGTAAACTCCCGTATTATATCTGCTCTCTGATAACACAGAGAGTTGCAAGCAGCTATTGTCTGAGATCGCATGATGTAGTATTGTTAGATGTGCCAAGAGCAAGGACTGTCTTAGGTAAGACAGCCTTTATGTGCGCAGCACCACTTGCTTGGAACAATCTTCAGCAAGAATTGAAACTGAGCAATCTCATTCCTCTGCATGTTTTTAAAGCTAGGCTAAATGGAATGCTCGTTGATACTATGGGCACTTGTAAATGTCTATGTAAATGTATCCTGTAAATATAATGTATGATGTCCTTTATTGTTTTATGTTTCATGTGGAACCTATATGCTGCAGGTCTCCCTTTAAAAAGAGATCTATGATCTCAATGGGACCAATCTCGTTAAATAAAGGTTTGAAATTAAATGAAATGAGGCAGCCGGCTAACTGTGCAGAGACAGAACAGGGTTTATTCACTGGGAACAGGAAACAAGCTGAATCTGGAGTCTGTTAGGATTGAAATCACACGTTGATTGCTGCTAAGAAACATTGCTGTAGTTTAATGTCTCCAAAACAATTGAAGGAAGTGCGCCATATTAGGGCTGCACGATTTGGGGAAATAATCAAATTGTGATTTTTCTGACAGATATTGCGATTCAATTTGCGCTATATACTGTATATATATAATCTAAAAGGACATCCACAGGAGAGTGTTTCCATAGATAAAAAACACACACACCTTGGGCCACTTCTGATTGGTTAACAATGGCTATTACATGTGGAGCACAGCACTTCTGGTTGGTGTGGATGACTGACACACAAGAAGAAAAAAATCCCAAATCGCAGGCTTTGCGATTTGCTAATTGCATCATTTAAAATCGCAATTTCGATTTAAAATCGATTAATCGTGCAGCCCTGCGCCTTATTAGTATTTCGTTTTTTGTAACCATTCAAAAATTTGCTTAAATTAGCATGACACTTGAATGTTAGCATGAATTCTTACATGAATACATACAAATATGTACACATAGCATTGTATAACATTAGTAAACAGACTTTATCTTCAGCACTTTGAGTTAATAGATTCTCTATATTTTATGGTTAATTTCTATTTTTCTGAAGTAATTGAGTTTTCTGAATGCTGTCATTTAGGTTTAGTTTGATGTAAGAACCACATATCACCAGTGTGTGATGTATTAGAATTACAGTTCAAGTTTGGTGAAGATAATTACTTTGTGGCCAAAGGTCTGATGAGAAAACAACTCTTATGTTAAACTGAAGCTATTGGGATAACATAAGATAAACCTTAAATTAAGGTGTATATCTAGAGTTAATTTAGCTTAATGGAAGTTAAATCAACCTGCCATCATCTCTCCATCGTGTCTTACTAACGACCCTTTAAAACTTAGGTAGCATTTATGCTAAGCTCAGCTGGATCCAACTTCATATATTTAAGTTACAGACATGAGCATGGTATCAATCTTCTCATCTCAGTCGCATCGTCTCTTGGTAAAAAAGGGCGAAACTGCCTTTTCCAAAATATCGAACTATTACTAAGACTTTAGGCTCTGTAGATACATGTATTCATGTTGTTTTTGATCATGTGTACGATCAGTTTGACATAGTGATTAATGATCCTTTGTTGATTAGCAAGCGGTAACCAAAAGGTTCCCTGTTAATGAATTGAATCGATTCCCTTGGGAGCCGGGAGGTCAACCTACCCTAGCTGTCGATGATCACGAGTGGCCAGCTGTGTTAGTTCAGGAAGTAAGCCATGGTGGATTGATAGTTAGTATGTAATGAATTGTACAGGCGTGTCAAGGATTTCAGAGACTGGATCTTTGGCAAGCAGATTTGTACTGCTCAGCTAATAAAGCTTCCCTCATCAATACTGCAGCCTGGATAGAGGGAGAGAGAGAGAGAGGGAGAGAGATATAAAACAACATGGAGGAGGGCTGAGAGTGTGAAAATTAGACTTTGTGAGCAGGTGTCTGGCCAACCAACAACAGAGAAGCTAGGGATGGAGAGAGGGAGTGAGGAAAGTGGAGAGAGGGAATGAGAAAAGTGGAGAGAGGGAATGAGAGGTGGAATGGTTAGTGAAAACTGCTGCGTTGGACACAGGGAAATCACATAGGTTGAATGGCAGAAGCACTATGCAGAGACCCGAATGTGAAAGTGGCTCAATCATGTTTTTTGGAGTTCTCCTTTCCTGTAGTGTGTTAGATCTTCAAGTCAATTGTCTGCAAAAAAGGCTAAAATACAAAAGTTTCTCTCCCATACTCTCCCCCCTGCCTGACACGCCTCGATTGGACACCTTTGTTTATTTCCTAACATGACATCATTATGTTACACTCGCGCTTCTATTGGCTCGTGCTCCAACACATTGGGTGTTTCTCAATCTCGAGTAAAGCTGCTCCAGAGCCACTATTTCAAGCATAATACGTCATCGAGTGCTGCCGAAGTACTGTTCCAATGTCCAGCATACTTGAAATTCTACCGAGCCCGGCGTACTTCGTTTGGAGAAATTTCGAGGCTGCACATGTGTAGACTCTTAAAATCCCCACAATGCTTTGCGCACGGACCAATTTCCCCAAATCTGTGGCGGAAAATGTAGGGCGGGGCCTCTCATATGACGCACACCTGCACACTTGTTAGCCTGTTCCACTCTTCGTTTTCCGAATGCCAGGAAGTATTCTTGCCTTGTTTCTGAAGCAAGATAATCGGAAGACATACTACCAAGCAAGCGTACTCTACATTGAGAAACACCCCCTGTACGTCGTAGGCTAAGTGGCGAGACACCTCTATGCGGTTGACCAATCACAACAGAGCCGGCCAGCTGACCAATCGGAGCAGACTGGGCTCTGGTTGAAAAGAGGTTCTGCAGCACAGGCAGTATGAGGAAAATAAAGAGCTTTTTGAACATATCAGTGAAGCAGAAAATACAAATATGAACCTGGAATCTGAAAATGAGCATAACATATCCTCTCTTAACTAACTTAGAGGCAAAGGCCCATATGACTGCTATGGTTTGGTTTGTGTACATTAGAATCGAAACCTTTTGAGATGTGTCGGTACAAGTCAGACCTGCAGGACAACAATGAAGGATTGATTTGAAGCAGCATAACACTGGGCATTGACTGGAGATGAGTTGTGTTTTTGTGTTCATTGTCGCTGCCATAGAGGAGCCATCCACACCCATGTGTCCCTCTGCCATGACGGGATTGTTTGTTGTTGCTAATGTCGGCCTTACATTGTCAGTTGAGCAGAATGAGTTACTATTTGATGCTGTGTTTTGGTACGTACTGTGAGTTTTCTTAGCTGAAAAACAGCCTAATTTCCAGCAGCAGCAGGCAGCTTCTAGAAATTAAGTGATGAGAGCAGCGAGCCTGAACAAAACAGTTACGTTGCGGGCTGTAAAACCAAAAATGAATTCGTGAAAAAATGCTGCATAGAGCTTCGGAGTACTGGAGTTGGGTTACTCTCTGTTGATTCATCACCATTCAGAACACCTTTCACACTATACATTGTCATTTCATCCATTTATGCAACCGAAAGGTCATGCTATTTTTAGGTAATAGCATAGGTCTCAGATATATACAAATATATAAAAAACATGTCTATGAAGTGTTTTGCTCAAAATACCAAACAGATCACCTGCTTCATATCCCTCTATTTCACTTCCTGTTTCAAAAGTGCTGATTTTGGGTATAAAGCTTTAAAAAAAAAAAAAAATTGATAAAAAAAAAAAGGAGGGGGCTGAGCTCATGCGGGACCCGGCAGCTACTGTCTAAACTAAATACTGCCGTGATGAAACGCCATATCATGGATTATCAAGGATTGTTTCTGAAACAGTTTGGAGCTCAAAGGCTTTCTCTCTTGCCGGTTATACCACAAGGTGAGTTCCTTTTGATTTCCTGCTTCTTCACACACATGCTCTCCAGTACAGGTTAGCTCTGAGTGTTAGCGATGCTAATGTAACATGCACCGACCATATTACGTCCAAAACCGTCGGGGATTGTTTCTGATAGCAACGTTTCTGATAGTGCGGTGGGTCCACATTTCCGATATTACGTCATATCAGACGCAAATCTGGATCAACTCCATTGTACCCCCGTTTTTAGAGATTTGGGTACAGAGGAAAAGAGAGAGGGATTTATTTGCGTGAGTTCCCCGACACACTGGGGACACAAAAAAGTGCATTTTGCATGATAGGTCCCCTTTAAAAAGGGAAAGCTATTTAACACATTGATCTGTATACATTATTCACCTGTACATCTAGCTGCATATGGGGGAAATGTTTCATTCAGTCTGAATGTATTCCTGGATTACTTTCAATAATCCTACAGTCTTATAATAAATAATAAAAAACCCACATAGGAATCTCAGACAGTCAGAGAGATTGGCTCTCCCCCTCACAGATCATTCATTGTTATAAACTGAGTTGTAATATGATATCAGCTGCTTCCTCTGTGGTGTCTGAGTTGGATTGATTTCCTCCCTGGCGGCCATGGTGCCAGTATTATTGCTGGCTGATTTGCTAATTGAATATATTGTAGAAGGCCCACTTCTACAATATATTACAATAAGCGGCCCACGCTTCAGTAGGTGTTTAAGTAGGACCTCCTGAAGAGAAGATCCTCATTTAAGATCACAATTTCCCACAGCCATTAGTTAGTGAGGCGCAACAATGTCCAAGCACTTGACAAGCATAACGTTGTATTGTTTTTCAGCATTTTAATCTCAGTCAACTTGATTGTTTAATATGCAATATGTAAAGGACAGTAATGTGTCTTAAAACCCAGATATGAGTTAGTATTTTACCACTTCTGGTTCCCTTGTCTCGAAGTCAATCATTTTTTTAATGCATTTCTGGTGAGATAGATGAAATAAGATCTTTGGTTAACACATGCTCATGTGGATTTCACGTTTTGTTTTGTAACATAAAATATGCCAGTTAATACCCCAACCCTGAGTCTCTGAAGCTTAAAGGTAGGGTAGGTAAGAATGGAGAAACCAGCTCGTGCGCTAGAATTTGAAAATACACAACCGAAAAAAATATGCCCATTCTTTCAGACTTCCTTACAGAGCCCCTCCTCCAACACACAGGAACGCGCACATGACCAATGAGGGCACAAGATAAGTTTGTGCACAGATGGAAGGCTGACAGGCAGGTAGGCCATCCAGTTACTTTGATTGGTCATGCTTTTTACAGCGCCACGGCTTCCATACATTTTTGTATGTATTTATTGTCAAAGCTTTTAATGTATTCATTGCTATCGGGATGTTAAGAGCATTCCATGGAATATAACAAAAAGTGTTTCTGAAGTGAATTACCTACCCCATACCTTTTAAAACAGCTGTTGCTAACCAGTGACTTAATGAGACTACTTAACGACATCGAGCCAAGTTAGCTTTTTACTTCTGGCGATTGTATTCAAGCCGTGTCAATATGTGGAGATTATCCTGCTAAAAGTCAATAACGAGGCACAACACAAATTAACCACAAATAATGATGAAAAATGTGCATCTAATCCACAGGATGAGTATAACTAGCAGCAGTTGTTGTGCTGTTCTGTATAAAGTGGGTAGTGCTGAGTATAAGCGTGTGTAAGTGTTTGTAGAAAGAAAGTAAGTTACAGACCAGAGGGGAAGAGAGTGCAGCATCCTGACAGCATGTTATCATTATATGAACCGCTCCTTAAAGCTACTCGTCTAGAGGCTTGTGTTAAGAACTCAGGGTGGATTTTTCTGCTGGATTTCACTCCCTCTTGTCAAAGTAGATGTTTGAGTTTGAGCTCTTCAAGGATTTACACTCTGCTTTCCAAGACAGATGGCAAAGATCTGAGCAAATCTACCGAGTTGATCAGACTGAAGGAGCAGAGGGGGATGAAAATAATGCATTAGGGTTACCATTTTAGGAGTGTGTGTGTGGTCCAAATAGGAATTGTTCAACGCGGTAAGCACTGACTTGGTCCTCTCGTGTCATGCTTCAGAACAAGTGTTATCCAGCTCTGCAGTTGCAGGCGAGTGGGTCATCATAGAGGGAGGAAGGGAGGATGGTAATAGGGCATGTCATTCTTCTGTGAGAGCAGGATCTTCTCACAGTAGGGGAGGGGAACACTGCACTCTCACTCTCCACTGCCACCTCCTGGACGAAAGGGAAGGAAGGATAGTGCTTATGAAGTTGCATTTCTGGTAAATGTTCTGTCATATTTCCTAAAGAAATCTGCATTTTCTATCTTTAAATGGTATTCTTGTACTGCAGCCTTTATCAGTTGTTTAATATAGCACAATTGGATATATTTTGTACTTGCAAACAACCACGCTTTAAAAGTGGTACTTCCTCTATTAAGTGAATCCTTTATTCTGATGATAATAATGAATGCTTGTTTTTAAAGGTAGGGTAGATAAGAATGGAGAAACCAGCTCGAGTGCGCTAGAATTTGAAAATACACAACCGAAAATAATCTGCCCCTTCCTTCAGACTTCCTTACAGAGCCCCTCCTCCAACACACACGAACGCGCACATGGCCAATGAGGGCACGAGATAAGTTTGTGCACAGATGGAAGGCTGACAGGCAGGTAGGCCATCCAGTTACTTTGGCCGGGCCGGTGAAAATAACTGGTCGTGCTTTTTACAGCGCCACGGCTTCCACAGATGAATTTTTGTATGTATTTATTGTCAAAGCATTTAATGTATTCATTGCTATCGGGACGTTAAGAGCATTCCATGGAATATAGCAAAAAGTGTTTCTGAGGTGAATACCGACCCTGCCTTTAAGTGATACATATAAGTGGACAACACCTCTTTTTCACATTTTTGCACTATTGTAGAGAAGGCAGAAATGGAGGTTGCACTGGCTGTATTTCCTCTTTTCTTAAGCATAAAGTGCTGCTTTTTGGGTGTGTTTCTTCTCAAAGTGTTATGTGTTTTTTATCAAAATGCAAAGCCAGCGTATATGTTTGTGCACTCCACACCCCGTCTAAAACTTACTGCAGATCACTTTAAGAATACAAAAAGTTTGACATTTAAAAATAATCCAGCTCCTTCAATGGCTTCCGAGTGCTCGGCTAATAGCTTTTGTACAAAGTGATCTACTAGCAATTTGAAGTAATTGCCCCTGTTGAAAATAGGAAAAGAAACCCTAAGCCTCATGGAAACTGTAGATACAGCTTCATTTGATGATGAGTTACCAAGATGCTGCTCATGTCGTCAGTGCGGTTGGATGAGTCAGAGTGCAACACATTTCCCCCACCAATAATCACAGATCATGTAGTGAATGCAGACACAGGTACCTCAGTGCAGAATCAAAACGTATTACTTCTGTATCGTATTGCTTGTGTCGGCTGTAATCACCACTTCCCGTGTTTGCCGTCTAGCCACAAGGTATTTGTTTGTCTGAGTATCTTTGCAGCTCGCTAACCCAAATCTCTGGAGAGTGTGTAAATGTGTGTGTCCTTCACAGTCCATGTATCGCTCTGTCCTATCACAGCTGTTGCTGCCATTTTAAACATTGAGTAATTGGCTCGGTGAGCAATTTGGTGTCCTCATTTAGCCTTGCATTGCAAAAGTGGCAGTACATTCTTGTTGGAGTACACGACTCAGAAGCTCCTGTATATATTTTACCAATGTTCTTATATTTTTAACTTGTATTTTTGACTTATGCAATGCCTTGTAAACATGCTGATAAAACATCTTATCTAATCCAAGCTAACGACAAAGGTGGGTTAACCTCAAATTAGTCAAAGAAGAAAATGAATACCTTTTGAGAAATCTACGTTTTTATTTGTGTTTCAATCAGTACAAAAAAAGACTGTGAATTATGAATTTCATGAAAATAAAAACCGGAATAACAACCTTTGTAATTACTACTGAAGTTACCTATTTGACAGACTTTTAATATGGTGCAACACAAATCCAGATATACCTAGAGAAACTCTGACTAAACTTGCATTAATCTACGTTTTAATACAGTTCAAATCTGTTGAGTTGAATATAATAGAACCCTGCAGCGTGTTTTTCATATTTTCCAGTCTGCCTCTTTCATTTGACTCTTGTTTAACTCCACTTGAACTTGAGGTCTATAATCTATCATGAAGTGTTACAGAAACATTTAACCACCAGTCTCAGTCTATTTCAGTCACATTACAGCAGTACTTCTGCTAAGTGAATTATAACTCTCATTGTGTTGACATAACACTCGCTGGGGACCGCGGGCCTGCCTTCCCTCTGCCCGCTGCAGGGAGGTTATCACAACACTCCAAAGCTTGAAACACAGGCCGTTCATTGTTGTACTTGAACGCCTCTTTAGCTCCCAACCAAAGACTGTTTTCTCTACATGCTTTATGACAGTAGGGGGAAAACCACCATTTGATGTACCTGTTTGGCCTCCCAAGTTGCTGTGTTTTACTGTTCCCTGATGTTCTGTATCCCATTATGAATGCATTGAAGAGTGCATTGTGTACTGGTTTGAGTCTCAGGAGTGTAGTTCTTAATCTGTCCAATAGAGGGTAGTCATGTCCTAGTTTTGGGTCCTGTAGTGAAAGCATTCATTGTGGCAATGTCCCCCCCTCTTCTTGTTTTTGTTACACTGATAATGACTAATTTATGACAATACAAAGTTCTCAATACAAAATTCAGAGAGAAAATTCAATTGTAATAAAAAAAATGTATCATTGATTTATCCTTTAGTCATTTTTAACATTTTAAATATTTGCTTTTGAAATAGGAGGGTTTGCTGCTTTTTCTTTGTCACATAATTGAATTAAATTAAAACGTCTTTTTGGGTGTTTTTACTTATTTTCCACATAAAAATCGTGTAGTACAATGGTCACATCAGTGTATGTGCAATACACTGATCACACACACCTTTATCTCAGTTAAGTATGCTACTGGGCCTGAGGTAAAACAACGTTCTGGATGTAAGGTCTAAAGTGTTGTCTGTGTGAGATATCATCTAATTCAACACATCAGCCCGGTGAAGCAGCTGGGGTCAGAGTGCAGGAAGAGAGGGCGGAGGTCACTCATTCATCATTAAACACACACCACTTAGCAAATGAGCTCCTGCTCACCTTCACACACACTCACATAAACAGTCACACCCTAACACAAGACCAGATGCTATTACTGGGTCCTAATCACAGTTTTCTTTGTTGGTATTAGCTTTGGGTAAACTGTAAATACCCCCTCCCTCCCCCCCTCTCTTACTTCTCACCCACTTTGTGCATACAAACACCAAAACACACTCTTAAACTTGCAAAGTGCACACATTCAAACTTAATGCTGCAAAGTGCGGTCCCTGGGGTAATGAGGCATAGAAAGTGCGGGCTGCTTACCTGTGTGAGTCTGCATGAATTACGAGCACTGACCAGTATGTGTGTGTGTGTGTGTGTGTGTGTGTGTGTGTGTGTGTGTGTGTGTGTGTGTGTGTGTGTGTGTGTGTGTGTGTGTGTGTGTGTGTGTGTGTGTGTGTGTGTGTGTGTGTGTGTGTGTGTGTGTGTGTGTGTGTGTGTGGTGTGTGTGTGTGTGTGTGTGTGTGTGTGTGTGTGTGTGTGTGTGTGTGTGTGTGTGTGTGTGTGTGTGTGTGTGTGTGTGTGTGTGTGTGTGTGTGTGTGTGGTGTGTGTGTGTGTGTGTGTGTGCTGTGTGTGTGTGTGTGTGTGTGTGTGTGTGTGTGTGTGTGTGTGGTGTGTGTGTGTGTGTGTGTGTGTGTGTGTGTGTGTGTGTGTGTGTGTGTGTGTGTGTGTGTGTGTGTGTGTGTGTGTGTGTTGTGTGTGTGTGTGTGTGTGTGTGTGTGTGTGTGTAGTGTGTGTGTGTGTGTGTGTGTGTGTGTGTGTGTGTGTGTGTGTGTGTGTGTGTGTGTGTGTGGTGTGTGTGTGTGTGTGTGTGTGTGTGTGCTGTGTGTGTGTGTGTGTGTGTGTGTGTGTGTGTGTGTGTGTGTGTGTGTGTGTGTGTGATGTGTGTGTGTGTGTGTGTGTGTGTGTGTGTGTGTGTGTGTGTGTGTGTGTGTGTAGTGTGTGTGTGTGTGTGTGTGGTGTGTGTGTGTGTGTGTGTGTGTGTGTGTGTGTGTGTGTGTGTGTGTGTGTGTGTGTGTGTGTGTGTGTGTGTGTGTGTGTGTGTGTGTGTGTGTGTGATGGGAGGTGACGTGAGTACAAAGAAAACACTAGAATGTTCTTAAGGCAAAGGCCAGGAGCAACATTGAAGCTCATGACTCGTCCAAATGTCAGGTATTAGGGATTATTGAATTGCATAGAGGTGAGACCGCTCAGGGACCTGATATTGTACAGGCTTTGACTCGCTCATATTTATAGTGTACATTTCATCTTGGCTATGCATTTGAGGAGACGTTTCCTTTCCGTGTGTGTTCAGATTTCAGTATCTACAGGCTATATCATGCAATCTGAATTGTACAGTAGGTGAGTGTTCCCCTTATGGAAGTCTGTTGCCCAGAAAAAGTATCTGCTCTCAGGCAGACCTGGGGCTATAAGTATGTCAATCAATCTGGACACTGACCACCCTAAACACACTCACACACACATACACAGTTTAAGATAAGCCACTTGGTGTGTGCTGTATATAATGGTGTGTGTCTCCACTTGGGGGCAGTGTTTTCTCTGCAGACAGTTACAACAAGGCTTCTGACAAAGAGCAGCGTCACTGTTAAAGTGGAAGCATCTTAACACACACATACACACACATACACACACACATACACACACACACACACACACACACACCTAATCCATTGTGTATGCATTTGTCTTCTTGTCTGATTGATTGTGCTTTGCTGTGACTTCTGTCAGTGGCGTCACTTGTGTGTTTAAGTGTACTGTTTGTTCAAGGGGAATTGGCAATGGGACCTGTGTGTGTGTGTGTGTGTGTGTGTGTTTGCATGCATAAACCCCTTCTCTCTCCCCAGCATCCACCATGCAGTGAGGAGAAGTAGGCCGCTTAAAGATAGCTGCCGGCAGCCTCAATACCGGCTCCCAAAATACAACTGCTCATGAGAGTCATTATCTCTCTCCCTCCCCCATCTTTCTTATTCTCCTTTGGCTCCTTCTGCTTATGAAGATGAAGATGAAAATCAGCCTTTGAATTGGCAAAACTGTACCCTCTGTCAATGGTTGTATGTTGGAGCGACTGCAAGCACGTGTGTTTTTTAGCTTTTTTATTGAAAGGGGTCTTAAAGTCTCACTTACAGTAGACGTTATCCCCATTAAAACGTGACATCCAGATTGTCCCGCTGCATTCATCAAAATCAGAAGGGTGTAATGTTGGTGCTTTGTCACCCTTCCCCTATGATCTGAGCTGCTGGAGACATGTGGGTACTTACATGTGGGTACCCACATGTCATCTCAGAAAAATGTGAATCACAATCACCATTGATTCTTCAAATGTCCAACTCTGTCTGTCTAAATCCTCCAAAAATAATCAACTTATAATTACATTTAAAAGAGAATGGAAATGCTTAAATGATACATTGATTAATTCAATAATCAATCACTTTCCTGTGAAACAGCTAACAGATTATCTGACCAACTGTTTCATTGCTTTATGTATTTAGTTGAGCTTGATCTCCTCACACCTTTCCTTATTCGATCCAACAACATGCAGGTCAGATTCATTATAACACCCATGTTTGTTAATGTGTTTGTGTTACCGGTGATTTGTGAGGGATTTTTCCTGCATAACATCCAGTTGGCGCTGCAACATCCTCCAGCACCATCCCCCACCTCCTGTGACCCCGAAAGAAATGCGTATGCGAAATAAACAAATAGAAACTGGAGTGCGCCCTCTCGCATTAGCTCAGTATTCCTCCAGACCCAGTGTGTTCTTTACACCCCATTGGCCCACATCCACAGAGAATGAGGACAATAGTTTGGCTCAGAGACATGTGTGCCTAATGTAGCCCTTTTATGTGGGAAAGTGGAACTGTATGGTGATCGGAGAGAAAGGGGATCATTGTGTTCTTGTTTTCTTCCTTTCTCTATCTCTCAGGCATGTCTCATGCAGCGGTGTATGAAAATGTATTTGTGCAAAATTAGAAGCCATAACAAATATAAGGCTCTTTCATAGTATTGCATAATGATTTTTATTGGAATGATTTTGTGATGGTATTATTTCCTCTTGTTCTCGTTTTAATCATTTGAATGTGTTGCTATATATATTTTATGTTACCTCTAATGGCAATTAATTTGAGATATTTCCCTAAAAACTAAATATTTCAAATCAAAAATAGGGAAAACGTACCCAGAATATTATATATATATATATATATATATATATATATATATTAAATACATATATATATATATATATATATTAAATACATGACAAAACAAGATATTCCATCACACTGGTGGACAATCAAGCAAATCTAATATTGCCATAAAGCATCCATGCATATTAATTTGCAACATTGCCTGCAATGACCTACAAACACACATAGATATTAAAGGGACAGCTATCTCCTTAAATCATTTCACAAAACTCTGTTGTTTGACAGTATATATTCACCTTTCAGTCCTTAATGCATATGTCTGTATTTCACATAATTGTCTACTTTATTTTAATTGGAATAATCACAAGAGAAAGAATCTGTAGATACCATAAGCACTTGTAAATGTTTCCCCTTAGTACTTCCTAGATAACTTGTCCGTTAAATTAACCCCAGGATGCCCTTTTAACCCCTGCTGTGCATTTTCACACACACTAATGCATGCACACACTCACACACATGCTGTACATATAGATTGAGCACATACTCCTGCACACAGACACCGATATTGAGGTCAGATGGAGAGCTAGAGACAGACCCCCATCATGGCACACCCTGCGGCGTCCTCACTGTGAGCTTCACTCATGTAGAAGATCCATCTGCCTGGAGAGATGGCGAGAAAACAGAGACGGACAGCCAGGGATGGAGGCATGGAAGCATGGAGGCACAAGAGGATGAGACACACACAACCAGCATCCAGGATAAGATAGAGGTGCAAATGAGGTTTAGAGAAATGGAGGAAGGATGCCAGAAAGAGAGGAGATGGGGGTTGAAGAAAGGCAGATCTGTGCGGCGTTGCCCTGAGATACAGGATGTCGTAATAAGGCAATTGGGAGAGAGAGTGTGAGAGAGAAATATAGAGGGAGGGAGGGACTGATTCAGAGGGGAGAAAAGGGGGAGGAGAGTTCGCCTCGAGGAGAAATATATCAATTTTCCTGTTGCTGTGACAAGCTAACACCCCTGCTCTTGTGCAGAAAATGGAACATTCCAGCTCGCTCTGGGCTCTGTTGTTGTGCAGAGCTGCAGAAGGCCTGATAGAGCCAGATAGACGGAGAAAGAGAGAAGGAAGGGAGGGAGGGATACAGACAGAGACAGACGCACACCGTGGATGTAGAGCCTGTGAATTCATTTCATCACCCGGGTTCAACCAGCGTCAACAAAGGAGGAAGGACACAGAGGGAAGAGGAAGACAACACGGAGCTTCAGGGAAAGTGAAAGAGAGGCAAGGTGAAAGAGGAGAAGGAAGGAAAGGGAGGAAGGAAGGAGGCTGGGGCATGAGGAGGGGCGCCTGATTGACATTGCTGCTCTCGCTATCAGCTCACACACACACACACACACACACACACACACACACACACACACACACACACACACACACACACACACACACACACACACACACACACACACACGTACACAGTTGTAGGCAAACACACGCACCCTGCCGGATTGTGCACCGGACAGTTGCTGCTCTTTTCTTATCCTTTCGCAGAGCCTTGTCCTCCATCCTTTCTTCTCCTTTCAGCGAGAGGACAAGAGAGACAGAGAGGAGGAGGAGGGGAGGCAGTAACCCTCTCCTCTCTTTTACTCAGACACACAGCAGAGAGAGATAGGGAGAGAATAGTAAAAAAAGGAGAAGGCAGCTTTCTGTTCTATTTCGCCGTCTCCTGTGGTCCCTCGGCCAGCGAGCGGCTAACAGGCACCGCTCATGTCCGTGAACTCGGAGAAATCCTCGTCCCCCGAAAGGTAACACCTCCTCACCCCCATTTCCTCTGTCCTTATGTATAATTTCATCCCCATATGTCTGTTTGGATGTCTTTCCATCTGCCTGTTATTTTTGTACCCTTCCTCTCCCCCTAAGCCTCTCATCACCTCCATGTGTTGTGTCCTTTCTCCTCCTGTCTGTGTATCCTAGGCTGGTTTCTTCTATTGTCTGGGTCACAGCAGTCTTGACTGTAGCAAGATAATAATAATAAAACACGCAGTAGTTCATTGTTGCATGATGCTGTAACATTTCACCTGGCTGCTAAAACAGAATGTCCTTACACATGCATACATACAGTACATATACACACATCATCTTAAAACACACACCATGCAGATACACACTTGAGCTGCTACTGCTGCCTTCTGTGGCCTCAACATCTATGACAAAAATAATAGGACTACCCACACACACACACATAGTGTCTCTTCATGGCATTGGAGCACAGAGCTTACACAGCAAGAGTGTCAACACACGTCAACATTAGCACAGCAGCAGCATCTCAGCAGCCATGCAAGACAACAGCTAGCCACATGACGCACCTCAGTACATAGCAATACTGAACAATGGCACCTCTGGACGCCACATGTCTTCTATACATGACACTCAGGCAGTTGTATCATATTCTGACCAGGTGATATGCATCGTATATTTACAGATTGATAAACAACCAATGACGATGTTAAGCAGGAATAGCAAAGTCACAAGGCCTCATCAGTCACATGGCACACTGTGGGTTATTGAAAATACATGTAGACCGAGAAACACACACACACACAGCATCCTTTCAAAATGTTTCAAATCTATGACGAACATGTGTATCTAGGCTAGCTAGCCATTCCACCCTTGGATTTCAATAGAGATGAATTGCCTCTTTAATCATGTGTACCTATTCATGTCAAATCATACAGTCCCATGCAGACTAACAAGATCTAAGTGAGCACTACCTTTTTTTTTCTGGGATGCTTGGATAATCCTGATTTCGACAATCGCTGTTGGTGGAGCGGCTAGGGCTTTCTAGTTGGAGTCATTTCAGTGAATTAAGGACCGTTTTTTCTATTGAAAGACAGACGGGAATGTTTGACAACAAAGGCTCTGTTGATGGTGGTTCTCATCTCTATTTTGAGCACGAATCAGTCAAATCGCGGTGTGTCGGAACCTCTTTAACTCTATGCATAAGAGACCATATCCATTCAGATGTAATCGGACCAAGCCCACATTCCTCTTTCAGTGTGCAAATGCGGAAAGAGCTCGATTTGACGGGTGCTGGAGGGTGAGGAGCAGGCAGACTGGATGACTCAGGTAGCCACTGATGCTGTGCCAAATACGATCAGGCAGAGCCGCTGCCATCCACACAACGCAGTTCCAGGCCCCAGACTGGCACACTCAAACAGCACAGTGGGCAAACAGGCAGAAGTGAATGGGCACTAACAAAATCAGGCATTATTACACGGGCATTTGGGCACAGAGGAGAGCAGAGCTACATTGGCAGTTTGGGAAGGAAATGAAGTTTAATTTGGAGTAGCAGGAAGTAGTAGTGGATACAGATATGTTCTGTAGTAAGGCATCTAAGAGTGAATGGAAAGATGGAAATGATCATATTTATTCACATGTAAAGAGTATATTTGTGTGCTTACCTTAGACATACTTCTACACGTAAACAGAGGATCATCTGGCAGCCCTGGTGCTATGAGGTTTGTGGATTTCATCACACGGCTAGTTTTTCCTTCCTCTATTGTTTGGGTCACAGCCGTCTGACTGTAATTAAGAATAATGCAGCGGTCCCTTGTTGCACGGCAGGTAACAACAAAGCGCTACACTCATACACAAACTGCTGCTCTCTAACAGCTCATATAACAAGAGCAACAAAGCATGCAACTGCTGGTTTGATCAAATCCGAGAATGGCTCGACAAATGAGTTAGTATAACTAGTCATGAGTTTAATCATCTCTGTCTCAATTAATTCCCAGATAGATGTTAACGCTTGTAATAAACTGATAAAACCTCCATGCTCAAATTTGAATGCCACACGCTGGACTGAGTGCCAAGGATCAAAGAGGAATCGGGAGCTTTGTGAGCGTCACATGGACATCTGGGTGACCTTTTGGGCTGGATACATGCAGATAGTAATCACAGCAGGTGTTGCTTTTACTAAAATAAGGCCATCATCATACTATCTATTTGCAGAAGTTGGCAGCTCGCCATTAATATGGCAAGGAATGTGTTGGAAAGATCTATCTTACTGAGATGCTAGTGCAGATGATTAGATGCTTTAAACATGTGTGCAGAACTCTGTTGAAGTCACTTGTTGGTTAATGAAGTGATAAATCAACGGTAAATGACTCATCGTCTGTTTTGGTAATCAGTTCGTTATAAATTGTAGCAATTTATCCATCATAAATGCCAAATATTCTCTGCTTTCAGTTTCTCAAATGTGATGATTGCATTTCTTGTTTTTTATCACTGTAAGTTGAATATATTTTGTCATCAGGCTGTTGGCCGGACCAAACGGGCGACTGTCTCCTCGCCTCAATCTCCTGTGGTCAATGGTAACACAATTGATGCAGCTTTTGATTATGTTTATAATTACAAGGTACAGACACAATACAATTCATGGTTATTATTAATAAGAGGTTATAGACATTATGTGTATGTTACACTTAAAGCAGCATGACCTGATTTGGAAGTTTGACCTAAATTGTGGTCATTTTAGGACATATCAGTAAAATGTTCTGACTACATTTGCACCCCAGCCGCCATGAACACACACACACACACACACACACACACACACACACACACATCAAAAATGCAGCAGAATGCATTGAATAGCTCGTGTTTTTTAAACCAAAAGGATGGATGGATTTGAGCTTGAAAAGAGCACTGTGACACGTTTTTCCGGAGCACTTGCATTAAAGAGACGATCCCTGTTGTGTAACTTGGCACTTGAGGCATGACTGAGATGGATGGAGGACAAGGAGTGTCTGTGTGTGAGTGTTTTGACATCCTTGTTGCGTGGGAACAGCTTAAAGCTTCTCTCTGAAGGGTGACAGCACGTCGGTTTAGGTCCTAACCAATGCTGTTGGGTGGGAGGGCTTATGTCCTTTTGAGGAGATTTCTTGTAAGGATTAAAAAAAAAAAGAGTTTTATAAATAAACAACCATAGGTCAAGACGTTAAAGGCACTGGCTTGTACAGTAGCTCTTGTAGCTGATACGAGTGCTGAGAGGTCGGGAGTCAACCTCACTGTGTTTGATGCTGATTGTCTCACCTTTAGTCAGTGTGTATTCTAGGGTTTGTGTGTTTAACAGGTGTAACCTGTGCTTACAGAGGAAAAGTTCAAATCCTTTAAGGTGCATGTAATAGATTAAAAAAAGTGGCGTATGAATAGTTGGTTCACTGTCTGAAAGCAGCTTTTAATTCATATGCATGATGTGAGCCTTGTTGTAGCAGGACACAGTAACAAAGAAAGGAAATAAAAAGTCAGAGGAAGATATGAAAGGTAGCATCACAAAAACAGATGAATAGACCAAACGGTTTCTCCAAATAACTGTTATTAAGATATGTGGACGTCAGATGGCACAGACGCAAATGCCCAGCCATTTCCTATTCTACCTAAACATTTCCATCTTGTCTCCTCTTTCATCTACTTGACACCGGTTGAAACGCCAGCTACAGGATACATCCAAATATCCAGCCTCCTTCCTGCTTTCCTTTTCTCTCCCTTAACTTACAGCTCTACACTAAATAGGGTTGCAACCAATGATTATTGTCATTATGAGTTAATCTGACATTTATTTTCCAGAACCAAGGTTAATGTCTTTGAATTGCTTTGTTTTTGTCTGTTCAGCAGAGCAGAACACAAATCCATTTACAACAGATCTTTCAATAGGAAGAGAAATAATCAGAAAATATCTTAATAAAAGTAAAATAATTTTAGTCGCTTTCCAGAAAAAATATCAAATGTGAGGATTTGCTGCCCTTCTTTAAATTTCTATGGGTTTTTGGATTACTGGATGGACACAAATTTGATTTGGGGCATTTTTCTTTCTTTTACAGACTATTGAATACATAAGAAAATAATCAGAAGCCAAATGGATTATAAAAAAGATTGTATTTTTCAGCCCTATTTCACGTCATTTCCTGTCAATCCAACAATCAATGAATCGTCTACTTGTCTAGACTTTCAAAGTACACCAAATCTGCGTATTAGCAAAAATCTGACAGAGATTAAACATAAGGAAAATATAAAAGGGAGGATAAAAGGGCAGATGGAGCAGCAGAGGATGCGTTGTGGAGTATTGGAATGTATCCAGTCAGTCAGTAAGCCAGGCCGATGCAGCAGAAGCATCACATCCAGCTCTGGTGTGACGGCAGCTATCACATTCACACAGTGTATGTAGCTTTGACTGGCCTATACTGCCTCCACCATCTTCTCTAGTCCGCCTCACATCCCTTCAGACACACACAGGTCACACACAAACAGGCACACACAGACATGAGCAGCCCCCGCCATGCAGCAACATGACAATAGCTAATGAAGCGTGGCAGGGAGCTAGCTAGCAAACTAGCCGGTGTGCCCTCCCTGTCTGGCTTCCTGGCCTCCATTATCCCAGCAACCCCCCTCCTATGTCTGGAAAGAAGCAGATTATTGCCTCGACTTTCTCTCTTGCCACCTGCTTTTCCCTTTTACTCGGCCTCCTTTCTCCATTTGACACAGGCAGAAAAGGAGATGCAAGCTTTATTTTTCCATCACTCCAAGATCTTTTAATGATGTAGCAATTGTAAATAAATTAGCATGTGGGTGTTAGTGTAGTCGAAACTACTCGGAAATGTTCAAGACTCCCAAACAAGTCTAACCGGACTGCGTAGCACGACTTTCTCCCCGCAGAATAACACTGGGAATTTCCACCCTGCTCAACTAAATCCTATGTGGTTAATCAGTAATAAGAATCACTGACTCAGGAACAAGACACCTCACGAGTAGTGTGTCCAACACGATTGCCATGGCGATACCCCCAAGGATTGGGTCATGTGATCCAGACCCCGGCACCTGATCTTACGCGAGTGCCTTCGGCAGGGTTGTCAGCCAGTGTAGTGTAGGGTCAAAGGTCAGGTTGTAGTTGAAAAATCTATACACTACAGGGTGATACTGTTAATATAGCGGCGGGGGAAAGTCCCACATCATGTGAAAAAAGGCCCGTTCAGCTACATTTGAAAAAAATGCAAACAAGTCAAATCAATTTATTACATGTGACAGTATGTGAAACTAATCAGTCATGGTTGGTTACTCTTTGTGTGTGTGTGTGTGTGTGTGTGTGTGTGTGTGTGTGTGTGTGTGTGTGTGTGTGTGTGTGTGTGTGTGTGTGTGGTGTGTGTGTGTGTGGTGTGTGTGTGTGTGTGTGTGTGGTGTGTGTGTGTGTGTGTGTGTGGTGTGTGTGTGTGTGTGTGTGGTGTGTGTGTGTGTGTGTGTGTGTGTGTGTGTGTGTGTGTGGTGTGTGTGTGTGTGTGTGTGTGTGTGTGTGTGTGTGTGTGTGTGTGTGTGTGTGTGTGTGTGTGTGTGTGTAGTCCCTGCTGACTCGGTATGTTTACATAAACAGCATTCCAGTCTTTCCTGTGCCGCTTTGCTCATGTTAGATCGTTCACTCTCTTCCCTTTTTATTTATTTTTTATCTTTTCACTATCCCCTTCTCTTCCTGTCTTTATTCTCTCTTCTAATCTTTTTCTTTCTTTCTCGTGGTGTTGCTCCCATTACTAAGGTGTCTCTGTCTGAGCCAGATCTCATGAAGTACTTCACTTAGTGGTGGCATGGGTCATGTTATCTTGACTGTTGCTGTAGAAGAGTTATCAAACAAAACATTGAGACTCAAAATGTGCACGACTTGCTGCATCGTTGGAACAATGAATTACAAACATTTGATTGGATTTCATTATTTTCCGACAACAATCTTACTCTAGGTCCATAAAGTGAATTGCTAGCAGGATTATTGTGCCATTTGCCTCCAACCGTGTAGAAGGAGGATCATATTTGGTTATAATAAGCAATTCCAACAGTGCTACTAATTGACTGCATCTACCCGTGTGCAACAAGAGATATTTAAAGAACATAATGGCTGAAAAACATTCTCTTTGAGTTCCTATCTCACTGTGAAATGGCTCTGAGCTGCAGTGGGGATATGCATGCAGCTTGAGCCTTCCTCTCATTATTTTACAGCTCTCTGCCACCAGCGTATTAGGCTTTTTGGAGTCGACTTTCCTGCTCTGACACCGTGTAAGTTATACTCAGCAGAAACGGAGAAATGGAAGACGAGTGAGAGTGTGGGTAAAGATGGAAGAAAGATGGAAAATGTTTTGATTTTCTAGGGGGGAGAGGAGCATTGGTACAAGTATAGCCCTAGGAGAGAGACTGAAAAGGCGAAGATAAAGACTTTGGAAGAATGCTGGAGAGAAAAGAAAAGACCAAGATAGAGACAGAGAGGGCAGAGAACTGGAAAGGACAGCAGAAACCCCAGGAGAGAGCGGAGGGAGGCGGCTGGGGAGCCTCGGATAGACGGAGATAAAAAGCAGAGGAGGGAAAGTGAGGGAAGATGGAGGGAGAAGATAGATGGCTCTCTGCAGACTTGCGCAGTGTGTTGGGTAATGCTAGGTCACCGGGGGACTAATCTCTACTGATGCTGCGGCGCTGGAGCAGTGGAATGATAATGGCCTGTTTGTGCATGTTGGGGGGGGGAGGCATGTGTTTGTTTGTGCGGCTTTGCATATGGATGTGTGTGAAAATATGACACGTTTGAATCCGGAGGTTCCACTCTCCATTTGTCCACACACACACACACACACACACACACACACACACACACACACACACACACTCACACAACCCCTCATCAACGCCTCATGCCCTGTAGAACTGAGTCACCCCTCGTCTGCTGCATAACTGAGAACAACATCCGTCTGTTGTGTCTGAGTCGAGAACACTGTTCAACTGTGGTCCCTGCCTGCAGCATGGTCATGGGTGTTTATCATTTATTTTGTTATTGACCTACATCAGCTCTGAGTGGGAGGGGTTTCGAGGGCTGTGGACCCTTGAAACGCTTCCAGATTGTCAACATGCCAACTCTCATGCACACTCAGCTCACTCCACCGGCCTGTAGTTTAACATTAGTGAAGTCACAATGCAAACACAGTGGTTTTCTTTCTGATGACGATAGTGTGCACTGCTGAGCCGGGTGTGGTTACCCTGGTGATGGTACTTTCCCCTGCGATCTGGTGAGAGAATAGTGGTTTCAATAATACAATGCAATGTGAAAATACGAGACTACATAATATGACAAGTTAGTATGACAAGGTTTCAAGTTAGAATAACAATTCTAGAGCTGAAAGGATTAGTCGATTTATCAATAACTTGATCTACGGAAGATTATTCTCAGATAATCATTGAATTGTTCAAGTCATTTCACTAGCTAGTTAGTACTAGGTTCACATTTCAATATCTGCAGTTTTAGATACATTTAGTTCAGTTTGCAAAATATGTCACTAAATAAGTAAATCCAACCTGCCTTGAAGTGCATGTTAAAGTCCCTATAGGGTTCTTATTGCAATATTACACATGCCTTAAAATAAAAATGAAATTGTTTTTAGTGATGCATGCCTGCTGAATACAATAACACAACCCCTGCTGCCATTGTGAAATATATTGGACTTGATTAACACATAATTGTAAACCAATTATTTCTGTTAGTTCTAGGTTCATTTGTCCTTCTAAAAGCGGATGGATATAATTAGTGAGCAAACATATTACATTTAAAGTTCTCTGATCTTCATGATATCCTGAGCTGAACTGCCCGACACACAGGTCGTTATTTTTAATTAGCTCCAACTGTTACGACTGCTTTGCACATGACACTGCTAGTCTTTCTGCCAGCTCTTGCCAAACCAGAAGCCCCCATCCTACTCTGCATTAACAGCAATATGTAATGCTTTCGACATCAGACACACTGCTATGCTAATTAGCTGACAAATCAAATGATAAAGTATATTAGGGAACAGCGTATGGGAGCTTAATTAACAGTGGATGTCTTCTCAGAGTGCTCAGAGTTTATTTAAGGTAACGAGTGTGCTGTTACGATGGACGGGTGCTAATATATTCTGGGTGTTGCATTTCAGATCTGTATGAGAGATATCGTGTGGGCGTCTGTTCGTGTGTAAAATCAATGCATCTTGGCCTATGTTATAATACAGTATGTTTGTGTATTAGTGCCTAATGCTTAGGCACTCCAATCTCATCTGGGCATTCAGAAGGATCTTTGGCAGGTGGGTGTCACAGTGCCATGTGACCTCTGCTGGAATTCAGGGCTCGGCTCGTCTTGTCCCTCCACTGTTCAATCCCTGAGTCCACAGCAGAGAGAAGGATCTACCGTACAGTTTCCTCTGTCCCTCCGTCCACCACTTTTACCTTTACCTTATGGAGTTAAGCACGTCTCTGACCACCAAGAAGAGATGGAGTCTGGCTTTGTGCGTGCTCCGTCTGCGCCACAGGGCCCTCCGAAACAGGTAGAGGGGGATGAAAACCAAGACAAATAAAGTCGCAAAGGAGTTTTAGGTTGACAAGGCTAATATAAAAAGTGAAAACAGGGTGTGAGTACTCATTTTTAACTGGTAAAACTAAGTGTTCAGACTTTGGTGGATTCTGTCGTGACTTTTTATTGAACTACGTATTGCTTGTTTACTTCTCTGCAGGAATATGGGTGGATTATTACGCTGCTATGGACATTTTTGCACCCCCATTTGCACTATGTAAATCATCTTTTTTTATATATATATCCTGCTTACTTGAAGTAAACGGTTATTTTGTGTTTTTTGTAAATATTGAGTGTTCTTGCCTTTTTAATGTGTTTTTTTGTATACCTCGGGACTGTGGGAAACAGTATTTCGATCTTTCTGTGTGTACAAACATATTTTGAGATTGACAATAAAGTTGACTTTGACTTTTGAGTTTGAAAAGGTGGCAAATGGAGGGTGGACTGACGGGACTAATGGGCTAAATAATGGTACCTCTCTCAATAAGTGTACTGAATTTCTTTTTGACCAGGAAGTTCAAATATGCTAAATGTCTTTGTGCTTGACCTTTCGGGTTACCCTTTCTTTTTGGAGGTCGATTGGGTGTATGGAGCCTTATAGGATAGCCTACTAACTAGCGCTGCACGATATTGAAAAAAACTGACATTGCGATATTTTTTTCCCCTGCGATATATATTGCGTTTTTTTAAACTATATTTAACCGGATAAAGGATTTTAGTCACGGACGTCTGGATCTTAACTGGTTGACTCATCATACCTTAAGTCATGATCTAACATGTCATGATAATGCATATTGCTTACCCTCAAATAAAGGGGTTCATCTGTGAATGAAGAAGAGAAGAACCTTTTTGTATCCAAAATAGTTCCAGATGGCAGATGTTGCTTTTCTTTTTGGAAGTAAATCTTCATTCTCGCCGGTATTGTCCTCCTGTGCCTCGCTCATTTTTTACCGGTGTTTTGATGGTCTGCAAACTAGCGGGGCCTGCTGTGATCTGATCAAGAATGATTGTGATTGGTGGTTTGCTGTGCATGCAGAGCCAGCATGTCACTCACTCAAGTACCCCTGACATGAGAGCCGCGCAAGTTTTCCTTTTGTAGCAAGCAGCAAAATAATTGTAACATGACGTGTTTGAGTTAATTAAAAAAAAAAATATATATATATATATATTATAAAACATTTATAAAATCGCACGTCCCTGCGATGTGCATATCGCGGTTATCGCCATGACACGATATATCGTTCAGCCCTACTACTAACACAACTTGGTGTTCAAGAGCTTAAATAATTCATTGACTATCTTGATCAGGGCCGGCCCTGACCAATTTGCCGCCCTAGGCAATATTTTAGCTGGCCCCCCCCCCCCCCCCCAAAATGCAGACACTCACTATGATTCGCGCGTGCACGGTTGTGGCATGACCACCAAAACAGAAAGATATGGACACAAGATGTGTGCAACTGTATTTAGTTTCCTATCCATTTCAACATGATTTGAGTGGGGGGGGGGGACCTCACCTCCTCTAGGGGGGTCCAGGGGCATGCACCCCCGGGAAGACTTTTTTTTTTTTATATTGAAGTTAAAAGCATCAATCTGGTGCACTTTGCAACATTGGGAGATCTATGGAAACATCTCTCAACACCCATATGAAACAGAACTGTAAACAGATTTTCTTTTTCTTTATGGATATTTTACAAATCACTCCCCTTTCAAACTCTATTCTTGTTTATTAATAACAACTTTTTTGTACTGTCAGTATTTTATACCTGTTTTTCATCTATTCTCTTATTTTTTTTATAACTATAATGATCATATAGAGGTGTGCCTTTACCTCACTGAGCTGAGGTTATCACCCCGCGGCCGCTTACAATGTAAATTCCAATGTTAATAAAAGCACACAGAAGCTGTGTATGTTTTTTGGGAGTTTGATTTATTTTAAATGAATACAAATACAAATACAAAATAAATTAAAACCTATAATTGCACACTAAAACCATTATTTAAAAAAAAAGAACAATTTCACATAAACCTTTTTACTGGGACTGGGGCAGTTCAACTTGATTTGGGGGGGGGGGGGGTGCCATAGTTTATGGGCGCTGTACGCGTAGTTCTGTTAGTATAAGATAATAAGATGTACTTTGTTGATCCAAAATCGGGAAATTGTGTATTATGAAATTTAAAAAAGATTTTATTTTTAATTTCTAACTTTTTTTTTCTTTTTCCGGCGCCCCCTATGGGTTGATGCGCCCTTAGCATTCGCCTATACTGCCTATGCCGAGGGCCGGCCCTGATCTTGATCATTAATTAACTGTTGGATTGTTGAAAGGAGAAATAAGACTTTACAAGGCATCATCTTGGATTTTTTCTTCACTATTTATAGTATAAATAACCTGCAGCCCAAAATGGTCTTAAGTATGTTTTAAGAAAGATAAACCGTAGTCAATATTTTATTGGTGCAACATTTGTCTAGGCCTGGATCTAAGGGAAAGATAAGATAAACGGTACCACTTTACAATAAGACTACCCTTATAAAGGGTTTACGAATAGTTTGTAATTCATTTATTAATTAGGTTGTGAACACTTTATAAATCATTAGACATAGACATACTTTATTGTCATTTCAACAAGACACAGAGTGTACTATTAAAACGAAATTTTGTTGTACTGGCTTACAGGAACAGGACCATATAAAAACTTGCTAAAATTCTACATATAAATAAATAATAGAGACGTGGTGCTGATAAAATTAAAGATAAAGTGTGCGTTTAAAATATAAATACTTACTATACATATAAATAAAATAGACATACTATATAACAAATATGTGCTCTTTACACAGCGTGATGTAATCTTTATGTTACTGGTCTACTTGCTGTTCAGCAGTCTGATGGCATGGGGGAAAAAGCTATTGCAGAATCTGGCTGTTTTGCTCGTATTAATAAGCTTTTATAAGACATGAGCTAAACAGGGCGACTGTGACCGGTTGCTTGCCAAATAGTGAGCCCACATTTATCTGTACTGCTAAGCCTTATACTGGCTACCTAGCTTACTTCGTCTTCTTCATCAGCCAGCATCCTTGGTATCTGTTGCTCACTGAGTTGATTCTGCAAGTAGCCAATATAAGGCTTAGTCATCTTGCCAAATAGTGAGCCTGTGTTGATGTATGAAAACTCTTTTTAAAAGATAAACATAACTGATTACAATGAGTGATCTAGTTGAACCACTTATGTGTTTTTAAAGCATTGAAACCTTTGCTTTTTGTGTTGCTCTTGACATGTGACTCACTTATTTTAGCATTGTGGTTTAAACCCGGTCAAATCATGTTTCTATTTGCATTCATGAAAACAGCAAACAAGCTTGCATGTGTCATACCAGAGAAGGTGCAATGATCGCTGCTATTTTCTAAGTCATTTATCTCAGGAACACATCATGTCTGAAAAACATCAACACAGCGATTCAAATTGAACAACCTTGATTTGTTTTTGTATATACATTTTGCATAGAATAAATCAGAAATTAGTAGGACTTTAATTAAAGGTGGCGGGGTAGGTAAGTTTGAGAAACCGGCTCGAGATACACTTGTTGTTATATTCCATGGAATGCTCTTAACATCCCGATAGCAATGAATATCTGAAGCGCTTTGACAACAAAATCCATACAAAAATGTCATCTGTGGAAGCCGTAGAACTGTAAAAACACGACCAATCATTTGAGCCGGTCCGGCTAAAATAACTGGATGGCCTACCTGCCTGTCAGCCTTCCATCTGTGCACAAACTTATCTCGTGCCCTCATTGGTCATGTGCGCGTTCGTGTGTGTTGGAGGAGGGGCTCTGTGAGGAAGTGGCAGATTTTCTCCGGTTGTGTATTTTCAAATTCTAGCGCGCTCGAGCTGGTTTCTCCAAAATTACCTACCCCACCTTTAACTGTAGACTTCTGCAATGTTGCCGTTTTGAGGAATTACAATTGGACAACATGCATGTGATTTTTGACACGTATTGTAGTGATGTGTATCCAATAAGCGTCCTGTTTCGGCTCTTCCTTTGATTGACAGGTGTATATTGTATCATATTGTAGTTCTTAGGACAGCGTTATATACTGTATATAGATCTAATTAATGGTGACATTCACTTTGATTGGCAGTGGTTACTAGAAATGATTTAGAGCCTGCTTCTGAAAACTAATAACGTTGTGTTACTTTTCAAAAAGATTATTATTATACCTAGCTCGAAAATAGGCCTTTGCTTTCAGTCAAACCCCTTGGGAGTGGTGACGGCTCATAATTAACAGTCACATTTAAAGCAACACAGATGAATCATGTAATGTTGATTTAACTATGGACTTTGGAAGATTCGGTTGCAATGTCACTTGTTGCTGCTTCTCAGTTTTATCATACAGGATTCACAAACCTAAGTTAGTCAATTGAGGTACATAATGCTGGTAAATTAGGTTTATTGTCCAAGCTAATTCAAGTATATATTGGGTTCTGATCCTTTTGCATCCTTGCTGACTGTCAGTAAAGACCATATCTTAACAGCTGAAGAACATACTAGATTGAGGGAAGACTTGTGTATACTGTACTTCCTGTGTGCTTACAGTATGTTTGTAATAGCAAACATACTGTACTTGTGACGCTCTCGCTTGCTTGTGTGTGCGCGGATGTAACCTCAATAATACCGGGCTTTGTGGCATGGCTGACGTCATTGGAATGTATAAATACAGAATGCAGTGAATGAGTGCACTACATAGACAGGAGCGCAGAGGGTAAAATGCACCGCACAATGAAAGATACAGCAGATACCCTATGGCGGTAGGATGCTTCTATACTGAGCAGAAGAAAACATGAACCCCATGGCTTTTTCTACAACACAGCACACATGAATATAATACTTAGATATGGTTTTCTTGGTGTGCATCTATGCTATTCTGGGTTTTCGAGATGTGCACTTTGGATGTTGTTTTTAGGAGATCGAAATGAGCTTGTCCTAGTCGGTCTGCAGTCATGTCACTTGACTCCCACTGCCTCTAGGCGTTGTGTGTTTGGGTACACGTGCGCAAATACGCCCCCCCCCTAAACAACCATGTAGGGCAGTGCTCCTCTTTCCAAATGCAAATTGTATTCCAAGTCAACTGGTTTTATCACAGAGGGTTTGCATGCAGCCTTGGGTGTCTTTGTGCTGCAGGTTTATTTGAGTGCATCGACATGTTTATATTTGTGCGTTTTACAGCGGATTGTATCGATTTCGCCTATTGCCCTTTATCATCTTTAAGTGTGTTTGCATGTGTGCCCCTGTGTAAACGTGTATGCATTATACATCCGCTGTAGAGTTCAGTCAATGCAGCGTAGCGTGTGGTCTTGTATCCATTGGCTGCCTGTGGGGAGTTTGAACAACAGTCGATTCAGCCTCTATAGATCGGTGTGGCTGAACCCTGCAGCACAAAGCACAGCACGGTTACTCTGCATCTATTAATGTGAAGCTACAGTATTGAGATTAATCATGGGACGATGCAACCCCATTACAAACGTCAAAATATGGCTTACAGTACTGATTTCTATGCTGATTAGCCGGTGCTTTTATCCAGAGGCACACCGTACATTGTGTGAAAAAAAAGCAGGTCAGCGTCTTGTGTAACATCATCTCCGTAGAATGGCTATTGATGAACGCATGAGTTGCTCTGAAATGCATAGATTTGTTTGGTTTTGTTGAGCACACTTTGCATTTCTTTACAGCATTATAACAGGAGCTCAGAAAAAAAGAGGCAGAAATCTACCTGCATGCAAAATAAATATTGCATCCTGCATTAACAGTTGATGCAGCTGTCAAAATGCTGTAAAATTAAGAAGTGTATTTTAAGATCTGAACCAGTGAGATTTCACTTTCTCCTTCTCCTTGATAACAACATGTTACATCATTGAGGAAATCAACATCTAGCTCCAGTCTTTCTACAGTTGCAAGTTAACCTTATTACACTGTTTACAAATGATTTGAACATTATTCTTTGTAATGGTGGCAGAGGAGTCATTAGAAGTGGCAAAAGATCAGCAACACATTCCACTCATACAGAGCACATTGTTCCAGCATAACTGCTCGTTATGTGGCTTACCTGCAAGATCCTCGCCAAGCTGGATGCTTTTGGAGGTCAAACTCGGGTCTCTCTATGTGACAAAAACACAGATGTTTCTTACCAGAGGCCTGATGTTTTACAGTCTTCATGCTTTGTGGGGTCACAGTATTGCTGGTCATTAATCACTGAGAGCTTTGTAGAATTCTTCCTTTAAGGTTAACACAGGAGTACATAGCCTTGACACTTTGGATCATAGTCCTCAGTGGTTATTTGAAGAAAGCCCAAGCTTTTTTTGTCCCTTTGGGAATTAAAACAGATACACAGGAAGAATGGTGGAAATGTAAATTCACTAAAAGGAAGGAAATCTAAGCAGCATGAACACAAATCAGTGTCAGTTACCACAATAGTGTCTATAATAGAAAGGTTGTGATTTTATTCAAGTTAAAAAAAATAATAATAACCCATGTTCAATTCAGAAAATTGGCTTGCTGCTGTGTTAATAATAATAATAATACATTTTATTTCTATAGCGCTTTTCTTGAACCCAAAGACGCTTTACATTTGGGAGGGAGGGTAGACAAACAAAACAAAAACAAAGCCAACAAAGAAACAAAACAGAAAAGCAGTCAGGAGGAAGTTGGTTGAGAGGGGGGGGGGGTGTTGCATTACGATCAAGGCTTTCACAAGAGGTCTGTACGGAAATGAAACAGCCTTTTTCTATTATTCCATGAGGGACTGAATTATTCAGGTTTGGGAACAAAAAAATAATACATGAACTACAAAAAAGTGAGCTTACCTGTCCCATGTTCAGTTGCTAGCTGCTCACCTAGCTTGATCTTAGAAGCTACTTGCTACATTAATTGCTAGCCTAACACACCTGAATCAACGTCTGAGTTGGTGGGTAACGTAGGTGCAGGATTTTGGTTTTGCTGCATCAATTAGATGTTTTAAAACTTGAAGTCTTGTCATAATGTATATAAATGAACGACTGGCGGTATGAAACAGGATCCGTCTGAGCCATAATGTGCAGATAGAGGTAATGTGGGGGCAGCGCAGCCAGTGGCGATGTGCTGTATTCTGAAAATAACGGTGAGATCTCAGCTCTCCGCACAGACTCTGGAGGAGAGGAGAGAATGAGTCAGCTGCCCGACTGAGCCAAGATGGAGGGACGGAGAGAATGAAAGATTAACGATGAATCAATCAGAGGTAGAGACTGTAGGAATGGTGTAGCGGAGCTGAAGGACACCCGCGGTCTGAAACCCACGACTCAGCATTGAGAGTGGAGGACGGTGCTCTTGTTGCTAAGGAATACCTGTTACCTTGGTGATAATGAGAAATGCTTAAGGATGAGTCATCAAGTGTGAACTTGAGAGAGGTCAGCTCCTCTATACGGCTGCTCCGAGGTGTTTTGACGCTCAGGGGTTTCCTGGGGTATCCAGATGTAATTAACAGCATCGCACATCATTGATGTCAGGTCTCAGTAGGCATGCGGGGACAGCAGGGGACAATATGGAACATTGAAAATAATAATAATTTGTCTTGTCAATCGGGACCAGGGAAATGAAAAAATGAATATATAAATTGCAAAGAGGATATGCAATGAAACAGCAGGTTCCAGATAGTTTTAGGTCTCTCTCCAGAACTACATGCTGACGGGAACATTGTGTAATTGCATTAGCACTTGTATTTTGGCCTGCTTTAGCAGAAAGGACAAGCCTGACAAAGCAAATCTTAATCAAAATAACTCATTATATACACATAATACACACAAGCAACAAAAACAAGCCACAGCATACACAAATATGTATCGACTGAAATACAAAAAAAGTGTATTCGACAGGAGGAAGAAGAATTCACAAACTAATAAACCCTCTAAATATTTTATCCAGTGAAAGATTTTGACTACTCGAGCCTCCATACCTACCTCCACCACCTATTTAAAGTCATTCAAATACTAATTAAATACATTGGTGAGCCACATAATTGCGTAGGTGGCCTGTCGATCCATACAAATAAACCTCAGCTTATTTGGACTTCACATACACCATCCAACTGTTGTAAATACTAACCAAAATAAAACTGGATAAACTACAGTGCCCATTTGTTTAACCAATTATTTAGCCTTTCAGAAATGAACCCTGACCATTAATGGATTGTTAAGGCTGATTGATTATCGATCTATGTTTTGAATCAAACACCAATACAATATATTTTCAAAGTGCCAAGCTTTAACTTCATTGTAATAATGCTACCAGTGATATCTTGTAATTGTTGACAAGTAGCTGTATTTATATCCAAATAAATGCTTGTTTAGACGGCTCTAAAAAAACGCCTCAGACGTAATTACACAGTGAGCTACGATGAGGAATTTACTAGGAAATCTTGCTTTACGATTGGTGAAAGATCCAGTCGTCTGTTTCCATCTGTTCCCTGTGGACTTTGTGAAACGAAATCATTTTCGTGCTTAATATCCTCCACAACCCGCCGCACAGCGTAGCATTTCCACTGCAGTTAGATGAACTCATGCAGATGACAGAAATTGTTTTCAACTGTATCCTCAGCTTATTAGCATGAAACTACAACATCTTAACACATGTGTGGTTCTTTTGTCTCCTGCTGTACACACTATGTTGGATCCAGAAAAAAAGTGCCAAGCAGTTGAAAATGTAACACTGGGACTACAGATGCCATTGCAAGGCGTGATAGTGGAAATGCTGAGTCTGAAAACGGGCCGTGTGTGTGTTTGTGTTTGCTATCTGTCCACACACTTACACTTGTGTTAAGGTGTCAGGAGCAGCCTGGGCATGTTCACACACATAACAAGAAGTTCAAAGATAAACGGCACATTCTGCAGTCACTTCCTACACAGTACAAAGTTAGTATCGCTGAGAGACACCTGTCTGAACCCGTCAAATACTAGAACAGTTTTACCAGTTTCAAATGAGTGATTTACCAATAAAGTAGTCCCAGGAAAAAATAGTTTAGAAGTCCATGAAACATGTCTTAAACGTGCATTACTGCAGGAGTCAGCAACACAAATAGACATAGACTTCTCCCACACGTGCCCAAATACACTAGTGAAGCTGAACTACTGCATTGTTTATGCCGTACTCATTTTCTTCTCCGTTTTTTTTCTTCTATACACACTTTAAATTACTGCTGGGTTCATTTTGTCCTACCCCCGGCTTAACAAGCAAGCGGTACGTGTGCAATGAGGAAAATAACAGTGATCAACGGTATGGTGCTGTGGCACACTGTACAAAAATAAAAGGTACCTCAGAAAAGACTTTGCCTTCTAGCTTGTGCCATATTGGTTGGTCTTTAACTATTTAAAATGTAGATGCTTAGTTACAGGGCTCAAAGCTCAATGAGAGTGCTAGCTGCTGTGCATATGTGAGGTATAAGTAAACCCTTTGGTTGAGGAGAACATTGATTCAGCTAGTGTGCAAATGACTGCAAGTAAGTGCAGGAAATTGATTATTACACCTTCAACCAAAGGAAGGAGCATGGTAAGTGTGACTGCTGCTGAATCTCAGTGTGGTAAATTTAAGAATCACCATTTCAAACTACTGATTGTGGTGGTTTTGTTTACAATAGTTGACATCTTTCAAACCTGATCTAAAGAATGAAGAAATGCAGGAATGACTTGTTTTTGTAGAGGGTATTTAACAAGGTCACAGTGTTACATAATGCTCTGTACAGTTCGGCAGTGAAGTGGCACAGTGCGTCAGTGAAGGAATGAATGGATTATGCGGTGATGTGCGTCCAAGAAAAACCTCACCTTTACACAAACAAAAGCAGAAAAGATCAGATCACAAACACCCTCTTAATGTGTAATTACACAAAAGGAGCACTGTGTGTTTGAAGGTGATGACCTTGGCTCGATGTGTGTTTGTGTTCAAAGACGAGTTTGTTGTCATCCTCATGTTTGTTTACCACTTGCTCAGCACTGAGTCTTTATCCACCTCCACCTGGTATTTAGTGGAATTCAAAGTGGAATGATGTGCAGTGTGTCTCGGTGTGGATTGAACTTTGTTTTCCTGCCTGATTGTGTCCTTGCTGTTATTTGTTTTCCTCCTGTCTCGCTCTGTTTCTGTTTTTTTCTTCTATTGTCTGCTGCCTTTGTTTTTCTCTGCTTGTCTCTCTCTTTCTGGCTTTCCACCTCTCTATTTGTCTCTGCTTGTGCTTGTCTGCCTGTCTCTCCCTCCCTTTTATTTTGTTCTCAACGTCTCCTAGCTCTCTGTATATATCATTTTGTCTCTCTTTCTGCTTATGTCTATGTCTGACTTTCTCTTTCTTCTTTCTACCCTCTTCTTTGACTCCGAGTCTTCCTCTTCCTTGTTTCTCTTCAACTCCCCCTCTTTCTGGTTTCTGTGTCTTTCCCCCCTCGCTTCATCTTCATTCTCTCGCCGTCCTCCCCCTGCTCTATCTGTCTCTCAGGCTGTGGCGTCTTTGCTCTCTTAATGTTTTTGCTGCTTGGCTCGGGTCCAGGAAGTTATGGGAGGCTAAGTGAGTACAGCCAATGGCAAGAAGAGACGTGATGTATGACACCCTACGTGACTGCTTTGGTAAAGAAGCAGCATCCTTCTGCAAGGACACAGCCCTCTAGTGTGTGTGTGTGTGTGTGTGTGTGTGTGTGTGTGTGTGTGTGTGTGTGTGTGTGTGTGTGTGTGTGTGTGTGTGTGTGTGTGTGTGTGTGTGTGTGTGTGTGTGTGTGTGTGTGTGTGTGTGTGTGTGTGTGTGTGTGTGTGTGTGTGTGTGTGTGTGTGTGTGTGTGTGTGTGTGTGTGTGTGTGTGTGTGTGTGTGTGTGTGTGTGTGTGTGTGTGTGTGTGTGTGTGTGTGTGTGTGTGTGTGTGTGTGTGTGTGTGTGTGTGTGTGTGTGTGTGTGTGTGTGTGTGTGTGTGTGTGTGTGTGTGTGTGTGTGTGTGTGTGTTGTAAAGCCACAATGAAAAATCTCAATGCCAAGTTATGTTGTTCCTGCATTGGAAGAACCGCTGCCGTTGTGCGAGTGTTTTTGTTGGCCACGTTAACGCTTTGTGTCCTGGATCATCCCCCCCCCCTTTCTTCTTGCACTGCAGTTGCCATGGCTACGCACCAAGAGGCTCCATCATGTGTCTGAGCCTGTGACCGCAATTTCATAACAGCTTACAAGCGCTGGCTTTGTGTGTTTATATATATTTATTTCTGTCTTAATATAGCTTTTGATCATGCTACTGGTAACCGTGAAATGACACCGAATGGGAAGTGTTTGTCGAGCTTGGTTCTAGTCATACAGGGACATAATTGAAACATCACGTTGTCTTAATGTGAAGATACGATAGAGTCTTGATAAGTAAATGTTAGATTTAATAATGTCAGCCCTTTTCCCAGAACTGATGAATGAGAGCTAGACTCTTACCCTTTAAAGCACATGACACGATTTGCAGATGTACAAGATAGTGACCGGAGAGCTCATCTGACAGGAACACAATCAGATGTGGAAGTGGCTATATTCCCCAATCGCAATGAATGTGAACACGTGTTTTGACGGCATACATCCATTCTGAATGTATTGCAGGCACAGCATATTTTCAAAGATAAGGTCAATAAAAGAGGGAGTTTCCCCTGTTTTTATTTGAATACTATATACTGTAGAGTCAATGAGAGGTTAAAGAGGCCCAGTTATGACTTTTGGAGTGTTATAGGTTTTTGTACATGTAAATGGTCTGCAAAGGCCAAAATCCCTGTGTTCCCTCCAGAGGGTGTTTCTCTCCCACACACACACACACCCCCCCCCCCCCCCCCCCCCCCCCCCTCCTTCCTGAAACAGCTCAATTGGACTCCTTTGTTTACTTCTGGCACATCGTGATATTTCTATGTAACACGCGAGCTTCTATTGGCTAGAGCTCCAACACATTGTACGTGATAGGCTAAGGTGAGGGACATCTCTACGCACTGGATAAATCACAACTGAGCCAACCAGGTGACCAATCAGAGCAGACTGGGCTCTGGTTTCAGACAGAGGGTGAAAAGAGGTGCTGCAGCAAAAATAAAGAGCTTTTTGAACATTAAAGCATGGAGACATGTCACAGTCATAGGTCACAGTAGAGACACTACATACAAATATGAACCTGAAAATCAGCATAATATGCCCTCTTCAAGTTATTCAGCTATTTGCAATTAAAAAAAGCTAAGAATACTGTGAGATAATAAATGTAATTTGCATAGCATAAATGACTTGTCTTAGCCCTTCAGAATAATCTTGTTCCCCTTGGGGTGTCCTGACCTTTAACTTTGGAAACGCTGCAACTGCAACAATGCATCCATGAACAGTAGTAAACAGTAGTTTCATTCAAATTAAAGATTGCAATAAACCTGAAGGCAGTATTTAATTTGACAAATAAGGACCCATAGTTTGCAGTGTCTTTACAAATGAGCACACTGGCAGCGTTGGTGGGAAACAAACAGGAACTTTGCAGGCATGTTCCCGAAACCTACAAATAGCTATTTCCTAAAGCAAAACCCTGAACCCCTGCCTGATCAATCATTGTAAGTCGACCTGGATAAATGCCCAAAAAGTAGCCGGGCTGGGGAAAGAGGCAGCCTGTGCTCTGCAGCCTAATTTATGTTCACTCTCATGGGCTCAGTTCCATTTTAGACCAGCTAAAGGAAGTGGAACAAGGCTTAAGACTGTGGAGATCAACTTTGTCTTATCAAGTCTAATCTATCGATGTGTCATTACTGTATATCATTTATGATGGCGTCAATGTCATTTATCACCTCATACATATTAAGAATACCTGCTACATACCGGTAATACTACATTATTCAGGAATTTAAGAAGAAAATGTTTTTGGATGAATTCCAGTTTTTCTGGTGATTCATGTCTGAAGTGCGTGGTGGGTGTTGATCGGTTCAACCTGACTGTCTGTGAGCCACAAACAATATGAGCCCATCAAGCAACGCCTGTTATGGTTTAGACAGGGCAACAGTTCAGTAATAACGTTTATGGTTATTCCATTCAATCACAATTCTCATTTTCAGAAATCTTTGTCAGTAACAAGTTGAATGTCTGTCTTAGCATTGGATCTAAATGTCTTGAGAGTATATACATCTTTTAAGGTACAGTTTTGACACAATATATCAATTGACACATTTGTTTTTATAGCTTTGTTGAAATTAGTTGATACAAAAAACGATCCTGTTATTGGAAGTGGTTGTAGAAGTAACAAGATCAAGTGCTCTACTTTTTTGTCTTAAATGTTAAAGGGGCTTTCAGTTCAGTTCTGTTGGCCAACAAAATATAATCAGTTAGCTCGGTTCTATCTGTGTTGACCAAAAAACGTTTGATGTAATATATTACTTATTTCTGATGGTTTTATTGTATTGGAATCACGTAAAGTTTCTGGTGTTGTGATGTCTTTCTTCTTCTGCCTTTATGCCACTTGGATCTTTCATTTATTCCAAAATTGGACGTATAAAACATCTCTTCCCGAGCTATTTTTCTGTCTGACCAAATATCTTTAGAAAAGCAAATATAAAAGTGTTCTTTGCTTTTGTATTAGCTGGATGATTCACTTTTGAATGATGCCAGTCAGAAGCAAGTTATTATTTAGTCATTAGTCATCGGCACCTAAAGCTCAGTCTAAAGGTGCCCTCGCTCTGATACCAAAATATACCAAAAATGTTCATACTGGGAGTTTGTTTCCTGTACAAAGTTAGCTGAAAGGTTACCTAACTGCCTCTCCTCTGCTGTGTGTGCAGGCCTGAGACGCAGCAGAAAGCCCCGGTGACTGCCCCCCCTCCCCCACCTCCCCCTCCGCCTCCCCCCGAGCCGGCAGGGCCCCCGGAGCCGGAGGAGGAGATCCTGGGCTCCGATGATGAGGAGCAGGAGGACCCCGCAGACTACTGCAAAGGTCAGAACGAAACACACACACACACACACACACACACACACACTCAAATCATCAATGGTGGAGGAAGTACTCAGATTTGATTAAATGTGGCAATACTGAGTTATAAAACGTCTCTGTCCTGTATTCAAAATATTACTTAGTGCAAAGTATTGGCATCCAAACATCAACAACAAAGTCAATTTCAGAATTACATTTAATAAATGAATTGAATATGAAGCATTAGTGTTTTCATCAGAGCAGGTACATGTGGAGCTTATCTTAATGACTTTATATACTGCTGCTGGATAACCTAACCCATATTAATATATCATATTTTATTTATTAGTTCTATTTTGTGTTGGCAAATATCTGAATCTTTAATCTGTACTGATATACAGTAAAAACTGCAATATTTGCTAAACATTTTTTTGTAGAATAGCGATATAAAGAAGCATAAAATGGAAGTAAAGAGTACCTCCAAGTTTTATTAAAGAACAGTACTTGAGTACTGCTCTCCACCGCTGAAAATCATCAGCCCCATCCCATTACTTCCACACTCTACATATGTCTTACATATTTTAAGAAGGTCTCACACCGTCTCCTCTCTCTGCTTATGTGATGCTTTTCTTCATTTCTCCTACCTTCTTGATGGCTCTTAGTCGTTGTGACACTGATATTTCAAGGTTGTTTAGATCTGATAGGCTGGCTCCCTGCTGTGTCTCAGGATGCCAAAAGCTATTCTGTCTGCTAAGAGGTTCATTTTCAATACACGGCTCTGTTTCAAAATGCTGCGCCCTTTCTGTAAACACTGTGGCCATTACACTTATCATTTGATATCTTTTGGAAAAAATAGCATATTTTACTGAGCTGAAACCTAAATATGCCATGATTTCCTTTAGGCATAACATACCTTGATGTATCATGAAGCTTTGGAGGAAAACTCTTGATTTGTACGAGGTTGTTTTTGAAGCCAGACTGTCTGATCTCACTTCAGTAAGGTGAAAGACTAAAAGAAGAAAATACTTTTTTCACTGATTTTCTGTCAAAACAAAGTGACTTTCCTCACAGAGCCCTTTATGTTTTGGCCTTATGATTTATTTCTGAAAATGTTAAAGTTAAGTTTAAGCCTTTTATTGTCATTATACACGGAGTATAACGAGATTCAGAGTGCAACTCTGTCCCGGTGTGCAAAAAATACAAACGCATACATAACACTAAAAAACACGGCAATAGGACAGACAACATAAACAATCATACATTCATTTAATAAATAGTTAAAAATATTGATATACAAATAGTATATAAAGTGCATTAAAAGTGTGTGTATGTGTGAGAATGGTTACGGTTATTGTATTATGTGTGGTGGTTAAGCAGCCTAACGGGGGTAGAAACAGTTTTTGAGTCTGTTTGTCCGTTTAAGACGTTTAAATACCATATAATGCATGTTGTACCTCTTTAGGAGAGGTCCATATATCGTATAGTATTATATTATTATGATCAGTAGTAGCAATAGTAGTATTCATCGTGGTACTGTTCTGTCTACATATTTTGGCCTCTCCTACCTTCTTGCTATTTTATTCAAAAGTACACTACTCACCAAGTTGGAGTTCAATAAGATACACCTACAACAAATGTTACCCTGGCAAGCAGGACCTTGCTCTCTGCCAGCTGGTGCTGTCATTGTAAACACAACAGAGAGGTCAACAGAAAGAATTACTGAATTCATTTTGGTTTAACCTCCTTACAGTATACTGTATGCGCCACCTTTTTTGTACACAAACCTAAATGGTAAATGGACTGTACTTATATAGCGCTTTATCCAGTCTTTACAACCCCTCAAAGCGCTTTACATACTACATGTCATTCACCCATTCACACCCATTCATACAGAGCAGTACCACTTGCTCTAGGACCTAACATTCACACACATTCACACACCGTTGGCCATGCCATCGGGAGCAACTCAGGGTTAAGTATCTTGCCCAAGGATACATCGACATGTTGGCAGCACGGGCTGGGATCGAACCCTAAAGATAACAGACACAAAGAACAATGGTTATTGTTCTTGCATTCCTTTGATTAACCCTGTGATTCTAGTCTCTTATGAAAGGTACCTTGCATTTTTAGTAATATTGTATATATAACTAATATAATATAAATATGAATTCCTGCGGCGCCACATCTGCTAAAAATGTGTATTGCTGTATTTTTACATTTATTGAAGACAATTCTTAACAATACTTAGTAATGCACAATGCTTACTTAGGCTTGTTTAATAGATATCCATCCAACCTTTATTTTGTACTTAACTTAGTAATCTATTTACTGTTTTGGCTATCAAACGTTTGAACGAGAAAAAATCTATCTTCTCAAAATCCAAGGTCACACCTTCAAATGACTCCTGCTCTTTTCTGTTAATTAATCCAAAACACTTCTCTCCCATCTCATTTTCTATCAGTTTGACCTCCCTCCACTTCTTACCCACTAATGGATTTCATGTCACTGACTGGTTATCTCTAGCAGTCGCCTGTAACCTTCCTCCTCTCTCATCATCTCTCTCAGGAGGGTACCATCCGGTGAAGATCGGGGATTTGTTCAACGGGAGGTACCATGTGATCAGGAAATTGGGGTGGGGCCACTTCTCCACCGTATGGCTATGCTGGGATATACAGTGAGTCACGCGCACACACACACACACACACACACACACACACACACACACACACACACACACACACACACACACACACACACACACACACACACACACACACACACACACACACACACACACACACACACACGTACATCATGACCCAGAAAAAGCCCTCAACACACCCTGTCACACACACATATGCACACAGGCTCTTCCCACAGTCCTTCACTTCACCTTGATCTCTCTCTCACACACACACATATACTGTAAACCTCACACACACCACACATGCACCTGTTGACACGAGCTGGCACCTTACCAAGACGACGGTTGCAACCAACACCATCGTGCGCAGACACCAAAGATATTCATTTGCACTATAATGTTGTTTCTTATGTCTTCACGTAGCAACCGGGGTGGATTATTGATGACAGTCTCATCAACCCAGTGTCACGTTTCCCTGGCGCACACACACACACACACACACACACACACACACACACACACACACACACACACACACACACACACACACACACACACACACACACACATACACATACACATACACACACACACACACACACACACAAACAAACTCATTTACTCATGTTGTCACTACTGTTAATTACACTAATGGTGGTCATAAAGTAGTGACTTGGAGTTAAGTTACTTCACACACGATACAGTGAGTCACAGTCCTTGACAAAGGTTATATTCAGTGCGTCTACAACTTTACAGTTTTGGTGTAATCTCGCCCTTCTCATAGCGTCGTTGTCATCTGTGTGACTGTACACTCTCTGTTCAGCACCAATATAGCAGATGAACACAGTTAGAGTGTAACTTCTAAACATAGTGGTGGAGCATTTAGCAGCTAACTAATCAGAGGGGAGTTGGTAGAGACCAAAAACCGAGCTAAAAGAGAGTTAATATTGGATATGTATTTGTTTGGTGGCCCCAAAGTACGGCGGCCGACAGGTGCCAATACGCTACAACGACCCAATACCTTTCCATTAGGAGAAAAGTGCTTCAGAAACGATGCAAAATGAAGAAAACATCTCCACCAACTTGACAAAACATGCGCAGTGTTTAGAAAAAAGCGCTACATAAACAAAACAATGCAAACACAAAAGGCTCCAAATAAAAAGACTCTGCAAGAAGCTTAAAACACAACGGAAACCTGGGGACACTCAAAGTGATGCACACAGGTGGGACCTGGACAAGAACGCTTGTTTACGTTCGGGGATAACAACGTGTTTCTTTAGCAGCGTTTTGTGATGGCAGTGTCGAGTGTATGCAGCGCTTTTTGTAAAGGCTGTGCATGTGTTGTCAAGATGTGTTTTGGCTCATTTGGGTTTTTATATTTGCATCGTTTCTGAAGCTGGAACACATTTCTCTTATTTGAAATGTTTTGGGCTGTTTTAGCGCGTTTGCACCTGTCGGCAAAATAAATATCAGTTATCACAGAGAGCCTACGGGATTTTTAAAGTTGAATATATCAATATGTTTTATTTATTTGTATAAATGTATATCTTGTGTGGGTGTAATCTTGTATCCACTCAGATTAAATCGAATATTTTGCTTTTCAAAAAAGGTGATAATGTTTTATATACTTGGTATCCATGGTGATCTGTACAATAGGTCACGTGACTGGTGTAAGGAAGCTCAAACGGTCCTGATAGCTGCAAACATGTGGTGAATAAAGCATGGTGTGCTGGAGAAGAGATTTGATTGACGTCTCTCATTAGTATTAATGTTATTTAAGTTACAAAATGCCACATTTGCAATTATAATGTGGGTCGTGTGAACAATGGCTCAAAGATGTGTAGAAAGGCATCATGATATTGGTCACTGCTATTTATACGATGCATTAATCAGCATTATTGGCTTAATAGGTATGAACATGAGTGCATGTTTCTGTGTTTGTCATTACAGAGTGAAGAACTTTGTGGCGATGAAGGTGGTGAAGAGCGCGCAGCATTACACAGAGACGGCCCTGGATGAGATCAAGCTGCTGCGATGTGTGAGGATCTGAGCAATTTGACATTCAAGTGTTTGGGAACCTTCCTCTTTCATCTCGCTTTGTTCTTTTGTTTGTTCATATTTGTGTCTTTTGTTTGGACTCTTCTTAGGAAACTTTTTCTACTCCAGTTTTTCATCTTCTTATAAATCCCTTCCCTCCTCTTTCACTCTCTCTTGACATTCGCACCTTGCACCTCCTCTACTCTGGTAACAAGAAACACTAAAGATACGCTGGTCATTTATCTTTCATGCTGGGTGCAGCAGAGGACAGTGACAGTCCATTTTTCAGCATATGTATCTCTCATATCCCTCGCCTCTTCTTTTCCTCTCTCCCCTACCTTCCCTATTCTCCTTCATCCATCCAAATCCCCCTTTCTTTCTTTCTTTATCTTCTAGAATCAGAATCACAATCAGAAACCCTTCATGAGTCAGTGCCTTTATATACAGTCTATGGTCAGTGCAGACAAAGAAAGGCAAATTCAAGTACAGTTAACATACTAGTTTTTAAGTAAACGCACGTTAATAAAATACACATGCATAGTAAGACATTTTTTAATAAGTAGCAGCATTATGAAGTTAGTTTCATTTACTCTCTCTCTGTCCTTTTTCCTCCAGAGTTCTTTGTTTTCATACCATCTGTAATCAATCTTCTCCTCCCTCTTCCTGTCACGTTTGCGTCATCTCGTTGTCCTCTTGTCCCCCAGGTGAGGGAGAGCGACCCCGCAGACCCCAACAAGGACATGGTGGTGCAGCTGATAGATGACTTCAAGATCTCTGGAGTCAACGGCATACGTATCCCAATCAGAAGTGTGTGTGTGTGTGTGTGTGTGTGTGTGTGTGTGTGTGTGTGTGTGTGTGTGTGTGTGTGTGTGTGTGTGTGTGTGTGTGTGTGTGTGTGTGTGTGTGTGTGTGTGTGTGTGTGTGTGTGTGTGTGTGTGTGTGTGTGTGTGTGTGTGTGTGTGTGTGTGTGTGTGTGTGTGTGTGTGTGTGTGTGTGTGTGTGTGTGTGTGTGTGTGTGTGTGTGTGTGTGTGTGTGTGTGTGTGTGTGTGTGTGTGTGTGTGTGTGTGTGTGTGTGTGTGTGTGTGTGTGTGTGTGTGTGTGTGTGTGTGTGTGTGTGTGTGTGTGTGTGTGTGTGTGTGTGTGTGTGTGTGTGTGTGTGTGTGTGTGTGTGTGTGTGTGTGTGTGTGTGTGTGTGTCAAAGATATAGTAGTATTAGTCCTTGACTGTCCGTCCCAGATGTGTGCATGGTGTTTGAGGTGCTAGGTCACCACCTGCTGAAGTGGATTATTAAATCCAACTACCAAGGTCTGCCGCTGCCGTGTGTCAAGAGCATTATCAAACAGGTAAGGAGACACACACACACACACACAAACACACACACACACACACACACACACACACACACACACACACACACACACACACACACACACACAGTACACAGTATAAATACTATTGGCATGTTCAAAACACATTTATAACACACAATTTCAACTGCATCATGTAGCCTCCAGTGACTACAGAAACACTGCGTTGAAGGAAATGTAATGTGGAGAGAGATAAGTCTGCTGATAATACAACTGACAAATCTGTAAACACATATTGAAAACTAAATAAAACATTTACAGTATATGACGATCAGAAAATCAGAAATGATTTACCCTAACCCTAACCCTAGCACATAGTAAACATAACATAACAACATAAATCAGATAAGTTCACATTCAAAACAGAAAAAGATTAGGGCACATATAGAAAGTAATGAAGTAGCAGACAGATAACAATGATGAGGACAATGATGATGGATCAAGCAGTGGCTTCCTCTTTTCAGTGTTCCTTGCCTGATTGCTGTCTGGAAAAATGCATGCTCATCAAATGCGTCTTTCACAATATGACAACAAATTAAAACATAGGAAGCAATCCATGAACTGATGTTGTTTTTCAAATGGGTTGAGTGAGATTCTCTTTAAGAAGAAAGATGCTAGCTACACTTTTATAGTTGGCAGAACTATTCTGTGAAGCTGTGGTACTTTTAAATTAGGCAAAATTAGCGTTTGTGTATCATGATACAGTATTTTCATTTGGAATTCATCGCGAGAAGAAGGTCAAGATCTTATTCACAGACTATTAAAGGCTGATTTGAGAGAGAAGAAAGACACATGGTGTAAATATATGTATAATAAAAACAAGAGGCAAAATTCACACCCATTACTCGTAATAATACATTCCATTGTGCACTTCACACTCCAGTACCGCTGCCTTCATAAGACGCAGCTCTTTGAGGCATTTTTCCCTCGGCAACCTGATGAGGATGGGGAGTTGATCCGATTCAGCCGCTGCCAGCCACTCGACAGCCAAACGGGAGATGAGTAGAAAATAAATGAGACTGTTCCCCGCTTCCATCCCAAAGCCTCTGGACAGCATCAAATGAAACAGTGAAGCAGAAACATCAACAGCCTCTCGTCTCTGCCCTCAGAGGATGACCAGCATTAGGAGAATGGATAATCTGGCTCTGAAGAAGAGAGAATGAATGAAAGGGAGATAGATGAAAAAGGAAAGCGCTGAATAGTGTTGAGGCCTTGTCTGCAGAGTGTAATAATGCCTAAACAAGATGTGTGAGCCTGTTTCTCGCTGATACAATCTGTGTCTGTTTATCGGAATGTGTGTGTAGGTCCTGCAGGGTCTGGACTACCTCCACACCAAATGTAAAATCATCCACACGGACATCAAGCCAGAGAACATCCTGATGTGTGTAGACGATGCTTTTGTTAGGCGTATGGCCATGGAGGCCACCGAATGGCAGAAAGCTGGAGCCCCCCCACCCTCTGGATCAGCAGGTAGACGCACACACACACACACACACACACACACACACACACACACACACACACACACACACACACACACACACACACACACACAGTCTGTTTTATAGAAAACAGTGCAACCTTTCGGAAGTGTTCCTTTATGCTGAGTTAGTTTTGAAGTGGTTAGACATGCTAGCTTTTTCCCATTGTTTCCAGTCTTCATGCTAAGCTAAGCTAACTGGCTGCTCATTAGGTTTATACAGTATTTGGTGTACAGACGTAAGAGAGGTCGATATTCTAACTCTAAGCATATCTTTCATTCATATTTCTTAATGTTTTAACATACAGATTTTTACCTCAAACGTTGCTACTAAGTTAGCATTGTTTCACTTTGGTACATTAAAAGAGAACACTTTTTAGAGTTCATTGAACTTTGGCCGAAGCATAGGATCGGTTGGTTTAGTGTTTTATTTGTGCAAGACGTGTAGCTTCTTCATAGACATTTTAGTTTTTAGGACAAAGGGGAATAATTCAGATTAAGCTAATTTGGGATTGGTGCGAAAAAACACGAATGGCAAATAATGTAGAAAAATATGTTGGTGTGATATTTATAGTGAAGAATAATCTTCCAAGTTGAATATGGAATAAGTGTTCAGTGAAGAAAAAAGGATTCACAGAGAAGCTTTTTTTGCCTCCTCAGTTTCCAAACAGATATTTTTGCTTTTTCATCTCCCGGCACCAAGTTCCCCTACTGAAAGAAAAATCCAGTTCTAAAAAAGATAACAGTCTCTACAAACTCTACATGAACCCTGTCCTCCCGGTGAACCCCCCCCCCATAAGCTGTCAATTGCTTTCATCACCCTTCGGAGTCTCTCTGAGCCTGCTTAGGGTAACCAATTATACTGCTTACATTGCTTCACAATTAAAGTGAGGCGCATAACCATCAACTGTCAAAACACAGGAGCTTATGGTAATACAAACTGTCTCTGACTGAAGAGACAAAATAAATCAAATCATTTATCGTCATTTAGAAAAGTGTAGAAATGTTTATTCTAGCTACATTTATTTTATAAATGCGAGTTTCATTTGGGATGTCTCAGAAAAGTAGGTATGGAGGAGGAAAGTGGCAGTAACTAGTTTTCAGTTTATTTAGGATTTATTTTTGGTGGTTGATATATAAGTATACTTCCTGAACAGCTAAGTAACACACCTTTAATCAATAACATTAAAATGGTTCAGTCCATTCTTAAATTATTGTGTTGTGCCCCACTTTGCTGTTGAGTGTTCACATTAGGAGAACATCAATGTACATTTGATTGATGATATTCAATTTGATACCATCTTCGAAATTGGCCTTATCCCTAAGAATATTTAAAAAATAACATTGATTGGTGTTAGATCATTGAGGTGAGAATAGTTTACCACATTCTCAGGCTTAAGAAGAATAAACCATTCAGACATCTGGGACGATGAATTAATTCTGTTGGATTCTGGAGGATCTATTTCTTCGTTTTTGTGCACATCTCTCACTTCACCTACAGATTCTGTACGTATGAGGTCTATAAAAGGCAACAAACCTAACTCTCTTCCCGGAGAGTGGAGTATTGAACTCGGTGTGAACTTGGTTGTGTGGCGAATTGATGTTCATGAAACTTTGAAGCCTCTGACTGTGGTTTTTCTTTATGCCTGTCAGTTAGCACAGCCCCGCAGATCAAACCGGTGAATACAACAGATGTGAGTATAAAACAATAGGAATGCACACACACACACACACACACACACACACACACACACACACACACACACACGCACACACACACATACACACTCAAACACAAACACACACACACAGGCACATACAGCATTAAACACTGTTTGGTGTTGTTTCTCTGATGCTAGAGGCCCTTTGAGGGTACTCAGTGCAACACAATATCTGAAGGCAATCCTCAACATTTCTCACAACAGTTATTTTAAACTTCTACCACTACTTTAACAACAATGTTAGTTTAATGATTCCCCAATTAATGGGTTTGCAGCAATGTCAGACTTTCGAAAATACCTCACTAGATGCAGTTAAGCTATACATTAGTTTTAAATGCCTGCCCCATCAGAGGAACTTGAAAATAAGTGATTGTATCATATAAGAAGATTTTGGTGCTGTCCTGTGAAAACCATGTATCTCCAAAAACATCAATTTAGTATTTATTTTTGGTGACTGCTTAATTCAGTGTCTTTAAAAGGTGGTATTATTTTCTCAAACCGTAAGACAGTGGTGATATGATATTTCAAATGTACTTATATTTAATGTTATAAACATACAATGGAACTTTTAGTGCACTCGCAAATATCAATACTTGTCATGCCTCCCTTTGTGACTCTCCCTCTTCCTCTTCCTCTTCCTCTTCCTCTCCTGTCCGTTCTGATTTCCTCCCAGGTGGGAAAGATCTCCAAGAACAAGAAGAAGAAGCTGAAGAAGAAGCAGAAGCGGCAGGCGGAGCTGCTGGAGAGGCGGATGCTGGAGATCGAAGCGCTGGAGAGAGAGGCCGAGAAGAAGGAGGAGAGATCCAAAGACGGGGGAGAGAAAGGGGAACACGAACACACCCCTCGTCCCTCTCAACCGCAGCTGGGCCCCAGCATGGCTCTGGGAGAGAGCGACGATGACGATGATGATGAGGAGGACGGGGAGGATGAGGAGGAGGAGGAGGAGGTGGGAGAGAGGGAGAGGGAGAGAGAGAGGGAGAAGGACAGGCCAATGAGATTGACCAATCATACATGTGAGTACTTTCAAGTGTTCCCAGGTTTTTATAATTAATAAATCACTTAATTAAAGTGTGTTAAAAATGCTGTCTTTCTTTAAAGGGGCTCTTTTATGAAAATGTTCAGTCATGTTGTGTCTCTCCTGGGACATGTCTCCATGCTTTAGTGTTGTTTATTTTTCCTTTTTTCCTCTTTTCACCCTCTGTCTGAAACCAGAGCCCAGTCTGCTCTGATTGGTTAGCTGGCCGGCTCTGTTGTGATCGGTCAACCGCTTAGAGATGCCCCGCCCCTTAGCCTATTACGTACAATGTGTTGGAGCGCTAGCCAATAGAAGCGCGAGTGTTACATAATGTGATCATTATGTTACGAAAGTAAACAAAGGAGTCCAATGGAGGCGTTTCAGGCAGGGGGGGGGGGGGGGGGGGACTTTGGGATTTTAGCCTGTAGACCAGGCATCCTCAAACTACGGACTCCGGTCCGGATCCGGACCGAACCACCACTGTCTCCGGACTCTGAGCAAATTATACTTTTCATATGTATGATCTCTCTGTATTATATGTGAGACATCGCCACAACGCATTCGCAACGAGTCAAAATGCTCCGCTATGTCCACTGCAAACAGCGCTCTGCATGTCTGACTGTTCCACTGTGTTCCACCTGTGTGTGTCAACGCTTTGGTCCAATCACATTCAGCATCCAGTCAGCGTTTTTTTTCCCCCAAACAATCTGCGAATCAGAGGCACAGTAGGGCGGGTCTTCGCGGAATGCGGGTGGGAAAAATGTGTGTGTCTCTTTCAACCTGTCTAAGTCAGAGCGAGAATTAAAAAAAAAAATTCAGAGCGAGAATTAACAGCTCATCTAGTTCCATCTGTACTGTAGCTAGTAGCCTAGTTTCACCTACCGGGGTGGCAACTGACACCCTAAAAATAGGCCTTGCCACCCCAGCTGCCACCCCAGTTGGCAGCTTTGTTTTGAAAGAAAAGTTGTGGCTCATCGGACATTTATGAGAGAAAGTCTCTAATGTCCGAATGCAAGTGAATGCAGCACAAGATGCACGTCATGTAACCCCTCCCCCGGTCCTGGCGCGAGCGTGGACATATGATTGGCGGCGATTTCATTTTGAACTGGACGGCGCAAAACGAGAAGCATTCGGACCCAAGCACTGAAGGAATGAGGTATTTGCGGTCTGACAGAGAAGAGACTGTCAGTGTGGCTGTACTCAGCATTGAATCAAAACGCACTAAAGCTGTTGATCTTAATACGTTTGTGAGGCGTTTTGCTGAACAAAATGGTAATCGCCGCATTCAGCTGTAATAGACATGTCAACTTGATGCTCTGCTCACGGATGAGCATACACAACTATTAAGATGATGACCTTACGTGTGTAAATATATTTTTTTCTTTGAGAGGGTCTGCCCCCAAAAAACTGTTTTAAGTCCTGAGAAAGTCAAATAAGACGGTGTTTAAAACTACACTGCCCAGCCAAAAAAAAGTAACCACTTTGATTGAACTAGGCCAGTAGGTAAGGACTTTCCACTGGATAATAACTGCAGTATAAAAGAATGCATGACTGAAGTGATGGAGACCATGTTGAAGGCAAACAAAAAGAGGAAATAACAGGTCAAATCAAGCAAATCCCCCTCTCAGATTCCACAGCAACCAGAAGAACATAAATACTGGCTGGTGATTTGATTCATCAGCTTTGTGATGGAATAAAAAATGCAGTGCATTTCCTTAGCTGTGGGTGAGTCCACTGACACCACTGACAATGCTCAGTTGCTGGTGTTTGTGAGTTGTTATGATGAGGCAAAGGGGGAGTTTGTTGAAGATGTGTTGGGCCTGACGAACCTCAGTGGACACACAAGGGGGCAAGACATTTATAAAGCAATAATGGGAATGCTGAATGAAAGAGGGTGCAGCTGCCTTTATTCATAACTGTGCAGCTCTTACACTGCGACTCTGAGGGGTCAAGCACAGACACAATAACAATGAAAACTGCTGCATACAGATTATTTTTGTTTTTGCAACCTCGTGTTAAGAATCTTGTTGCAATTGTTTAAAAGTTTGAATGACCGTAATAAACGGACCTTTGTTTTATTGAAACATTTATTTTGGACCTTTAAGATTTGTATTTGAGTACCCCTGCTGTAGACCATTTACATGCACATAAAACTATGTAGCACACAACAGGAAAGGGAAAACCCCAAAAGCATAATAGGGCCCCTTTAAAATGATAAATAGCGTATATTGCATGTGATTTGATATTGGTTAAATATGTATTTTAGGGCAGTGCTGGTGGTCTAGTGATCCAAATTGTTTTCTTTTTTGCAAACAAACGTTCTTTTTGAAATGAGTCTTAATCACCCAAACACATTGATTCTATTCTTAAACCCATGCATCGTTTCATTATAGAAACAAATGACATACATAGTCTTTATTAGCATTGCATGGCTTTACTTCATATTCAAACAGTTGGCGCGTTCACACCGAAGTACTTTTCCCACAATAGTTCATCAGAACTCAGATATATTTGCGTTCACACCACCATATTTGGTTGAATCTTCTTTTTGATTCTTCTCTCCTTATAGGAATCTAAACGTATTCTAATTTGAAGGCACCGGTTTGTTACCTTTAGTTCTTTACTGTAAACGGTGTGGTGTGCAATCCTCTCTTTCTTTGTGTGCGAAGTGAAAGTGAGATACATCCTGTACGTAGCTTAGGCTGCTCTCTTTACTCTACTCTGGTTGTCAACGACTTGAAAGGTGATTTTTCTAAAGCGAGTATATCTTCAGCTTGAGTGAGTGTGTGAGTACGTAGTTCCATGCCGTCCGTCAGTGAATGACTAGGCGGTGGATTGGCTCCAACCACTCTGCCCACGCTGGTCACACTGTGTGTAGGAGACAAGGTTGATTCACAAGAAAGAAAAATAGAAACTCCGTCTCCCTCCTCCACCTTCTGTCTCCTCACCTTCTGCTTCTTTTATTCTCCTTATCTCTTGTGCCTCCTCTCCAGTCTCTCTTCATGGCTCTTTATTCACTGCCTACACCGTCTTTGATTGCGTCTCTATCTCCTTCCCACTCACTCGCTTCCTCTTTTAACAGTATTTCCTCTGCGTCTTCTTTTAGGTGCGGCGTCTCCCCAGGAGCAGAACGAGGAGCTCCACATCAACGAAGATGATGCGGATGAGGAGGTGGATGAGGAAGATGAGGAAGACGAGGATGAAGAGGAGGAGGAGGAGGAGGAGGAGGAGTCCACGCCTGTCGCTGAAAAAGATGATGCCGCTCTCCCCAACACGAATGAGGGTAATGGAAATTCCACCAAAGCAGAGGTAGAGGAGGATGGGGAGGAGGAGGAGGAAGAGGAGGATGCGGGGGAGGAGGAAGGGTTAAAAGGAGCCGATAATGAGGAAGAGGAGGTGGAGGGCAAGGTAGAGGATGAAGAGGAGGAAGAGGAGGACGAGGAGGAGGACGAGGACGAGGAGAAAAAGACTGAAAAGGGGGAAAACAAAACAGAGGAGCCAAAGAGTGAGAGCAAAACAGAGGATGAGGAGGCAGCTGTAGAGGAAGAGGAGTCAAAGGAGAAGGAGAGGGAGGATGAGGAGGAGGACGAAGATGAGGACGAAGATGACGAGGACGACGACGACACGACCACGGAACTCCTCACAGAATCCACCTTGCCCATGAAACCCCAGAACAACAAGAGCAATGTGGCCAAAACCAACGGGCACGTTTCGTTGGGATCCGAGGGACGGAAACCGAACCCTGACAATCCTCCGCCCCGCCCCTCCTCCACCGCCGAGACCCTCCTCTGCCCCCTGGTGGAGTCGGAGCTCAGTTACACAGACCGGGACCACTCTCTCAGCTCCGGGTACGAGCTGTACAACGGAGACCTGGGCGAGCCGGGGCTAACCAACGGGGGCAGCATCCGCCTTCCGCCCATCATCCCTCTCTTCCCCGAACTGCCCCTGGATCCTCTGCCGGGAAACCCCATCTCTGTGGGAATGGTGGACATCGGAGCGGGCCCGTCCCCCAACAGCCCCACGGCTGACCGCAGTCGCACTGTGTCCTCCTCCAGCACGGGAGACACTCCCAAGGGTGAGACGGTTTATTATATTCACTGATTCACACACACAGTGATCTACATCTTCACACATTTACAATTACTAATTTACTAATATAAGAAATCTATTTAGGAACTCTAAACTTTAAAGTGTTTAATTAATGTATAAAGCCATTTTAGGTAAGCTTCCACTCTACATATGTGCCAGATTTGCTCCAGTTTGTAACTCTCACAACCTCAGATCCAGTGCCTGGATACGGTTCCAGGTTCCTGCTGTGCGGACTGAGGCTGGGAAAAGGAGTCTTTTTTATTATGGTCCTTGGTCTTGGAATGACCTTCAATCACGCCTCAAACTGACGGCACTTGTCCCAATAGCATGTTTTAAATTGAAGTTGTCTGAGGTCCTAACCACCAGCTGCTCTTGCAGTAATAAGTAGTGCACCTTTCTTACTGTCCTAATGTGCACAATGCAGTGACTGCTTTTTCGTCTTTTGTTTTCTTAGTTATGTTCTCTGTATTTTATATGTTTGTGTTATGTGTAACGTTGCTGCCTTCTTGGCCAGGTCAGCATTGCAAATGAGATTCTATCTCAATGCTTTTATCTGGTTAAATAAATAAATAAAATAATATTTAGGAGATAAAACCTGTTAAGTTTTGTGCCCCTTAAAGGTGGGGTAGGTAATTCACTTCAGAAACACTTTTTGTTATATTCCATGGAATGCTCTTAACATCCCGATAGCAATGAATATATTAAATGCTTTGACAATAAATACATTAAAAAAATGTCATCTGTGGAAGCCGTAGTACTGTAAAAAGCACGACCAATCATCTGAGCCAGCCCGGCTAAAGTAACTGGATGGCCTACCTGCCGGTCAGCCTTCCATCTGTGCACAAACTTATCTCGTGCCCTAATTGGTCATGTGCGCGTTCGTGTGTGTTGGAGGAGGGGCTCTGTAAGGAAGTGGCAGATTTTTTCCGGCTGTGTATTTTCAAATTCTAGCGAACTCGAGCTGGTTTCTCTATTCTTACCTACCCTACCTTTAAATGTAATATGGGGCGTTCATTCATTGTACATTACACAGAGTCTGTGGGTGACTACACAGGCAGGGGTTAAGTTGTTAAACTGTTCTTGAAAATGTCTCTTTAACTTCTACTCACTCCCACCACATCAATTGTTTCCACTAAATTTCGAAAAACGCTCTCTCTTTTAACAATGTAACTATGGAGACCACAAAAAAGAGCAACCCGTAATATAAAAAGGCAGAGAGTTATTTTTTTACATTTTTGACACAATTATCACATTAAGACATATATAACATGTAAGAGAAAGAGAGAGTCCAATCCCATTCAAAATGTTAAAATGGAGGCAATTGTAATCCCACTCTTTGAGTAATAAACTAGTTTGACTGGGGCTCTTCGACTTATATTTATTAAAGTTATTAGAGTTATAAAATATACAGTTATTTGCAGTTAGTGGATTCATGTATTGAGTGACACACAACAAGGCAAGGCTATATTTATATAGCACCTTTCAACACAAGGCAATTCAAGATGCTTCACAAAAATGAAAGACATTCAGAAAAAGGCATTTAAAAACAGTCATTAAAAAGCAAAGATAATAAAATAAACATTAAAGAAAGAAAAAATACATGAATAAAAAGTTACAGTGCAGTTTAAGATGTGAATAGTTCACACAGACGTTCCACTTTACTGATGCCTTTCTTTAAGGTTCCTCCGAACATGAGCTGTGTACGCTTGTATGGCACATACGCCCCGAGCAGCATAGAGAAAACCAGCCAGGACAAGTCAACAAAACATGCTTAAAAGTATAAATAAAACAAACTACTGCACCATCTACCAATACCGCCTAAATTCTGCTTTCTTCTTGCCAAAGTCGACTTTGCAAAGGTTATTTAAATGTGATCTTCGGATTGGTGACGAATCAGCGGAAAATAAATAACCATCAATGCTTGTTTTGCATTATAGCTGACTAAGAAGAGAATCCAGTTGCTCATTATTACGTTTCAGAGTCATGCACATATGTCCTCTGGGTATTATTAATGACTCATCACCACCATTACTCATCCACCCACACCATTCATATTATTATCATTACACTTTGACACTCTTTCTAGCTCTAGGGTCACTTTTAGGATCACATCTCCAGAGCCTCATAGGGATTTTAAACACAAATAGTTGTGCAAACACCACATAAAGCCAGTGAAACAACACTATAAATATGTCATCACGACTATGCCAGGATTGGATTTGTTGTTGAAAAAAGCCATAGCGCCTCTGATCTTTCATAAATGTCAATTATTACGTTTTATCTTTGCTAAATGTTTGTTTGTTTATTTATTTTGTTTATTTATTTAAAGGACAGTGCACATTAATTCACATTGCTGTAAATGAGCCAGTATTAGGCAGCAGGCTAATTTTCAACTGTTTCAATGTGTGTGTTAACCTTGTTCTTTCCCTCCACCTTCTCCCAGTTAAAGCCCGAGCTGCAGATCTGCTGATCAACCCTCTGGACCCGCGCAACTCTGAGACTATTCGAGTCAAAATTGCTGATCTTGGAAACGCCTGCTGGGTGGTAAGACTGTCTTGAAATTGATATATAACTGGATTGAATGCACTGTATTTGAAGCATTTTTACGTACTGTCTAAGCAGCAGCACAGTGGTACAATTATTTTGATTGTATATTATAAATATTGACATTCAAGCTTGACAAAATCCAGTTGGAAAAGTTTGTTTCGAGGAGTTTGAAATGGTAGCTTTGGCATGTTTTGAACAATTATTATTTGCATTCAGGAGTTTTCTTTAGAGGGCTGATCTTATGAACCATTCAATTTGCAATCAAACAGTATACACACTAGAATCACAGATTGTTATTGAACTTTGACTATGTCTATAAAAAGGTGGCTTCCCATAAATTAACAAGACACTAGGGGGCAGCAAGAGTCATTGTTGTTCATTTTGCATTCAAAACATAAATGTTGTTATAGAAGCACTATAAGGGATTAGGATGCAGAAGCCCTCTGTAAGGTTTGTTTTTCTCCCTTCACAGCACAAGCACTTCACAGAGGACATCCAGACGAGACAGTACCGCTCCATCGAGGTCCTGATAGGAGCGGGTTACAGCACTCCTGCAGACATCTGGAGCACTGCCTGCATGGTGAGGACACATAGATACATACAGTGTAACTCAGTGGCGAACCGTGTCTATCACAACTGGACCTTCTGTAGACACACACACACCCTCCGCTGCCGCGCCCTCCCCGCCGTTATAATGTCCGTCTTTTCATTGAATTGTTGTCTTGAAAAGGTTACTCGCAATAATTCCGTAACAACTTCATCTTCACCTGTTGGACTGGCCATTTCAACGTTAAAAACAATAAAACGGCATGAATTGCTTCGTGGCATTCATCTAGATCCTCTGTCTCGGGCCAGTTAACTAGCGGGCCTTCTACCCTGGAACCGAGGGAAACTCTGAAAGAATACGCCCATTGGCTACAAATCAATATATGATTGGTTGATCAAACTGTCAGTCCAAACGTACGCTCTCATTCAGTGCAACGGCCAGGGCATTCGATCAAGGATGTAGAATACCTTGGTTGAAGGATATTCTACCCAGAGACCCAGAACAAGATCTGATTGGTTGCTTTCTTTTCTAACACAAAACCACTGAAATGTGTAGTGCATGGTTCGAGAAGGACAAACAAATCAACGTAACACTGTAATATTACCGATCAACAACACAGATACGATTCTCATTTATTCATTTTACATACATTTTATTACATTTTATTTATATAATTAAATCGATTTTTTGTTTGTTTTATCTGAGTATTCCACGGTATTCTCTGAATACCTTGGAGGCCCTGACAGTTCGCCACTGGTGTAACTCATTCCTTTATATCAGTATAGACTCGAGTAAAATACTTTATTTGATCTCTTGTAGACTTTTGAGCTGGCCACTGGAGATTACTTATTTGAGCCGCACTCTGGAGAGGACTACTCCCGTGATGAGGGTGAGTATTTAAATGTTCATGGTGTAAACAGACAAATATAGAAATATAAAATGCTTTCGTAAGTGTTCCCCAGGGGAAAGTTGTATTTAAAGACTTATTATTATTACATTTTAATTCTGTAGATGTGCATTTTTAAATGAAACCGAGCTAATATTAATGGAAAATGTCACTAAATGTTTTTGAAAGTGTTCTTACTTTAATTTGAGGTATTTTTGTATAAAATGTGTCTGTGTGCTATTCAATCTCAATTTGCTTTACCGATTGAATCCATTGTTCAGATGCATTGATGCCAAGTGTGCCACAACGTGCACTGATGCAGTCACAGCTTGAAATTCATTCACTAAACTTTAATTTACTTGTAATTAAGTTTGAAAAACGCTTAATACAAGTGCAGACACCAACATTCGATCTGTACACTTTTTTCTTTTATAGATTGTACAGTTTTAAGCATGCATGTGTGGTTTTGTCAGCATGTTGTCCACAGAAAAGTGTGGCTATTGTTTCTAACAATGCATCTGAACAATGGCCAAGAACTGTGATATACCAATACTAATTTATTAATTATAAATTAAAAACCTATACATTGATAAAAATGGCCAAAATGAGTTTAGCTACCCCCTTCCCCAAATCCCCCTATCCACTGTCAACTGTAAATTCTGTCCTTTTATTCTGCTGCTTTGCCTCCACTCATCTTCACCCAACCTTTCTTACATATAGAGAGACATCACACATTGTCCTGTCATTGTTCTCAATCTATAGACTTTTGTAACATATCGGATCTGTTTTGTAGAAACAGTTAAACGGTGACAGTTAGTAGCAGAAGCATGAAGTCACATGTTCATTATAAAGAAAATCAGACCCTGTGTATGCACCCTCATCCTCACCTCATCTCTTTATCTCCTGTGAGCTTTGATCTCACCAGCTCGTCCTGTCATTGTTCCCATTGCATGAGACTCACAGTTAGCCTCGTTTGGCATGTTTTGCACAGGCAATAAGCCAGTGTCAGATTGATCATGATTCAAACCTTTCATCTCCCTCCATTGAGGCCAACTAGAAAATCTAGCTTCAGGTTTCACTTCATTCAACTCTGAATCTCATGCATGTCTCTTTTATTCCAAGGCTGATTATTTCATTTCATCACCTCTGCTGTGGAGGCACAGCTCACTAACACAGGTTGTTCTCCTTTACTGTCTGTGACTTTCTCTTTTTTCCTTCCTCTCCCCTCTCTTTTTACTCCTCCCCAAACCCCTCCATGATCTTTTGTATCTGTCACTTCCTTATTTATTTTCCTATCCACATTCTACCCACTTTACTTTCATCTCTCCTTCTCCTTTATTTAAGTTTCCCCTTCCTTGTCTTTCTTCTTTCTCTTTTTCTTCTTCGTCCTTCTTCCTTTCCCCCTTTCCCCCCCTCCCTCCCTCCCCCTCTCTCCTCTATAGACCACATAGCCCACATCATAGAGCTGCTCGGCTGTATTCCGAGGCACTTTGCGCTCTCCGGAAAATACTCCCGGGAGTTCTTCAACAGAAGAGGTAGCGCTGGCTAGAGAGCTGGTGGGACTGGGACACACAGAGGCCTAAAACGTACAGACATGGACACTAGCTTAACCCATAATAAAATAAGCTTATATTGCTGTGGATTAGATGGGTAATAACTGGATGTATTAAAGGTCACCTATTGTGCAAAATCCACTTTTTCACGTCTTTTATACATCAACATGTGTCCCCTCTGTAAAGATATTCTGAAAGTTTCAGGAAGAAAGACCCCCTCTCTTTTTGTCCTGATCCATTTATATAAAAACCTGTCTGAAAATGAGCTGATCAGATTTTGGCCACTTTATGATGTCATAACGATTTTTTGGCTTGTGTAACTATTAGCCAATCAGCAACCAAGGTAACACCCGCCCCCCTTATCACCTGAATCTCCTCCTAGAGCACCATTGTGTTCTTTTTAACCAAATATCTCTCAGAGGGGCGTGGGGAGTGGCTCCTTATTTTCATCTAAAGTAACAGACAGAGAATCAGCACTTGTGAAACAGGGCTGAAACAGAGGGGATTATGGGATGCTACAATGATCTGTTTGGTGTTTTGAGCCAAACACTTCAGAGACATGTTTTGTATCTGAGACCTGTAATATATTGATGAAAAACAGTATCATAGGGGACCTTTAATTAAACATTTTGACTGAAATCAGTGGGATCAATCTCATAAAATCCCCACCACTTGAGGGGTTAAATTAGCTGTGTGTTCCGTGGAGCACCCCAAGGCAGCAGTGTGTGTCGGTCCCATACAGCCCTCCGTGTTGATGTGTGTGTGTGCATGTTGTAATGCTGAATCGTGCCTGTTCCCTCTGTGATGTATGTGGTGGTGGGCAGACCACATCGCTCTGATCATGGAGCTCCTTGGGAAGGTACCACGCAAAGTGTTCGCTGCCGGGAAGTTCAGCCGAGAGTTTTTCTCCAAGAAAGGTAAACAACACCGGGGTCAAAGGTCGTCAGGAGAAGGGCAGGGGAGGCCTCATGTAGCTGTGTGAGAGGAGGAGCTGCGTAGAGGTTTTGGGAAGTTTTTAGTGTCATTACGTTTGTAGTACTGCCACAGTATTCTAAATGAAGGCGGTTCAAATCGTTTTTTACAGCAAAAATTCCATGAACTAACTACATTCCATGTAGCTTTATTGATTTCCATTAATATTGCATCATTATGAAATGATCACATTGTATTTGAGTTTTAGACTTCAGGTTTATGTCGTTTTTTTTTCTCTGGAAAGACAACATTTTCATGGTTTAATAGGTCAATAAAAACACATTCCTAAATAAAGGCACACCTGCTGTGGCCTGAAGTAAATTACATTTGACACAAAAACATGTTCATTGTTAAAGCAATTCAAAGACTACATTACTTGATTAAAAAAAGTCAAATCAGGTTTTGCTGATTTTGTTGTACATATTTAAAGTATTTTTCTTATATGTAGTAGGAAAGTGGTCCTATATAATATAGTCATAATAAAATAAAATGTATAATAATATTTTTTAATACGCCTTTGGACAATCGGCAATAGAGCATATAATAATAAAGTAATACTGATTTCTACTTATGGAATGCAACAAAATGGTTCATTTAATTCACTGCCATCAGAGGACAAATCTGACATTTATAGACATGTATTATCTTAATATAGATTTCAACGAACCAGCATAGATCGTTTATACCTTTTTATAATGATTTAATTTGAAATATAAATGTATGAAACAACCAGAATCAAAACAACCAATTGCACTTGAAGTAATTCACCTCTACAGATTGTATTTTGAGGGTAAATCAATAACTTAATGGTTAGTGTTAAAGAAGAAGGTATTCTATTCTAGTAATAAGATTACAATGGCAGGATTTACAATAACAATGACAGTAAAGTCGTACTCTCAGAACAGTGAGGCTTTACTGCACCTCAGGTCTTAAATGTCTCTGACTGCTCCTCTATGAGCCCGGTAAGTGTCTGGATCTGTGTTTGGTACAGCCGATAACCCTTTGCACTCTCTCATTTATTCTCTTTTCCCCCCAATCTCCTTCCCTTTCTGCTCATATATTCTTTATAACGTGTCATGAGACCTGAATATTTTGCCTTTGATGTTGTCTCTATCTGAGGTCTGTGCGTGCACTTGATGTCTCAATGTTCTCTCTTTTATCCCCTGGCGCTCGGTTAATCTGGTCTGACTTTCCCGCTCTGTCTCTCCGGGCTTCTGCTGTCTGCTTTCTGACGTGCGGTGCAATCAAGCGGCTGCGTTTCCTTTATGCACATTGATGGGGGAAACAAAACAATTGAACACTTTCATAAAAACACATTATAAATACACACAGTCATTTGGGACAGTCAATGTCTGTAATAATGCAAAAAACGTCCTTTTAGACACTAAAACTTCATCAATACAATAAAAGGAATCTCAATGGTTTCCTTTCTCCCATCTCATGTTCTCCAATCAGTGTATAGGAAGGAGAGGTTACCATGGCAGCTGTGGTTTGAACTGACCCTTGGGTTTTGCCTCCATCATTAATCATCCGCTCCCAGACAACCATTTTCTTTCTCTATTTAATAAAGAACAACTTCCTCTCCTCGTGTGTTTCCATTACATCTCCACTTCTCTCTCTCTCTACCTGTCGCCCTCTGTTCTTGTGGTTTGCAGACAATAATTCTACAGGTTACTCAACCCCATCATTACAGCAGCTCTCAGTGTAACACACGTTCACAGTGGCAATGATACCAGGGAAATCAGCTGCTGTAGTGTTTGGCTGGAGCCTGCAGAATTATGGCCTGCTTTGGCCAAGGATTTAAGAGTCAGTTCGCCCAAATAACCCCAAAGAATGTCTTGCCTTTTGTGGATTCTGTCCGGGCAGATATGTTTGTTTATTGGCACAAAACATTAAACAATTACAAAGTTAAACAGCAACATCTTTTTTTAAATGTTTCATAGTCACTGTAAATGACCAAGTCCTGTATACAGTGTAGAGTAACAACCTGCAGCTTTTTAAGAATAAATACACCAAAATACACGATCTGTCTCATGTAAGCTCACGTTCTTAAAAATCAATGGCTGCTTTTAATAATAGAACGGTATTGATGGTGATATCTGTAATTCTGGCCCTGGTATAATAAAGTTAGTGGTATCTCCCACCCTAACTCTGTACCATCTGTACATACTTCACTGAGCACTGTTTTTATTAGTGTGATTTTTGTAAAAAAAAAAGTTTTGGATTTTTTTCACATTTTGTCCTACTTGACCATCCTGAGGTGGAGGCTGAGATCTCAGAGATAAATATCTTAAGTGAAGAGTCAAAAATAAAACGATCTGCATGGCTATATATTACTAAGTGAAGTAAAATGATAATGCTGGTGTTTGATCTTTTTACATCAACCAACATACAAAACAAAACCAACCTGTCTGTCGACCAACCCTTTCTGATCTCAATACTGTCTGTGGCAATCTATTTGTTACTGCCTAATGGGACAAACATATATATAGTACATTTAATTTCTAAAATGGCTTACCTAAGTGTACTTTTTGTTATCTTACATTACTTTAACAGGTGTAAATAGTCAGTTAGTAGTTGGGGACTATTTTCAGCCGTGTATTATACAAATGTGTAGGTCTATGTATTTTTACAGCAGCAGCCAGCATATGTAGGCCTAGTGTTTACACAAAATAAGCCACAGTACCATGTTCCTCATAATGAATGAACATCGTATCCATTACAAGTTGTCCACAGACAATTCATTGTAGGTTTTGGATGATCCTTCTTAAAAGTAACCTTAGTACCATCACCAGTCTTTTGGGTTTTTCGAACAGAAACTACATTTTGGTGAACCGACCCTCTTAACTCCGTCCTTCTGTTTTATCTCTCACATCCTCATGCTATCATTGACTCTGCTCTCTGTCGCCCCCTGCAGGCGAGCTGCGGCACATCACCAAGCTGAAGCCCTGGTCCCTGTTTGACGTGCTGGTGGAGAAGTACGGCTGGGCGCACGAAGACGCCGGCCTCTTCACCCAGTTCCTGCTGCCCATGCTGGAGATGGTTCCTGAGAAGAGGGCCTCGGCCGGCGAATGCCTCAACCACCCCTGGCTCAACTCGTAGCCACAATGTCTGATCAGATGCCCTCCTCCCTTCGTCCCCCCACTGTTAGCCCAAACACCCCCCCCCCCCTGGTGGCAGCCGGTGGAACAACAGCATGGAGAGAAGCTAAAGACAGTCGGAGTAGATGATTATTCCTTCCTGCCCTATCCCACACATCCATTTCATGCTTATCTGAGTAGGCTTAAATACCACACAAGCCCCTCAAAGGAATTCAAAGACAAGCATATGGAGATAATTTGGCATAGTAGCTGTGTCTTCCAAAACCTCTCCCAAAAAGATCATTTAAAGATAGATGCTACTCACGTAAAAGGGAGAAGTCTGGGAAGAGATGTGCTTTGTTCTGCCGTGAAGAGCCAGTCCCTTCCATCTAATCTCCTACGAATTCTCAGTTTTACCTTGTTTGGATCCAGTCATGGATCACTGAGAGCTGCTGATCTTTTCGATGACATGAAACAAAAGTCAACGTGAAGCTTCATCTGCCATGACCTTAACGTAGCTTGGGCCTCAAAGACAATTTTGTTTATGAGAAGATAATGAGCGCTGAGCTTAAGACCTATACATAGACCCTTCTTCTCTCTTTCCAGCCCTGTTGGCCTTCCTTGCGCTCCCTCGCCCTGCTATGGAAGGACGCACACCCACATCGTACTTAAAGTTTACACCCTGATTTCTTCCACAAATCCAATCCCAAGAAGCCCCTCCTAACTGTTTGGTGTCCCTTCTATCCCCCTTGTAAATGAGCTATATGCTCCTGCTGGGGGCCGCCTCAGATAACTGGAGGGCAGCCAGTCCTCCAGGGGGCTGACAAAGACTGACAGAAAAAGTGCGGGACGAGCATTAAACAAAATACAATCAATTCAACACGGAGGAGGACTACTTGGTCTTAAAAGACTATTTTTAAAATGCATGGAGAGACTGATGGATCAGCATGAACGGATATGACAAATGGACGATGGATGCGATATTTTATTTGTGCATTACGCTGCTTTCTTTCCTGTTTCATCACCTCTCTTGGACATTATGTTAGAAAAACTTATGTTAGGATATTTTGGTGTCCCCTCTGAGTGAGGAAACTATGTTACAACCTGTTCCCCTTCAGCTTTTGACATCCCTAATTCTTGGTCCTCAGCCATCATTCCTGAATTTTATTCCCAAGAACAATTCTGTTGATTCTGTCGTGGCACGTTTACCTAATCTATCTGATTGGTACTATTCCCCTTTTTTCCCTATAGAGGAACCCTTTGATCCCTTAACTATTCCAGAAAGGGGATGGTCACATGGAGGTTGCACTTGTCTTTGTAGATGTCCTTCAGGGATTTGAAACCTTTGTACATAGAACTGAGATCTTGCAACGCAGACAAGCGACCGTGGACAAAGTTTCAACACACAAGCATCATTCCAAAAACAGAGGCTGTCGTTGGCATATTTTAACTTCCTCTGACACAGTGGGCCATCGCTCCGGCCCTGGAGGGATGTTCATACTGAACTGTGCCACCTGGTGGCTGGATGAGAGTACTGCATTGCCACACACTGCTGCTACTCTCAGTGCCAACGCTCCGAGACGTTCCACTTTATCTCTCCACTTAATCTCTATTTCTCTGTTACACACACACACACACACACACACGAGAACATCGTCACAATTAGTCCAGTTGCCTATTTTTCGCAATAAATGAAAAAAGATGAGTATAAGTAAATGGTGAGATATTTTTAAAAACTATTTAATTCATTAAAAGAGGGAAAAAAATAAAACAACTTTTCTCTGGTTGTTGTGACCGTGACATAATCTCGTCTTATACTGAGGTGATTGTGTTTGTCTTTTCGAGATATTTTGATTTTCTTTTGTCATTGTTATTATTCATTATTATTATTGAAAGTTTTTTTTTTTTACACAGTTGTCACCTCTCCCCTCCCTCCTTACTTGAACAGTGCTGCTCTATCTGGGCTCTTGATGGTGATAAAAGAAAAAGTCAACAGTTTTGCAATAAAGGGTATGTGATGAGTTTTTTTGCACCAAAAACCTCCTGATTTCACTCTTTCAGCCATGCTGACTGTTCTTCCTGATGACATTGACAGAAACGCGTCTCTTGTCTGTGTTTTTCATTGACAGATTTAATAAAATTGTAAATTAATGGATACTGTGTCCATGATGTAATGAATGTTCTGCTTTGAAGCAGCACCAGTCACTAAAAGGTGAGAAAACCTTCACTTGGTAACAAAACAAATTAACACATTCCTTTTTTATTGAAATGCATTATTCATAAAAGTGTTCCCACTATTTTAATGGAAAGTTAGAAGAGATGGTATAGTTGTGTGCACACTTAGTCTAGCCTTCACTTCATCAATGGAACAGTATAGTGATTCACACAAGAGCAAATATGGCCCATTAGACAACATTATCTCGGATGCAATAAAAGACATCTTGAGATCAATATTAGTCATTGAAAAGTTAAACATGCATGGAGAGCAACAAGGGACAGTCACAGTATTTCCTCTTATATCTTAAATCACTACAAATGGTCTCTGATGCAATCTATGTCCGAGTCCATTAGCACTCAATAAACACGAGATTGCTTTGTGTAAAGCACACACTCTCCTTCATTAGGCTCAGTTAGAGGCGCCTGGAAGATTATTTTCCTCTAAATTAAATGATAGCACAAACACAGTAGATGATGAAACGCATGAGAAGCAGAGATCAAAGTGGGAATACAACAAATAAAAAATGAGGTATTTAGGGCACTGCTAAAATGTAGTGAAGAAACTGTGTTTTTGGCCCCCACAGTGGCATCTTGTTAGCTTGAATACAACCACCACTATATCGAGAACACAGCACACACATGCACTCTATCTATAGATCTACTATATGTATAAAATATATAGAGTGTAGGTGCGTTGTGTTGTTACAGATGCCCAGTGTGCTTAAGCTCTTGTGTGTGTGTGTGTCAGAGCCTTGAGGTATAGTTTTTTAGCAGCAGAGGTTTGACAATATCCAGGATGTCCAAGTTTGGATCCAGTGTCCTGCCGAGACCCTCCAGCACCATGATGGCAAACACAACGGAGGCAAAGTTACTCTCCAGCTTCACCTAGAAAAACAATCAACATCGAGTTTAATAGCTGATCAAACACCTTTCTGCAACAAAGCTGGTACGTGTATTAAACCAGCTCAAATGACACGTGTACAAAGATAGTTTTGAAGACCTTGAAGTATAGGATTATCTCTTTAAAGACTTGTATTCGTAGATTTCTCAGTTAAGAAAATAAAACCAAATATTCATTGACAGTATAATTATGTTTTAAACTACATTGCCACGTCCCATCAGGGATTCAAATTATGTTTCCTCCCCTGATTGACAGTTGGCAGTATCCTAAGTACAGCATTTAAAGCTACAGTAGTAGTTTTTTTTAACATAAATATGTAACCTCCTGATATTTTACCTTGTGCTTGATGAGTACACCAAAGACTCTGGACAGCAATTCCCCCACTTGGAACTATAAACACAGCAAACAAAACACATGAGAAATGACTAGTGACTGTTATTCCCCAACACAAAACCAACCAACACCATAAACTATGTGTGCATAGGAATAAGTAGAACACTGAGATATTTGCAATTCCAGGTAAGTACCTTTCCCAGGGAGAGGCTTTTGCTGAGAGCATTGTCCACCAGCTGGGCCATCTCCTTCTTAAACTGCGGCACATCTTGGCAATCATTGGCCCGAGCGTGATTCAGGAGCAACTCTGCCACTCGCTCGCCCTGAGAAAAGGGAATCCAAAACCATGGCAACAGTTAGTCAAAGCTGGAGGTTTTATGTGACCTACAGATTACATACATTTCTTGTTAGCCATTTAAAAAAGGTCATTAAGGGCTAATATAAGTACACTGCTTGAAACCCATCTTCTACATCAGGGGTGTGCAAACTAAATTGATAAGAAAAAAGCCCAACAATTTATTAACATAACAACCTTTGAATATACCCTTCCTATTTCCTCTTATGATAAGCAATCCAAGGCTTCTGTTTTAAGGAATGAGCTGCGAACAAAATAAACGAAACCCTATGGAAAGCTGTGATGTAGGCTGATCAAGCATCATTTACTTACATTTGATTGATTTTGCTAACTTATAACTTCACTTATGAGGCAATAAACCTGACCTCTAGTGCAGTGGTTCTCAACTGGTGGGTCGCGACCCATTTCGAGTAGGTGTGGGAGTGAAAAAAGAAAATTATAACTGTTTTCTTTTCCAAAAAAAGTCAAACTTTTATTTTGAAAGCCCGATTTTCTAATGCTGCGCATGCAGTAAGCGTTGGACTGGAAATGCCGGAGAACATCAACGGTTTTGAAAACTTCAGTGATGTAGTGATAATCTTCTCAATAAAACATGTTTGCTGAGGTTTTTTTGAGTCTTCTGGTCAATCAGAATCAAGATAACGGCATGGTTTTGTTGCCGGAAGTCCCGACGGAGAATAACTTTTCGCTAGAACTACTCTTTATACATCCATGGGTACATATTCAGATAAAAATTAACACGTAATGAAATACGACCCCCCGTTTGATGATTGACAGGCCACAGAACAATGGGAGCTATCTACCCTTACCCACAATTTAATGTATTTCACACAGATATCTCCTCTTTACTCTTCTCTCTGTGAGGAGCAGCAAGTTCAGCTGTCAGAACAAAAATCAAAAAATGGCATAAACTATTATTAAATATGTCTGGTGGTAATAGATGTATTTATTTTCTTCTCAGAGTGTACCAGAATGCGTATTTATATGTTAGTATTTCAAAAAATCTCCTGAGAATCCCCCCAGACCCCCCTGCTGGGGTTGGGTTTACAGCATGACACGTTTTCACATATGATGAATTTGCAGGATTGGCGCCATGTCTGCCTTTTTATTGAATGAATACAAGTCAAGTGCGCCTTTTTTTGTTATACAGTTCAACTTTGATTCTAGAAACTTAATGACCTTCATCAGATTACACTTTCTTTAAAAGCATACTTTAGTTCTGTGAAGGGATATAAGGATATATGCACTGTACTTCACTTTAATTACAATTGTATGCAGATTTTTTGTTGAATAGATTTGAGCGGTTCAAAATGGGGGTGGGTCGCGATTTATTGACAAGGAAAAAAGTGGGTCCCGAGGCCCGACCAGTTGAGAACCACTGCTCTAGTGTTTGGACACCCCTGTTCTACATGATATGCAATCATTTTTATCATAGACTTTCCTTATATCATAGTTCAGCATGAACCTCATTACCTGATGCAGCACCACAGCAGTGAACACAGCCTTGAGGTTGGACAGGTCGTGCTCGCTGAGGTGGGCTACGATGCCGGCGTCCAGCAGCACCAGCTGCAGAGGACAGGGCTCCGGTCTGATGCTGACCACCACCGTGTCCCACAGGTCAGTGAGGGTGGTCTTACCCTGAGCCTCCCCTGAGACCCCAGCCCCGTCAGAGGAACCAGGAAGAGGCCCGGAGCAGTGGACCAGAATGTTCCCTGGGTGGAGATCACCGTGGACAAAGTTGTCAACAAAAACCTGGAAAACAGACATATAGATGGAGACAATAAGCAAACATACAATCTAAAAGATCTTAATCACATTCACACAAGTCATGAAATAAGAGTAATGGTAAAAATAACATGCAACAGATATCCTGCAGGTGACATTTCTCACCATCTTCAGCATGGTCTCTATTCCCATTCTGGCGATTCTCTGCTTCACCTCCTTAGGAATGTCAGGTCTCAGGTAGTTGGATATGGGCTCACTCTCCTGAAAAACATGTTGAAAATAAACAGAACAACGTGGGCTTCATGTACATAATTATTTCAACCAGTTATTCTATGTTTCCTGAAAATCTGACATTTTGTCAATTGTTGTTGAGTTATTTAAAGAAAGATTATCTTTCATTAGTAGTTGTAGATGTTTGCTTTTGATATTCTGTGTTACATTGCACATTTGGAGCTCAAACTACCACTCAATCATGTTTGTCAGTGTTTTGTATACATTTTGAATCTGTCTGTACTCACCTCAAAAGTCTCCACTAAAATAGACCTGGTAACAAATGGTCGTAACGTAGTTGGGAACTTGACATAATCCACATTGCGGAAATTTTCCTGGAAACGCTCTATGTTCTTGGCCTCAAAGCGGAGATCAATCTGAAAAAAGGGTGTATTTCTTTAAGTATCACAAAAGAGTAGACAAATAGGCTCATATGTGCAATTAAAGAAATAAGGTTATTGAAAATTATGTATATTTTAAATGTAGGGATCTGAATATTCCCACCTGTTTTGTCATGAGCTGCTCAAACTCCTCTACTATCTCACATAGACTGAGCCACTTGAGTCCAGGCAGGCAGTGCAGGAGCCAACTGCCCATTTTCATCAGCAGGATGTCCATTTCCACCTGCCTCCTGACGCCTGGATGAATCACCTGTACAACCCCAGAAACTATTTATAAGCTTCTGCTCCTGACAGCCAAAATATAGACAGTCTGTTCCGACAAACGGTTACTGAAGGCATGATTCTGGCATGACTCCATTGATGCTGTTTTGTGATTTTAACACTCACCTTGATAGCCACAGGTATCAGATGGCCCTTCTCTGTGCTGCTGTCCTCAAAGCGACCTTTCTCCTCATAGCCCTCCTCCTCCTTGCCCCCTCTCCAGAGCTGTCGCAGGGCCCTTGCGACTCCTCCCAGCCCAGGGATCTCCCATGCCTCCAGCAGGTCTTCTTTCTCCATCTCCTCCACCAACAACTGGAAGGCTGGATCCTCCACCTGGTCTGTCCTGGCCCAGCCTCTGTACACCTGAGCCACACACCCTGAACCCACCGGCTCTTTGCTGTCAAACATTAAAACTCTCCTCCAGCCCTCCCCAAAGGCCCTCCGGAGACACTGCTTGGTGTGGCTCCAGGAGTGAGGGCGCACCTTTACATGAAGCGTGGAAAAGCGCTCACAAAACTCCTGAGGGAAGATGTCCCGTCTGGTGCTGGCCCACTGCCCCAGCTTGATGAAAGTAGGACCAGATGTTTCAGTGACCCACAGAAGAGCCCCCAGCCAGCAAGACGCCCAGCGAGTGGACACCAGAGTCAGGGGCGAGAGGAGGAGCAGGGGGCCAAATTTGAGGAGGAGGACTAATGCACGAAGGCTAAGGCGAAGAAAAAATATGAATTTGTGCACTTCGACTTTAGCGAGGGATTTCTTGCCTGCGGTTGGATGTGGAAGAATGGCTTCCTGGCATCTGGCTGCACAGGGTGATGCATTGACTGCACCCCAACATAGCAACGTCACCTTGGGTATCTGCGACAGTATCTGCCCTCTTTTTACAAAATATGTCCTGGAGCTATGGATGAGCCTGGTTCTGGTAAAGCACCCTGCTTTATGGAAACTGTGCCTCAGGTTGAGAAGGATTGCTCTTGCTCCAAAGTAGGTCATCATATCAAAGGGCTGTCAGATCAGTCCAAAGGCGACTTGTCTATTCTGAATCACCTATCTGTAAAATAATCAGTTAAATATGACCAGCGAAAATCATAAATGCAGTCTACATGTCAACATCTTTAATGGCAGGAAATCCACCTGCAGTGTAATGCTACATTGAAGTTGCTAACGCTACAAGAATGTTTTACTACAAATTCATTTAATTTACGGTCAGTCGTTACTGTATTTTTCTTTAAACGGAAGGGAACTGCATTGTTTTGGCTGTCGATAAGTGTCATGGTTCATCTGTTTCTACTGTAGCAGAAGTTGTATCAGCTATAAACATGAAGCATCATTGATATCACCTCAGAGCATGGCTGCAGTCGAAGGTTGCGGTTGGATAATCCAAAAATCAGCTCCTAACGTCTAGGGCCCCGTCTCAGGTCGGTTAAATGAAATCCTTGCCGTCTAGTCCCTCCCACAAGGGAAGCATGGAGGGACGCAAGGAAATCACGAGAAGCAGGGAAATGAGTTTTAAGAGCAATGAGACGTCCTTTCCATGGGTCCTTTCCTCCGGAGCGTCACGTGAAGCGACGTCCGTTTGTGATGACGCTGCACAGCTGATCGTCTGACAGCAGCCAGCTCTGTCCATGCTCTGTCCCCGTTATTTCGTGTAAAGTTGACACGGCATGAGGACCAGGAGAAGCCTGAGCAGAAGGCACTGCACTGACTTTTGGATGAAGAATATTTATATTAAGTAAAGTTGGCTTAACTATAAAAAAATGTGTGTTATGTACACTTTGGCTGTTTCCCTTTTCCTGCTCATACTCTGCTCGCCCTCCCTTAATATGCCTTTTATACAGCCACACTTCTTTAATGCTGTGTTACATAAGCCCTGTGTGTGTGTGTGTGTGTGTGGCCTAGCATTACTATACTTGTGGGGACCTACATCTGTTTACACAGTCACGTGTGGGGACTCGCCTCCCTTATGGGGACAAAATGGAGGTCCCCATGAGGGGAATCATTCATTTTAGGGTGAAGACTTGGTTAGGGTTAGGGTTAGGGTTAGTCATGTGTTGGTTATGGTTAAGGTTAGGATACGTCTCCAGGAAATGCATGTAAGTCAATGTAATGTCCCCTGAAGTGATGTATACTGTGTGTGTGTGTGTACATACTGGATGCTCTTTTTGAATGTGTATGAAATAGTTTGTGAGCATGTGAGCTCGAGGCTCTTCATGACCCCTCCTAAGCTTTGAAAGCCAACCTCTGATTCTTTTTCTATCTGTATGGTGCTGTTTACTGCAGTAGTGGTTATAATGTGGTTTTAGGTGGTGAAATGTATGTGTATGCATTTGTATTAGATTCTTGAAAAGTCAATGACATAAATGGCATTCTAAATGACTGTCCTTGTGTTTTTGTTTTATTTACTTCTCACACTGCCAACACAATTTCAGATCATGTTCATAAATACAATTATCCTTAAGTGTAGTGTTGTCGACATGGTAATCAATATGAATCACATTCATGTTGGACCACATTGTGTGAGAATAAAAAAATGTCCAGCAGTTTTATTCATTATTAACAGATTTAATTGCTTCAATTTTATAAGAGGGAGAACAAAAACGTTCTGATTTTAGGAGAAAAACAAAGCTTAAACACTTTTTTCAAGCCCCATAAAAATAATCTATTGCTATTTGTTGCAGCCTTGTGGCCTTAGTGTTTGATCTATCTTAAAGCAAATCATTCATCTCTGCTGCACTTTTTTGACATTTGAAGTATTGAAACACAAAGCTGACTTAATATATTGACGAACCAAAGCATTATCAAATGTGATTATATTCCACGTATGTATGGCTCTTGGTGTTATTGTGATAATGGACTCAATTTCCCATTGAATGTATTAGCGTATTGATTCTTTTCCTGCAAGAAAAATCCATGATAATTGAAGACAAAATAAAGAAATAATTAATAAGCTATGGTTCCGAGTGTGGAGATGCCAAACCATCATATGGCGAAGTAACAGATTATTCAAAGTAAATGTGCCCCTGATTTTCAAGTAGTGGTTTCACAGAATACACTTTCACTAGAATAAACAAAGAAAGACATGTCTAAACATTTCAGATGTTGGTTATATAAACCTGTCAAGATTGTGGCACGTATGGTGTAAAGTAAGACACTAAACCAAAAACGAAATAATCTGACAGAGCTCAAGCTCCCACTTTGTTCACAGCAGCAACATGTATGCCTTCTGAACAATTTAACAGTCCAACGTTCTTTTGACATGTGAGGAAAAACACTAGGGAGGAAAATTAAATATAGGTCTATGTGGTCTGTAATGCTTTCTCTCTTCGGTAATTGTTTTTCTTAATTTGTCGGCTGGTTACTGATAGCTGCCATGCTCACTGCTCAGAATTAGCCTGGGGACAAATGGCAAATGTGCTTTAAATTAACTATGTTGCGTTTTCATGTGAATATGCCAACCTAATGCTGACTTAACTACACAGACCAGTTTCAAGAGATGTTGGCTGAATGAATCGTTTTATTAAATGTAGTGCTGTTGGCCACTAGGAGGCAGGAAAACATCAAACAAGATGGATGCTGTCGTCCAATTCATCTGGGCCAGTCGACCTGTCCACCTGTAAAGATGTGAAATCTCACGTTTTATAAACAAATGTTTCACGTTCATTGGAAAACATTTATTTGGAGTCGTGTCTCTGTCCACCTGATGAATGTAAGTACGATGTTCACTATGCATTTCTGTTTCTGTTGAGCTTTGTTTGCTTGCACAGCCCCGTGTGACTCAAATGCAAAACAAGTTAAAAGGGATTTGTTATAAACTCAAAAAAGATTGTATAACTTTGATACATTCTTATTTATCTTGACTCAAAGGGATTTGCTCATGCGTTTGCATTGTGGTCTGGATTAAGCTAATATTTAAAGATTGAGGAAGGCCTCAGCAACTACAATCAGTGACATTATTACAAACCTGGGATTTTGAACTGATTAAAGTCATTCCAAACCTTGACAGGGTTCTTCTTTTTCTTTGTCTGGATAAGTTTAAGTGTAAATTATGCCTTAATATCTTTGGGTTTAGGACAAACAATTTGGAGATGTCATCATGGCCTTTGCAGAAATGTGTTTGGCATTTTCCCTATTTCTGACATTCTGTAGATACAATTTAAAATCATTATTACCAGAAATAACACTTTAATACAAATGAAAACAGCTATTGCCCTTTGTTATTGTGGGCCACATGTTTGAATTGTATTGGGTGTGTAAAGTATTTAAACAGCGATGCAATATCAGAAGCTGTATTGTGCCACATATGCAATCATGCAGAGCACCTTCATCAGGTGAAATCATGATTTGAAGAAGTGCAGGGAAACTTGTGATAGATACTCTCAGCACTATGCAAGGTTTACTACTCTGCTTTACCCTGCTCTTTGGCACAAATCACACCTCATAGATTTGTGCCAATTAACGAACTCACCGAGCAGACAGTCGTGTCGATCGTCGTCTACCATGCCGTGAACTATGCCGTGAGAGAAGTAACGTGACACTCTCGTCTCCAGTGGCCCCTCTCGTCTGAGAAGCTACGTGACGTCTGCGTCTGAAGTTTTTATTATTCAAATAATGTTACACCTCTTGTATGCCCTGAACGCAAAAACAACCACAGACAAGAATATATATTTTTAATTATCAAAATGATAACAAAGGCTGAAAAAACAGGAGAAGCCTGGGATCCCTTGTTCTCCAGGAGAAAATGCCACTGTATATCACCAACTTTTCATAGTTTTGTGTGTAAAATAGATCGCTGCAGTGAACACGACTTTATGTATTTGTTTATGGTTTATTTGATATGGAGGGATGCAGTATACATAGGCCCTTTCTCATTTCATCAAATCCCCCCTCCTCGACCCGGAAATGAATTTTAGCGCGCCATGTTGAAGGACATCTCATTTCTCTAAATGCACTTCGATGACCGAGGATCGAGCGTCAAGGAGGCTCTCTGGAGGAGTTATAACCGAGGATACACTGATGGGTCCTCCCGGCTCCTTCGTGGATTCATTTCCGGGAACAGAGATGTTTCAAAGACTCGTGACGCACGGCCGGACTTATCTCAGCCAATGACAGCTCTGCATGCATCCCCTGGATATTATTGTATTAACTGCTCTCATCGCAACGCGATGTTTACAGAGAGAACAGCTGTGAGGTCCGTGCAGAAAGCAGAGCAGTGTGTAAAATATATATCACTCAGTATAACAGGCCTACATTACTTTCTGTATTTGCTATAGTTTAGTAGATATCTACAAACAAAGAGTCGATATGTTTCTAAAACCATTTAGTGCTTCACATAATAAAATACACAACGGCTGTAGCCTGATGCTTTAGGAGATGTAGGTGTGTGTGGTAGGCCTACAGCGTGTAGGTGTGTGTGTTGTGCAGTGTGTAGGTGTGTGTGTGTTGTACAGTGCGTAGATGCAGCGGACAGACAGGTCTCAGTTGGTTTGGTGTCCTCTGCTTACTTTTAATACTTGTAAATAAAACTTTTGGCCCGTAATTTATTTCCCTCATTGTAGCGAGTCTCTAATAGTGTTACGTTATTATGAGAGTGCTCTGTTTGATTCTGAAATGGTGTGTGTGTGTGTCCGCATCTGTAGCCTGTTATTGTCTCATTATACCGCACTGTGAATGAATTAAAAGTAAATATATAAGTCGTCATGAACACATCTGTCCATCAGACAGAGGGCTGCTGTGCCTCCTGTCATCATTAATGGACGTCTCTTTAAAATGACCGCTAGAGGAGTTCTCATTTCTCTAACCGCCTGCTGCTTCCCCTCCTCTCTCCTCGGCTCCCCTCCTCGACTCCTCCGTTCGCATCTCCTGTGGGCGGGACTAAGTCTCGAGGATAGGAGTCGAGGAGGGGAGTTAGAGAAATGAGAAAGGGCCATAGAAGTTCAGAGAAGAAGCAACCCCTATGGCCCTGTCTCAGGTCGACTATTTTCATTTCCTCGCTCCTCGGTCCTTGGTCTCACCGGAAGTTGATTTGTCTGCGCCATCTTGAGTAGCGTCCCAATGGCCTTATTTTTGCCGGGGGATCGAGGATCGAGGAGCGATAATGGAGCAGCGATAATCGAGGAACCACCAGACCATCCTTCGATGAAATCCTCAGACACTCGCCCCGCCCCCTTACTGTGTATCGCTCACTGATTGGACGAGGCAGTGCATGCACTGATCTGATGCTTCTTGACCAGCCTGTCCTCCTACAAAAAACGACCATAGCCTATACTGTAGGCCGATTGTTTAGCAACTAAATACGACCCAGAGTCACGTTTTAAAGTGTAGCACCTCTAGTGGTCGTGTAACAAACAACATGCTCCTGTCGATTGCAAACGCTCCGGAGGGTCGTTTATTCACAAATAACCCTCTCTGGAAAATCCTAAATTGTGGAATAGTTTGGCCATTAAAATGCTTTTTTATTAGATTTCTAGCGAGAAGTGTATATTGTACTTTTATAATCTACGTCCAGTGGATGTGTAGGATCTACAGTTTGATAGATATACGAAGATGATTTGAGGTCTCGCCAGGAGAACGTGTATATGGGGCAGCTTCCATGTAAAGTTAGCGTGGGTGAAAACAGTATTTCCGGCCTCGAAGTTTTCATAATAAAACCGGAAGTATTCCCCTCACTGTCAAATGATTACACAGTGATATCTCCATTACTCATCCACTAAAAAACATCAGTTCATCCTTGTTAATTACACAATATTGATTGGTTTAAATTGTGTACAATGCTTTTGTGTTTTTAACCTTCGATTCGGAGAAACAAATGGTTTTTTCGGAGTTTAGACACTACAGAGTTTCCGAAGACACTACACTACCCAGAATCCCCCGCTATCGTTTGGGACTACAACATCCGCCTTGCTTTACAAACCCCGTGATTAGCCCTCAAGCTCTGTGATTGGATGTTGGAGTGGCAGTGCGACAAGGTTACGCCGAGTGTCAAACAGCTCTTTGAAATGGAATGGAACCACGCCAGACTATCCAAAACTGGACTTGGACGGGTCCAGCTTGGACGGGTACCGTCTCTACTGGGAATTGTACTTTTAAAAGACATTTTCGTATTTCCCACAATTAGAAGTTGCCAGTATTAAACTGTATACATCCCTGGAGGTTTAGGGGATACGAAACACATTGGTGTTATCAAATTTAAAACATATAATTAATACATGGGTGAAAATTGCTTGTGTCCATAATGGGCAGCATTAATATACCCACATGACAGCTAAGGTCAGAAGAGCTTTATTTAACAGCTAGTCTTATGTCTGTGACCCCTCCTGTTGTTAATTGATAAGCCTGAAACATGCACTTGTCAAGGTTCAGATGCACATTTAGCAAATATGGCAGAAGCCATCGATCATCTTAAGATAAGATAAGATACTTTATTGATCCCAAGTTGGGAAATGTTTTTGTTACAGCAGCATGTACTACTTTGTTCTACTCCACTACAATTCAGAGGTTAACCTGGTATTTTTACTCTACTACATTTATTTTTGTTTACTTTGCAGATTCTGATTAATGATGTGAAATATAAACAACCCTTAAATCAGACTTGAGTTACACCTGATTAAAATTCAGCCTTATCAGTTTGTCTGTTTTGCACATCCTCCTGTTAATATCTTTGGACGTCCTGCACTAAACTGTTTTATTGTAGAGATCACTACAGTATCTTCTTGATATTTTCTATTCTATATTTCTATCATTGACCCCTATTTTGTATGTAGGCTACTCTTAATATTTAAATGTTTATCAAATATAACTTATTCAACAACAAAATTCAATAACGTGCTTTAACCACTAGGCGGTGCGGTTTAAAAAACCAGTGGTCTAGTTAATAAAACATAATATCAAACATAATATGACTATTCACTTTATTGTGAAATTAAAACAGAACGGTAAAGGAAAATACAGTTTCAGTCTCTCGATTTGAAGCTTATGCATTTTTACATGAACCTGTATAGACCTGTAACAGTCAACTGCATGAGGAGTTGGAAAGGTAGTTCAGAAAATCAGTAATATCTTTAAAAACTACAAAAAAGTCCCTTTCTATCAGCTGTGCACCGTTATGGTGTAAATACAGACTATCTACTAATTGGAACAAATATAAAAGTCAGCCGAATTAGTGTTGATACTGCAAGGTGACGTATTGTGTGAAAATAAATGCAGATGTTGTTTAATTGTTGATATATTTATGGTCCACGTCACGTATTCAGTTTTGGCGGCATTTCTTCCAGTTTGTCCAGAAGTCTTCTCATCAGGGCTCTATAAATAAATATCTACGGCAGATGTGTAATATTTAATGCAGCCGAACCGTGTATTACAATGCCGTTATGTGATGACTTCCAAAGAGAAAAGCAAGAACACTTGGAATAAAGTATTATTTTATTTTTAAAAAATGTTTTCCGATTTCATATCACATAAACACCATATCCCGACGTGCATTGCGGCGTGATTTTAGCCTATCAAAACCTCTGAAAAAAGAAATGTGTCTCTCAGAATCGAAAGAGAAAAACCTATGGGAAAAACACAAAAGCATTGTACAAAATGTAGACCAATTAATGTCGTATAATTAACTAGGATAAACTGATGTTTTTTAGTGGATGAGTAGGACTGCAGATATCACTGTTAAATCATTTGATCATTGGTTTTATTATGAAAACCTCGAGACCGGAAATACTGTTTTTAACCCGTAACTTTACATGGAAGCTTGCCGCATATACACGTTCTCCTGGCGAAACCTCAAATCCTCTTCGTAATATCTATCAAACTATAGATCCTACATATCGACTGGACGTGGATTCTAAAAGTACAATATATACTTCTCGCTAGAAATCTAATCAAAAAGCGTTTTAATGGCCAAACTATCCTACAATTTAGGATTTTACAGAGGGTTATTTGTGAATAAACGACCCTCTGTAACGTTTGCATTCAACGGGAGCACTAGAGGCCGACAACTTTAAAACGTAATTATAGGTCGTAATAAGGGCTTGAACAATCGACCCATTTGGCCGTATGAGTTGGAGGACTTGTTGTTCTTGACATGAGAGCAGTTTCCCAGCGGAGTGAAGAAAACACATGAACCTCACGGGAGTGACTCCTCAGTTTATACCGTGTTTTGTTTCAATTCATGTATCATTTAGTTACAAATATGTGATATATCTGAACAACAAAGTGGTCAAAAATCATTTTATTCATTTTTGGGAAACATTTTCATGATCGCTTTTTTCGTTTTGCATTTTCATTTATTGTCAGTTCCATTCAGTCAGTCATTAAGTGCTATTACAATGTTAATGTGCTACATATCCACACAAACAAAGTGTGCAATCCAATGAATGTTAATCTAACTGGGTTTTGATAGATAACATATCTATTTTTCTTCTCTCAATTATTTTATTTCTATTGTGCACTCTAATCAATATTAATCAAACTATTGTTCGTTTATACATTTTAAGAATGGCGTTTATCTTTTTTGAGTATGAGTTCTTATTTTATTTTATTTATTTGGGTCTACAACAGATGATACAAATGTTTGTGTCAGTAAATGTGTACTAACAGAGGCGGGGGTGTTTGTGAAAACAACGGGGATAGGGCTGCTGTCAGACGAACAGCTGTGCGGCGTCATCACAAACGGACGTCGCTTCACGTGACGCTCCGGAGGAAAGGACGTCCCATTGCTCTTAAAACTAATTTCCCTGCTTCTCGTGGTTTCCTTGCGTCCCTCCATGCTTCCCTGGAGGGAGGGACTAGTCACAGGGAAACGACGCAAGTAAGGGACGCAAGGAATCCATTTAACCGAAGTGAGAAGGGGGCTGCAGTCGAATAGTCCATTTAGCTTAGGAACCTTCCTAACGGAGTGAAATGACCCGGAAGTCCCTTAGTGGCAGCCATGATAAGTGCCGTTCGAATTCTCTAGAATGATAGGAAAGGAGGTTTCAAACTTCCTTTATAACCTCCTTTAGCTTAGGAACCACTGGACCTCCCTAACCGAAAGGAGAGGAGAAAATGCTGCCCCACAATGCCTTGCAGCCGCAGCATTTGACGTCACACAACAGTCGGCCGTTCACGGAAACAATCGATTATGACGGAGAAATTATATCATGAAAGTTACGGTGCTTATTAAGCTTTTTAAAATGTATGTGGTAAGTTGCCAAAGTGCTTTGTTTTGAACGTTCATCAGTATTATAATCAAAAAGAGAAATATGAACGTTAGTTTTTACTGAAATGATCAAATAAAGTCAACATTTCACTGAGCTGTGTGGGTTTTGTTCAACTTTTAAAAGATGTTTGAATGGTGATGTACACAGTGATGTTAAAGACTAACGTTTATAATAAATACATTTGTATTGATTTTTAAGACATACAATCATACGGGATCATTTTTTGTATTAATGTATGGAGGGAGAGGGTGACGAGCATAAGTTTCACTTTCCTTTTTTATTTCAATTCCAACTTTGGTCATGAATAGGGTGTGAACTGGAGGGGAGCAGGGGGAGCTATAGCTCCCCTAGTGGTGACATGAGCTCCCCTGGGAACATGGTTTGTGAAATTTGGGGGGAGCTCTCTAAAATACTGATATGATGACCAAATAAATTGCATTTTGGGCATGTTTTTTTTTTTCAAAGGTGTAAAATAAGTGAAATAAAATTCAGGGTTCTTACAACTTTTCCAAAGTCAAATTCAAGCACTTTTTAAGCATTTTCAAGGTGCATTTTCCAGCTTTTCAAGCAGCTTACAGCTGTTGTAAATTACATATTTATATACACATACTCAAATGATTATTTCCCTACCTCACATTAAATCAGATGTTCTTTATGCTATAAACAACCAAATGTGTGTTTCGTGATAGCATTAGACACGAGGATGAAAAATTAAAGAAAAGAAAACTAAGTTTAATATTTCAAAATTAGTGATCTGTACGTAGACTAGGCCTCCCATATAACCTGGCTGAGCCAATATAAAACAATCAGCCAAATAACTTTTCAATACATTATTGATTACTATTTTTGAGGTACTTTTAGGTTGGCAATGAACATAAGTCAGAGGTAAATGGTGTACTTTTACTCCACTACATGTATTTAATACCTTTAGTTACTTTACAGATGTGGATGAATGATGTGAAATCTAATCAAGTGTTGAATCAGACTGTAGTTCCACCTGGAGTAAATCCACAAGCTACCCTGCAGTATACAAAGTCATTCAAACTAGCTGCACCTTCACCAGCTTTGAGAACAATTTCATGATCAATCATTAGAAAACATATCATATATATTATTCTGAAATGGACCAATCTGCAAAACGACTACTTTTACTGTCGCTACTTTCACTATATTTTGATGAGAATACTTTACTCAAGTACAAGATCTGAGTACTTCTACTTTAACTCAAGTACAATATCTGAGTACTTCTACTTTAACTCAAGTACAAGATCTGAGTACTTCTACTTGTAATCAAGTACAAGACCTGAGTACTTCTACTTTTACTCAAGTACAAGACCTGAGTACTTCTACTTCTACTCAAGAACAAGATCTGAGTACTTCTACTTAAGTACAGGATCTGAGTACTTCTACTTTTACTCAAGTACAAGATCTGAGTACTTCTACTTTTACTGAAGTACAATATCTGAGTACTTGTACTTTTACTCAAGTACAAGATCTGAGTACTTCTACTTTTACTCAAGTACAAGATCATCTGAGTACTTGTACTTTTACTCAAGTACAAGATCTGAGTACTTATTCCACCTCTGGTAGCGTATTAGCCTGAATTGTAGCCACAAAATCACACAGAGCTGCATAAAAATAGACTCACAATGGTAACAAGTGGAAAATAATATTTACAAATGTGTACAATGATTTGTACTAGGTAATTTTGACTGCTCAAGACACCTGACTTATACATCTTCAAAGGAAGACTGTGTTCATTCTACAATTACATGGGATTAAAGCAAAATGTAGTTTTACTTGTATAAATGTAAAAAAATGTGTCTTCGGGTCAATGTGACTGATTTCGATGGATCAAGTCACATTTGGTTTAGGCACGAAACATACTACCAGTAGAAATACATTGCTTTCAAAATCACTCTGTCGAATCAATAGATTATATTTTGTGACTATAACACGAAATGCCGTGAGTGCTTCATCCTCTGAACACCACAGGATGGCGACTGTAACGCACATTCTTTCACACACACATACGGGTATTGGGCCGAGCGCGACACCGTACTTCCGGTCTGCGCCGTTTTACGCGAGGTGCAAGCAGCCGTACACCGTCTAGGTGTTGCTAAACTTCCTGTACTGAATATCATAGTCTATTGCCTTAATCAATATCTAGTCAACTCTAAAATACCACATATATGCAATGGCATGATAATATTATTGTGACAAGTGGGGTATTCACCTGGTGTTTCCAGAAATTAGACGTAGATGCAGCCAAAATCGACGAAGGCCACTGTCGTTTTTCCATACATCTGCAGGCAGTCTGTAACAACCCACACAGCTCTAGTTTACGCTGGTAAAGACCTAAAGCACACCCCTCAAGTCCAGAGATGTAATCCGAAGACATGCAGCGATTTCTTCGGTCGTTAATTCAGAAAAAAAACCTACTGTGCTCTGCCTGGCTAGTTAGCTAGCTGTTTATATTTGCACTTCCAGGATATTAGCACCTCCAGGAAAATGGCGCATTTATATATATTTATATGGCGCGTGTTGCATTGTGGGTAGCTCGTGACGTCACTGTGTGTGAAAGAATAACATAGGGCGCATTCACACCACAGTACTTTTCCCACAAAGGTTCATGAGAACTTAGTTCATGAGAACTCTTTAGTTCTCATGAACTAAGTAAAGATCACGTTCACACTGGAATAAATCCCTGGGGGTGGATTAGGCAAATGAAGCCGCTGACGTCACTTCTTCTTCTTCTGCTTTGGGTTTACTGGCAGGCCGCAAACCACTTCACGGCGTATACTGCCGCCCAAAGTCCCCGGCCGGAAGTCCCCGGAGTTGGGGACTGGCTTCAGTAGAAGCTGCTGGGACTCCCAGCAGCTTCTACTGAAGCCTTCTGAGTAAATCGCCAGATCGCCGACACCTCCTCATCTCCACCACTCCCATGTTTTATTTTGTGTTGCCATAAGTTAGTCTCTCTGCGTTTCTGCGCTGGGCTAATGCTAATAATGCTAATGCGAGGATAATAAAATGGCGGCTTCACAACACTTTTTGGGAGTTTTACGGGGCGTGGTTTGCAATCCGCCCAGCCAATAAGAAATATAGCTCTTTTCTCACAAGAGAGCCGCTCGAAAGTCCCTGCTCTCTAGAAGGGACTTTCGTGGGGGTAAAAAGGTTCTCATGAACTAATTTTAGTACCGGCTCTTTTTGGTGTGAACGCGACAAAAGAGTTCTCATGAACTAAGTTCTCATGAACCTTTGTGGGAAAAGTACTGCGGTGTGAATGCGCCTATTGGTACGCTCCTCTGAAATGATTGTCCCCTGCAATTATTATTATCCCTCATCGAGTTCGCTATTCAGCTCGCTAACGTTAGCTTAAACAAACGTAACATGCAACGTTAGCTTAATCTAAAATGCTCCACTACGGCGTACCTTTCATGTGGCTCGTCAGCGCAGACTCTCGCATCGTTATTTTTGCAAACTTTGCAGGAGGCTACTCGTGGGCTTGACCCTCGTTTTAGCCATGGCTTGTATTTGTCTTCTGCTAGCCAACGCTCGTTGAAACTGCAACCTCCTGGCACAGGCACACTGTCATCTATCACTCTCATCAGAATGCCTAGGTCACACGTAACACAAACACTTGCAGGTCGCGCGCATAGCGCGGGAAGGCCGCAGCGGAGCTGTTTTATGTAGAAGCGAAGCAATTCTTTTATTTTAATCTAAAAAGCGAACTATTCAGTCAGACAGCAATTTATTGTAAAAGTAAAGCATTTACATTTTCAAGCACTTTATCTCAATTTCAAGCACCAATGCAAGCACTTTCCCAACCTTGAAAACACCACGTCAAATTTCAAGCATTTTCAAGGATTTCAAGCACCCGTACGAACCCTGAAAATTATATTTAGAGGTTATGATTCATGAAAAAAGTGTCGCCTGCTTGCACGCTGCCCGCAGCTCCACCCACTAGTACCCACTCACCAGTGACGTGCGGTGAGGTTCATGGCTGGTGAGGCACTGACTCTTTCAGGGTCCGATTTACAAATATCATATTTTGACCATAATCGACATATTCGGTTATTTTCAAAAGCTTTTTTAGTCTGATGCTTCGATTCATTTTAAACAGACCGTTCAACAAAAGGATACCCAAAATCGAAATATTGGATTGTTCTTTCTTAGTATGATCCCATTTTCATTACAATTGGGGTCTTACCTTGACTTGAAGATGAAGTCCATGCTATCCTTCTGGACAACAATCTCTATTACTTTTTTGTAAAAGTCCTCCTTATCTTCCTCTAGTTTCAAAAGTCTAGTTTGTTGTTTGCGTCGCGTCTACCGCCATGGTCTACCCCGTCTCTACGTAGAATAACAGTAGCAACAAGAACCTGTGGGCTCCCTTGCGCCCCCTTCAGTGCGGCAGAGGTTATGGCTGCCTCCCCTGGTGCTTTTTTCATTGCCGTTGTATGATGAGACCAGCGAGCCTAAATATCATATCATGAAATAAGTTATTTAGAGACTATGGATAGCGAGGATAAATGTAATAAAGGGATCTACAAACATTACATTGGTGACATACAGTGAGATGGTGCAGGCATGCGCTTAGGGCCCGCTTTCCAGCCAGTTTCTGTGGGGTGACGCATTCTGAGGTGAGGCAGATCTCATCTGTGCCTCACCTCACCACACAGTAACTGGCTTGAGCGCGCTCACAAAATAAGTGCCCGCGTTAAATTAGTGCCCGCGCTCCAGCCAGTTACTGTGGGCTTACGTGAGGCAGAGCTCGTCCCTGCCACTTCTCATCGCTACCCGTAGTTGTAGCGGAGGAGCTCTGCAAATTTGCTGATTTTGACTATAAAAAGCGATTGGAATCATACATAAATCACATTTACAAGTTACAACACAGATCAGTGGAGACATTTTATTATTATTACTATTTAGTTTTTCTTTAGTTGTTTTTCCGTTACATTGGAGTATGACAGGTGAGGCTCTGCCTCCCCTGCCTCCCCTGACTGCCACTCACTCACAAGCTCGTTTAGTTAGCACTGCGTGTTTACCAGGCATTGTTGCTGCTGCTGACATGTCGAAAAGAAAAAAACAACTTACCTTGGGCAATTTCTTTAAAAAGACGGCCAAACAACCTGATCAAGAAGACCAACCGAATGTAGCTGGTGGTAGCACATCGTACGTTGTGACTGCTGCTACAACAGAACCGAGAGAGGAGGGAGCTAACGTCAGTGCTAGTGCTAACTTGACAGCTAACGTTAACTTGGGGGCTGAAGAGACACAAGAAGACGAGCCGTTGTGTTGTGTGTGTGTGGCGTCGCGTCTCTCCAGACAGTGAGAGGGTTGTGTTGTGCTATAGCTGTATTATTAATATTGTTCATGGTTGGTGCCGCTGGCTGCTCTTATCGCGTGTGTTCGGCTCTGTGTATGCTACAGCCATAATAGGCTATTCTTTCACACACAGTGACGTCACGAGCTACCCACAATGCAACGCGCGCCATATAAATATATATATATAAATACGCCATTTTCCTGGAGGTGCTAATATCCTGGAGGTGCTAATATAAACAGCTAACTAACGTTGCCAGGCAGAGCGCACTAGGTTTTTTTCTGAATTAATGACCGAATAAATCGCTGCATGTCTTCGGATTACATCTCTGGACTTGAGGGGTGTGCTCTAGGTCGTTACCAGCGTAAACTAGAGCTGTGTGGGTTGTCCGATTGCCCTTACAGACTGCCTGCAGATGTATGGAAAAACGACTCTCGAAAGTGGCCTTCGGTCGATTTTGGCAGCATCTACGTCTATCTTCTGGAAACACCAGGTGAATACCCCACTTGTCACAATAATATTATCATGCCAATGCATATATGTGGTATTTTAGAGTTGACTATATTGATTAAGGCAATAGACTATGATATTCTGGTTGCACCTCGTGTGAAATGGCGGATACCGGAAGTACAGTGTCGCCCTCTGCCCAAAACCCGTATGTGTGTGTGAAAGAATAGCCCATGTGAAACAATGTAGCCTGTTTTTGAGTCATTTTAAGTTGATTTAATTAAACAGTCAAACGTTACATTGTTGGTCCATGGATTATTTATTATCAAGTTGATTGAAGTTTGCGTAGCCCATACATTCTCGGGAAATCTGTTGACATGAACATGATCCATCGGACGTTTCATGTAAATGTAGACCAGGGGTGCCCAACCAGTCGATCGCAATCGACCGGTCGATCGCGGGGAGATTCCCAGTCGATCGCGAGATGTGTCTAAAAATAGAACAACAATATTCTGTTTTATCGTTAATGTCCTATAACATAATCTTCCTGTGCCAGAATAATGCACTTGAACGCATCAAAGCTTTGTGATTGGCCGGCGTGACCCCATGTGTCGGGGCGTGGCTGGTGAGCAGTGGGCAGTGCACTAGTTCGCTAACGTTGTCCGTGTCAACAGGAGTGACAGTCCGCACACGCACACACACAAGACCGCAATTATGGCAGAAGCAAAACATATATAATTTTCACTCCGAGTGGGAGGATGATTATTTTTGTATCTATTCCAATTCAAAGTCCATCTGTCTCATCTGCAATGCGAGCGTGGCTTTATCGAAGAAGGGTAATTTAGGAGCGGCATTTCAAAACAGTGCACAAACGATACGAGACGGAATTCCCTCCTAATTCTGCCCTACGCTCCAAAAGGGGAGGGGCCTGAAAGGACAGCTAAATGCACAGCAGTCCATTTTCACCAGGCCCAACAACAAGAGCAAGGCTGCTACCAGAGCATCTTATCGTGTCAGTCACGTTCTTGCGAAACACAAGTCTTTCAAAGACGGCGAAGTTGTGAAAGAAGCGTTCCTGGAGGCTGCCGATGCGTAATAAAAATAACAGCAGCATTTCAACAGGTTTTTGATATGATAAAAACTCAAGTTAGATACCGTTATTAATCAGCTGTAAGTTTGAGTTTGTTTGAACTTATTAATTATAATTATTGTACAAAATGGTATAAGAATGCAAACTTAAATTGATTATGGTCTATTATCAATTCAGGTTAAGAAACTAGTGTTGCTTGCATCCTATTTTAAAAAGGCATTTATTTTTATAATCTACTAAAATGCAACAAAAAAAGGGTTTGATTCTATTAATTTTGTCTTTTTTATTGCACTTTGGCAGCAGATTCCTGTGTAGCTTCAGATCTGAGTTGTCTTATTAGTAAGCCTAATTTATACTTTTGTAGCAACACTATTTTTATATAATGGCAAAGAAAGGGTTCAGAGTCTTTTCTTTTTTCCCTGTGTCATACAGTATGTGGCAGCACTGTTCAATGTTTCTTGAAAACATTACCCACTGTAGTGTGACGTGTGAATAAACTCCAACTCTGTATCAACAACACTGTTGTGTAACTTCAGTTAAATACTTGTATGTGTGTAGATTAGAAAGAGGTAAGATAAAGGATCTGCAGTATTTTATGAAGTATTAATCGTACAAAGGTCAGTTTTATACGAAGTAGAAGTGTGTATTTACCTGGTAGTAGGCTGTCAGTAATGGCTACGCCTCTCTATTTGGACTGGTAGATCTCGGCAGACTGGCAATTTTAAAAGTAGGTCTCGGTTCAAAAAAGGTTGGGCACCCCTGATGTAGACCATAGGCACCACCCCGTGTGCAACAGATTTTCTCTTTATAATGGGCCTATGTCTGTGCTGTTGCTATTAATGCACGGATCAGCATTTACCCACCCACCCCCCGCAAAAAAAAAAAAATCCCGGCTCCCCCGGAGACCGTGGTATAGTTCGCACACTGATGGCAATTAACCCATTTTTGCCGCTATTTAAATTGACTTTGGTTTGTTAATAAAAATATTGATATTATATATATATATATATATATATATATATATATATAGCATATAATTGATGCAGTCTTTCTGAACACTTTTTTAAAAAAATACTGCAAATGAAGAATATTTTAAATGTTCTGCACAGAGTACCCTAACTTACAGCAGTTGAAAGGATACATTCTTCATGGGCTTCCATGGCTCTAGTAAAGGGTGTTTTATGGTTGCTTGTATTATCCTCAGATAGTGGTTTGTTTAAATAACTAGTGACATTTTAATAAATATTGCAAAAAGGGCTCCAAAAAAGGCATATATGTATCCTGACCGGCTTAGCCAGTGTGTATTTTTTTAAGCACCACAAGATTCAGAGTTTATAAAGTACAATTCTGGGCCATTGATTGTGTAATTTCTCCAAACACATACAGTAAAAAGGCCTGTTTTTGAAACCTTAAAATGGTGCAGGAAAATGACTTTACATTGTATTATACTTAAAGACAGGGCTATTCAGTTAAGAGAAGAGAAAAAGGAAAGCAAATTGTTATAATGGGTGATTTAACATTAATGACAGACATAATATGAGGTCCTTGGTGCTCAGACTCTAGACTAGAGGGTCATGTTGTGATCATGGGGCATCCCCCTTACAGCATCAGGACAATATCATATGGAGTCAGACACTGGAAGTGTGCTGGAGGCGTTGACTGGGACTGATGGAAGGATGAGGCTGATGAGACTGAAGAATCTGCGAGGAATGAACTAGCGGCTGAGAAATAATTATATATTAAAAGACAGCAGCTTCATAAGAAGCCAACCAGAGTGACAGAGTGTGTCAATGTGCTGAAGGATAGACCAGCTATCCAGGCCAGACTCTAAAGACTTTCCAAGGTGTAAAATGCTGCTGCCGGAGTACTGACTGGAAATATTGTTGATATCATGTCTACCATATCCTCTTAAAATACTCTGTCCAACAATATCAGTCTCATGAAGAAAGGTTTTTTAACGCTTATTCAAAATAGTAGAGAAACATGCATTCTGGTTCTCAGGAGGGGACATTAACAGAGGATTGTTGGAAAAGTACACAGTAAGTACTTCATAGTACTTGTGGGGGTAGTTTCAACAGGATCAATCTCACGAAGAACTAATGGCAACAAAAAATAATTCCCTCATCAAACTTAGCAGAAGTGGCTTGATTTTGTTCTCAGCAGGAGACTTTGACAGAGTATTTCTCAAAAAATACACAGTAAAAGTACTTCAATGTATTGTTAGTAGTAGGCTAATACAAAGTCAAACATTATCAATTTCATTAAGAACTAATGGTAAAATTATATTTGTATCACTCATCAAAGATAGCAGAAAAACATGCATTATGTACTATGGAGGGGACTGACAGAGGATTACTCACAAAGTACACAGTAAAAGTACTTCATTTTATTTCTGGTAGAAGTCAAACTAGAACCGAGTCCAAGTGTCAGTTTCCTTAAGAACTTGTGGTAAAAAATATTTGTATTACTCGTCAAATATAGCAGGAATAATGAAGAGCAGCTGATTTGAAAAAACAAACTCGAGAGGTGGCGGAGTGATCGCAGTGCAGAACCGCTGTATAGTTTAAATCTCCTAACAATGTTGTCCATTTTAGACAGAGGCTTATTATATTTACAGCCCTTAATAACATCAATTTTCTGGGCTCAATATGTGTCTTGGCCGTTTTCGTTGTGATCGCTAAATTCACCTTGTTTGTTTATAATAATCACCATTCCTTCAGCAGGATACTGCAGTGATTACAAGTGTGATTTTAGCAAACGAGTGCTTTTGTTTTGAAATCACTTCCGTGAGTTTCGCCCCGCCCCTCGCTCCAAGGACCATTTGACCATTTAGTAAGGTAAAAAGCAAAAACGCCTCTCAGACGCTCTTCCGTTTACGTGTTTAATAAAGGAAAACAATTAGACGGAGATACACGGATTCTTGGGAAAACTAAGTCTTGTTTTTATTATCCAGTATTTTCTTGATTCATTGATAAATTACTTGGCCATTACAATTTCTTAAAGCCAAATGTGACATTTTAATGGCTGGTTTCCTCTGACAATTACACAGACACAAAAGCAGCATTTAAGCACCAATTAATGAAATGAATACTTAACAATTTTATTATTTGATCAATGGTTTCAGTTTTAAAAGATGCACAAGCATATAACATAAAGAAAATGGGCCATAAGGACACAAGTAGGCTGTACAATTATAGCAACCATGTACAGTATATGATATAAGTATACAAAGCTGTTAGGTCAGTTGTGAGCTAATGCCACTGAGGAGCAGAGTTAAAAGCATGTTGCCTTGGCACTAATGGAAGTGACAATACATGGCACTTCCTGATAGGATACTCCATGTTTTCCTGAACATAATTGCTGAAAGATGACTTCAGCGCTGTATTATTTTTTGAGTATTGTTATGGCTGGCAACCTTTGTTTTTAGGTCATGAAGGAAAGGAGGAGGTAGGGAACAAAACACACCCTGGGCTTGATTTCATTGTCATTTCCTCCTTGCTTAAACCAGAGATCTTGCAATCAGCCCAGCATGCTCCGTCAGGGACTGAGAACTGGTCCCCGCCATGTTCCCAGTCACGGTGTGAGTCCCCTGGACAGTGGGCCCGGTGCACTCCCAGGGTCCCATCTGTAGCCCTGATAGAGGACTCTGCAACACAATAAGTTGGGATAAACGCCAAACAGATGTTACCAGCCCCCACCTCCCGCCCTGTTCCCCCCCAAAGCTATTGATGGACAAGCCAGGCTTTTTTAGATCTCCCTTGCATTTCAAAGGAGAGGTCAGGGTTTGGGCTCAGAGGTCAGCAGAATGGTTGCTCTGCAGAGGTGATGTTGTTAGACACTTTATGAAGGCTGAGATGACTAGAGGAATGTGGGTGCATTGCTATAGAGATATTGAGCTGTATGGCACATCTGTAGAGTAAACAATACTCTGATACCCAGTCTTTTGTGCTCCTATAGTTTTCATGCACATATTTGTCTCTGCTGTGTGCAAGTGTTCTTTTACTTTTAGTGTTTGCCATTTTCTTAATGTCTTTCATTTTTTATAAAGCACTTTCAATTGCCTTGTGTTGAAAGGTGCTATATAAATAAACTTGCCTTGAAAGAAACTAATTACAGTACAGCAATTTGAAATATACTTTTTCTGTTTAGAGGGATTATTTTAATAATAATAATAGATTTAATTTGTTAGCGCTTTTACAGGTGCTCAAAGACGCTTTACATATATAGTGAAGATAAAATAAAATAAAGGAACAACAAATAAATATATAGTTAAAGTTAAAGTCAAATAATCCAAAAACAATCACACATTAAAAGCCAGATTGAAGAGGTGAGTTTTTGTAAGTTTTTTGAAGGTGGTGAGGTCAGTGCAGTCTCTGATGGGTTGTGGGAGTGAGTTCCAGAGGGAGGGGGCAGCGACGGAGAAGGCAGCGACGGAGAAGGCTCTGTCCCCCCAGGTCCGGTGATTGGTGTGGGTGGGGATGGATAGGAGGTTGGCTTCTGATGAGCGGAGGCAGCGGGAAGGGGTGTGGTGGTGCAGCAGGTCTGTGAGGTAGGAGGGGGGGCCTGATTGTTGAGGGCTTTGTGAGTAATGAGGAGGACTTTGAAGTTGATTCTTTGACAGACGGGGAGCCAGTGGAGGTTCTGGAGGACGGGAGTGATGTGGTCTCGGGAGCGGGTGTGGGTGAGGAGGTGGGCAGCAGAGTTCTGGATATGTTGGAGTTTATTGAGGAGGTTGGATGGTATGCCGTAGTAGAGGATGCTATTGCAGTAGTCGAGTCGTGATGTGATGAATGCATGAATCAGGGTTTCAGCAGCAGAGGAGGAGAGTGATGGGCGGAGACAGGCAATGTTTTTGAGGTGGAAAAAGGCGGTCCTGGTGATGCGATTGATGTGGTGGTTGAATTTGAGCTGACTGTCGAAGATGACTCCGAGGTTGCGGATGTGAGGGGGGGAGATAGAGTGTGGCTGTCAATGGTGAAGTTGAAATTCTGGATGTCTTTGATACGGGATGGGGGGCCGATGATGATGATGTCTGATTTGGCACTGTTCAGTTGGAGATAGTTTGTTTGCATCCATGCTTTTATTTCTGAGAGACAGTTGGTGAGAGTGGAGTGTGTTGTGGGGGTGATGGTTTTTGTTGAGATATAAAGTTGGATGTCATCGGCGTAGCAGTGAAATTGAAGGTTGTGGCGACTAATTATTTTGCCAAGGGGGAGCATGTAGAGGATGAAGAGGAGGGGGCCAAGCACCGAACCCTGGGGGACGCCTTGGGACAAAGGAGCAGTGGAGGAGGTGCAGTTGTTGATGTTGATAAACTGATGTCTGTCTGTGAGGTAGGATTTCAGCCAGGAGAGTGCAGTGTCAGTGATGTTGAGTGATGATTCGAGGAGGGACAGCAGGATGGTGTGGTTGATGGTGTCGAATGCTGCGGTGAGGTAGAGGAGGATGAGGATGTTCAGGTTGCCGGAGTCAGAGGAGAGGAGGAGGTCGTTTGTGATTTTCAGAAGAGCTGTTTCTGTGCTGTGTTTTGATCGGAAACCGGATTGAAATGGCTCAAAGAGATCATTGGAGCTGAGGTGGGCTTTAAGTTGTGAGGCAACGACACGTTCAAGTATTTTTGACAGAAAGGGGAGATTTGAGATGGGCCGGAAGTTGGACATGATGTCAGGTGTGAGTCCAGGTCTTTTGAGAATGGGTGTGACAGCAGCCAGTTTGAGAGAGGGGGGAACTGATCCAGATCTGAGGGAGGAGTTAATGATGGTGGCGATGAGTTGGGAGATGGCAGGGAGGCTCTCTTTAACAAATTTGGAGGGCATTGGGTCAAGTGTGCAGGTGGAGTTAATTCCAGTCATGAAGTCGGACAGTTGCATGGGGGTCACAGGGGAGAAGTGGGACAGGGGCTGTGAGGTGAAGGGGGGGGAGCCAGGAGGGGAGGTGATTTTGTACTCCTTGTGTACTTTAGTTTGCGTATTTGGATTCACATAGTAAACGGATCATATTTTTCACTATGATTCATTGTTAAACTACGGAAAGCTACACCACAACTTTAAAATGCTAAGTTTTAATTACGTCTAACAATTCAAAATCCAGACATATCCAATTTGCAGCCACAAAATACAAACAAAAGAAACCATGGTTATCTCACACTGAAACTTGGGGATATTTTGTATTTCTGCATAAAAAATAACATTAAATAATACGCAGTTAATAAAATTGGCAATTTTTTTTTTCTAGGTGGACAGATCGATCCAGTCAGAGCTGGTTGATGTCGCCAGGAAAAGAAAGTTTGGGGCTCTCTGCTGGAACTGCTACTCCCGCGACCCGACCACGGATAAGCGGGAGAAGATGGATGGATGGATGGATGGATGGACAGATCGATAAAATGAACAAATCAGTTAAATCTCTCATTTCCATACAGTATGTAATATTGTGCCCTTACTTAACCAAAGATTCTGTATCACAATGTTATTTGTCGATATATTAAAATCCAGAATGTCACTTGAATGACCATCAAATAGGAAAAGTCTGTCTTTATAAATCAGTATAATATATTTTTTATTCAAAGTTTATAATATGCTTTGAAAACTGACCATAAACGTACATTTGTATTAATGGACTCGCCAAAGAGGGTCTGTGGGGTTGAACAAGTAAATTATTAATCACACTGGTCATCAGTATGCATGTCCAGCCTGTTTCCTGCTCTTTCTCTCACTTCTTTCCCTCCTCTCTCTCCACAGAGGCATTGAGTTACTCTGGGCCGACGTTGAGCTGAACTCCTCGGTTTGTCTGAGCAGAGGTCGGCGGTAATCAAGCCAAACACTGCCAAACCACTTTATGTGTGAGAACATTCACTCTCACCACACGCAGCACACACCACTGCTACACTACTTCTATTTGTTGTTGTTGTTGCTGTTGCATGGCACATGTGAACCAGTACACAAAGTCTTCCAGAGATAAAACAGATGAACATTTGTTCCCCTCATTGAGAGAGGAAGAGATTGGGCATCTTTAATTGGTTCCCCAAGGAAGCTGTTATTTATGTCTTCAGTTGTGTTCTGCTTTGCCCCTTCCTGCTCCATTCCTCTTTCTTTTTTTTAGCAGGACACTCTGTTTTCCCCGGCAACTAGGGCTCCAATCGGCCGGCCAGCTGCAGATTAGTTCAGCGGTGGGGGGTTTAGGTGGGTGGGAGTGAATGTGGAGAGGGGGGTGATGATGGAAAATGGAGAGGGAGGAGAGAGAGAGAGAGAGAGAGAGAGAAGGAAGGAAGGAGGGAGGGAGGAAGAGAGGGGGGTGGGAAAAGTTTGAGAAGGGGAGAGAGAAAGGGAAGGAGCCAGCGTCATTCAGAGATAGGAGTCCGAATGAGTGAGTGTGAGAGCTGAGAGTGGAGGAGAAGCTGTAAACAGTTGAACCCCGGAGGCTGGACGGGAGGAGGGATTTCCCTTGACTTTTGTGGCTTTTTTAAATTTGTTGTGCGCTTGGAGCTGCACTCTGAGTCTTTCTCTCTGTGTGTTTATGTGGGAGCTACAGAGAGGGGCTCTGCAAAGTGAGAGAGGGGGATAAAGGAAAGCTACTCGGAAGGAAAGGAACCATGCAAGTGGATGCTACCTTCTGCGGGGTCAGGTTACGCAAAATGAGAAACTACTCCACGAGCACTTCATCAGGGCTCACCCAGCTCAGAAAGGTAATGTGCAGAGCAAGAGTGTCGGTGTGTGATGTGTGTTTGAATGTCTTTTTTTAAAATAATGTTTCCTCAATAACAGTCAGTAAAGTTGTATTTCTTTCTATACAATTGATTGAGCACATAGTGATTGAGTCAATATACTCTTTGATCAGTTAAAGCATAGAATAAACTCAGCCACAGTGATCGGCTCAGTCTGACAATCACTGCTTTAGGATCCATCTTCATGCTTGTGCATCAACTTCCATGTCCATGCTTGCGTGTGACCTTGAATGTGTCATCATGCTTGTGTGTCCATGAACTAAATGTACGTCCAAGTATTATGGATGGTAAATGTCAGGATGTGGTTTTGTCTGTGTTTATTTGAGCCTTGTTTCATTCTGGATTGCTTTGGCTCCAGTTAAAGTATGCCTGAGTGTTGCTCAAGTAGCCAGTCTCAAACTGTCTGCACCCGGTCCATTACTGCTGCCCACAAGAGACCCATCTGTACCTCACTGACACATCTGAAGCTAACTCAACGGCTGTCAGCCCTCATCTGCTTATTAAATGAAAACAAAGTGTAGAAGATAGTTTTGTGAGCGTTTAAAGGATAGTTAGCGTGCACACTAAGACCGTCACATTCCAAACCGGCTCTGAGAGAGAGCAAAGAGGACAGGATAAGTGAGATGAGCATTCTTCCCTGTGAACAAAGGCACCTCTTCATTCAGTCCCAGAGCCTGTATTGTTGTGAGGAGGCAGGCAGGGGTGGAGAGCTCCCCAGGGAGGACAGGGGAGTGCAGGTGGCTCCATAAAGTCAGCTTTTCCAGGATTAGTTGAACATGTTTGTTTGCAGATTCATGATCAGGCAGGATTGAAACTGTGCAGCTGGTTTGAAAGTTCTACATTGTATCTCTACCTAACGTTTTTGAACAGACAAATGTAATGCCAGTTGGGAATTAGAAATAATAATATTAATCTTAAATGGCTGTCTAAGATATGAGAGTGTTTCAACGTTAGTGGCAGGTTTAACATTTTCATTTGACCTTCTGCATTGTGAGCTTGTAAATGTGCGGATGTAGCCTACAGGAAGTGATGTATTTTGAATTTTCAGTAACAACAGTTTGTTTGGGATATAGAAATGCTGAAACAATAATTATAAGGTGAGAGCAACAGAGGCGTAACAGAGACACAAACAGCACTACCTGCAAATTCTGTCTTTTTTAAAGATGAATGAATGAAACACACTGGCCACACTGTTTGCCAAGTGTTTAGAGGAAGCAGCTGTAATGACCACAACAATGAACAATCCCTAATAAAGACACCTTCAAAACATATAAATGGTGAGTCAGGTGATTTGCTGTTTGATTGTAACTTGAAATGAGTTGCTATGTTCAAAGAGAAAAACATGTACAAGGATATTGACATATATCCCTTGGTAAATGTACCATGTGGACTTTTCCTAGTAAACAAACATGATTTTGCTTCTGCACAATGCACTCTTATGGCCTACCAAGGATATTGAATGTTTTCCTATCCTATACAAATATTTTGAAACTTACAAGAGAGGGAACTGCAAGAAATAAGGATTACTTTAGCAGTCTTTTTCTTGACCCTTCCCATTAATAAATATGGCTGGACTCGAGATACAAACAATATAGGGCCGTTTTCATCGTCTGGTATCGCTCTACAGTGCCACCAGTGGTTTATTTCAGATCCATTTACAGTATCCGTGTGTAGTGACTCAGCCATATCACTCCATGTGAGATAACTGATGCTCTGTTGCATGTCATAGCACAGTGCAGCAGGAATGTCTGCTCTATAAGCAATGACCCTTAAGAGATGGTTATCAACCAGCCAACATAATCCATCTCAGCGGCGTCCTCAGGCCTTTTAGTTCAGCCAGCTAAGCAATCATTACAACTCGAGAACAGGACTGGAACATTTGATTTAATTTGCTTGATAGTAACATCAGTTAAAGTGCTCCTTGATTTAGGTCAGGAATTTAGGCGAAAGCACAGCCTCTTAGATTCCGTTTTATTTTTCATATTGGCATAAATGAGCAGATTCAGCACATCAGTAGGAGTTTTACGGCCACAAATCAACATTCCTCTGCTCTCCTGTTTCGGTCTGTCCTGGCGTTTTATTTACTTAACGGGGTAACGTTCGGAGTTTATTGAATTGAGACAGGCTGACTCTCCGGCGCTGTGAGGAGAAGATTTATAGAGTTGGAGATAAAGACAGAGTCTGTCTGCTAGTCAGCAAGGTAGTAATGAGTGGGCTGCAATCTTGTAAAGGGGCTCTGGTTTGGAGCCATTGTGTGTGTATGTGTGTACCAGTGTTACTTTTACACACACACACACAGAGGTCTGTCAGTTTGGGTCAGTTGTTTACATTCTGAGGCTAACTGTGCATGACTGCTGTGCAAGACAATGTGCACTGTGGTAGAACAAATAGTGTACTTTGTGTTCGCCACTCAGAATATCAACACTCATAGTCTCCTCATCGAGTGATTCATTTCTCAGACACACACTTATTTCTTCTCAAGGCATTTTCTCAAATTGCATATTTTGCTCTTTTCACCATGAATGATATTTATAGCACTCTCACCCAATGCCCATCTATCCTTTCCCTCTCTGGGACTCAAGATTGTTTTAGCATAAACACAACCTGGCATATCAACACATGCAGCACAAGAAGTGTTTTACTTATTAGCAGGCATGTTTAAAAAAGAAAAAGGACAACTCTTGAAAACACCAGATGTTTAGCATCATGACTCAGTCTGTCATCTCTCACAACTGAATCAGCTCTCTATTTCTTTCTTGGAATTAGCTGAAGTGGAGAAAAGTCTTGATGATTGGTATGAGTCACTAGAGTGCAAACTCGTCCAGGAAAACAGTGTTTAGCTTCACAGTCTCTATGGCCTTCATTTGAAAGAGCGGTAACTATTTGATACCTGTTTACATTCAGACTTAATTTACATTCAATGTACAATACGTGTGTGTGTGTGTGTGCTCTTTTTGTGTGTGTTTTTGGGTACATTAATAAGTGTGTATACGTAGCCTATATGTTGACAAGTCTGCATTTATGTGACTGTTGTCATTTGACAATATGATAACATTTCTGATTTGTCACGGTTTACATTTTCTATTTGATTTCTGTCCTGGGTTGCATGGTTTGTTTTTATGTGTGTGAGTGTGTGTGATTGTTTGTCTGTGTGTGTGAGTGTGTGTTAGCAGATGCAGCCAGTGACATCTGTCTTCCCTATTCTTTTCTGCTCAGCGAAGTGACAGCAGGCCTTTAGGAGGTTACAGCCTGTGTACCCCTCCTCTTACAGGAACTGGCTTTTGACAGGCCCTCTGCGGGGGTGGCCCGCAACTTAAAGACACCACCGGGCCAATCTCCTGCCGCCCCCGAGCTGCTGCTGTCACCACGGTGACGCGCTCTGAAAGAATGTGTCCTGTGGTGACGGTGAAATAATTCCTCCTGTTTCAAAGATATTGTGTGGGACGCATTGTCTGTGATGTTGGTATATGGCCATGGATTAAGTCATGATCAAAAAGACCCCCAACCCCCCTCCTCACAATCACACATACAGATACATTGATAATGCATACCATCTTAAACACCCATAACCCTGTCCTTATTAGTGTCATACTAACGCTCATACGTACATATGCATACCATCACACTTGATACTGGAAGCACTCATCCAGTTGGCAGCCATTTTTCATTAGACGCTCCCTTAACCCTTACACACATGTATGCACACACTCTTTGTCTTACAGCCTTTCACTTGTTTCTCTGTCTGGAAGTATCACTCTGCTAAGTGTCTGTTTTGGTATTGAAAAGTAATTTAACCATGGCTTCAAAGAAAAGTGTTTCAGCGACTCTAATTGGGACAATATCTATGACACGGCAGGCAGAATCAGTGTCTTGCCGCGTGGTTTGCACAGAGTACAGTATCGATTATGGATATTTAGCAGAGTTCAGTCGCAGGGGCAGAAGCAGCTACAGTTATAAAATCATCACAGAAAACCAATGCTTATCAAGACTATCCAGAAGTCCCGGGTTTCCATCTTGGCTTGGCTTTGCAGATCGTGCCCACTGGCAGCGTGCGTTAGTTGCACAAACCCAAACACACACACAAACTACAGAACACACACACAGCACAGACAGACTCAAACACAGAAGTGGAAATATAGAGCAGAAAATGCACAGACATATGGAGACAAACACATGCCCACAGACAGATGCTTGAACATTTACTGACATGAACATGTATTTACCATTCGTTTGGCATCACCAGCCTGGAAAAAGAACTTGTATTTGGGGAAAGCTGCTGTCTGGAAAGGAATGCGTCCATCTGGGTTCAAAGTCTAACTCTAATGTGGCTCCACAGCTCGTTGATTTAGGCTCCGGCTGCCATGTTATAATGAGCATTCCAAGAAAAAGAAAGATTATTGAAGGTTATTGCATGCTTTGTTAGTTTGGTTATATACTGCGTGTGTTTAATATTTGAGATGGAAAAACTCTAAGAGCAATGACCTTTAAATCATCATTCTACTTCTTTTCGTATTTCGCTTGCAGCAATGACTGAGAATGAGAAGAGTTTTGTTTACCTGTCAATTTAGGGATCCGCTCTATAATGAGAATTAAAACATTGTCTGGAGGTTCATCCAAGTCTAACAACTTAATGAGTAGATAGTGCAGACACAGTGCAGACACGGAGGAGCTTTGATCACACCAAATCATATCTAAACACTGTGTTGTTAAGCTCTAGAGCCGGGAAAGTAGTAGTTTTCTCTTTGTCTGTCTCCGGTGTAAAGGGGGTTGTAATAATCTCATCATCCCTACAGTACAGTATAGCCTCAAGTTGTATTGGCTTTGATTGATGTTAGTCTACATCAGTCCTTTTTAGCTTTGTAGAGATGTGTAGTTTGGATATAAATAGGCTCAGTAACGTTACCCAGATAAAAATGTAGCTAAATGTTATATATTCTCTTTGTTATATTTTCTTCACTTTTTGCATTTTCTGAAATATTTGTTTAGGCTGATCCGACTAAGTAAAATACCGTACTCTGGTAACTTAGTACACGTTCCTAATACCATTTTATTAAATGTACACTGTTAATGAAATGAACACCTAGTGAAAGTACAACAACTGCAACATTCATGATATGGAGATACAATTAAAGAAAGCCAAAATAACAAACCAACAAGCATGTTGAAGTTGCTCTGATTTAGTCCTTGCGTACTACATACATTTAAACTACAGAGTATATTTGCCATGTGTAGAGTACAACTTGTCCTGAGGAGATTGGAAATGCACACCTTTGGATCAGTTTAGTTTGACTTGCTGTAGCGGTGCTAAACACCCCTCTCCATTTCACTCACTTTTTTTGTCCACTGGCGCTCTTGGCTCAGCCTCAGTTGTCGGTCACAGGGTGTGTGGAGGTCAAAGACGTCGGCTCTGACTCTGGAGTTTACACTCCGGAAGAGCACTTTCCCAAGCTCTCGCCTTGCTTGGCTCCCCCGGGGATTGGCGGGTGAATTATAAAAATGTGTTTCTGTGCAGGCATGCAGAGGAGCAGGGGAGCAGGGATGGGACGGGGGAGCTCTGCTGGGAATTTTCATGCGGAACCCTTAAAAGTGAAGGGGGGGAAACAGGAAGGAGGAAGAGAGGAGAGGATTTGGGCTTGGAGCTCAGCTCAGAGACTGTGGCTTGGAGGAGAAATCTGACCCGGGGCCCAGAGAATAATGTTAGTGTGCTGAAGAAGGCAGGTTATTGTTGAAAGGATCTGTAGGTCCACTCAATGCTGCACACAAACTGTGGCTGAGCCTGTTTTACAGAGAAAAGGTTTAATCATTAGGCTCAAAAATCCCACATTGTCTTTCAGCACAATGTAATATCAGATGCTGTAAATACTGCTCGCTGTTGGGAGCCTTTTTTCCCCTGTGAATGATGGTGTATTCAATGACACTTCCTCAAGTGTAAAACCCAGGCCCTTTGGGAGTTGTTAGCAGCAGAGACAGGTATTGTCTGAGGTGTACGACATGCCATGTCTGTCTCCTGTGTTAAACGGCACAATGAAACAAAATACAGCTTTGGCTGCAGACGACAGAAGGTGTGTGTGTGTGTGTGTGTGTGTGTCACCTGGCATATTACCTGGGGTTGTTTATGAATTACCTCATACATTGAAATTAATCACAGTCTGCCAAGCAGCGAGGCTCAATGCCAGGAAGAGCTCCATGGCTTCTTTTGTTTGGCAAGTTTTACCGTCAATGGCCTTACTTACTCTGTCAGTGTTGATTTATGCTTGCGGCACAGTGCTCCAACCGCAGGTGCATTTACACCAAGGTCTTGTTTCGTGCTGCCAGATGAGCCAGTGGTGTGCGCTAATTTGTCTTTGGAAGGAAGGGAGCAGAATACAGAACAAATTAAAGGGATAGCAGTCTTTCTTGAATCAGGGTTAATTCTTCTACTCAATTTTGACCGGTAAATATCTTCAACATTGTCATTTAGTGTGTAAGCATGCTTATAATTCTTATTTGGAAATGAAGAGCTATTCATCTAATAGTTTCCAGACATTACACTCAAAACCAAAAATTACAACTTCATGATGGCACTATAGGAATAGTCGGGGATCATCAAAGTTGTTAGAATAAATCATGTGAATGTTGACATGTCGTGTAGTAATGCTTGACCGGACGACTAGAAAGGCAATAAGGTTTTTTCACCATTGGACCAACCAGTCACTAAAGCATTGAATAGAGAACAAATATCCGTAGAAATGTTCATAACTCTCCATCCAATAGTTGTTTTGGGGGGATTTGGGATCAAAAGTGTTAGTTTGTTTGAGCTACTTACTGATTGACGTCCTCCATCCCTTTAGCCTGTGCTTACACGGTTTAAAACATCATCGATATATGGAATATAATATGACAGCGCAGTAAGTAGCAACACATTTTCAAATAAGCCATTTAGCATCACTTAATCCCTAGATGTTGCTGAAGCTGAAATACCAAATGTTTGCATTTCACAGAAGCACTATTGGATGTGGTGGTGTAGACCGAAGTGAGAGCTGGTTAAAAGCCGGCAGTGGGATGTGTTGGCACGGACACTGGTCTGTGGAGCCAGCGGGGTAATTGGGAGCAGACTGGGGATGAGTCAGGGTCTCTGCTGATGAGAGCTCTCTGTCTGTGGGGAGGAGGAGCTGACGTGTCTGTGGGAGTCTCTGGACAGATGCTCCGACTCTGCAAAGAGACGTAACACGACACCCTCACCCAGATGGGGGGATAGAGAGAGATTTGTTTGCTCTGCCTCCAAGACAGATCCATCCTCCTCCTCCACTTCTGTCTCTCTTCTCATTGTGATGATTGTGTCCTTTTCTCTGGTACATAGGCTTCTCTTCTCTCCATTGAGCTAGTTAAGGCCTCTTTGTATTTGTTGGCGAACGGTAAGAGCAATTGTTGAGATGGAAGAATTCATTTCCAATTTTCCACTAGGTCAGTCCAGCTTTAAAAAAAACTCCTCTGTGCTTTGAAAAATGCACATATCTTTTTCAATTATCCACTTCATTTCCACCTCTTATCAGGCCAACGGTGTCAAAGGCTCCCCCTCCAAACTTGTATTTCTAGAAGGGCTTATCACTTTGAAGACTTTAGGGCATCATTAGCTTGCAAGTCACACCATTTGCAGTCAGTGGAATGTGGAATGGAAGCCACAAACTCCAAAGGAAAAGGGAGACCTCTCTTTAAAAGCCTGTGGTTAAACAGTTACGGGATGGTCATTTGTAAACTCTGACAGGTGGAGCGAGTGAGAAGGACTTTTTTTGGAGGATTTTGCTGAGTTCGTATGGCGCTTTCCTTCCTTTTCCTGCTTTTCTGACCTTGTGGTAGTAGGCTGTCTCATTTATCAACCTCATACTCAAGCTCGTACTGTACGGGGCGAGTTCTTAAGCAAGAAAACTTGCCTTGCAAAAAGTTTGATGACTTAATTTCAGGAGGAACAGCCAGTCAGTCTTAATCCAACTTCCTGCAAGTCTCACCACACTTCCTGTCAGTTTGTGTGCACAAACACAAACAAACAAGAACATAACTATTCATTTCATGGATAAGAAACCTCCTAAATGCTGTAGCATACTGTCTCTTGATTGTGTCTGTGCACCATAATTACATCCATAGTGGCTTCCTCTGTGGCCCTTGTTATAATTAAGGTTTGTTTATACATTTTCTGAGATAATATTGTGACCCATTCTTCCAGCTCTCAGCGGGATACAATGTAGACACCCAGGCCATCAGAGTCTCAGTTATAAGCAACAACCACAATAACAAGAAGTGCCATATGCGTGACTTTAGAATTACAACAATGTGTTATATTAAGCATAGATTGATAAGAAAAAATACATACAGGGAGAAGTGAATTGTTTGCGGTGTCCCCCGTCAGTTCCTGTCTGGTTCTGTTGCTAACCCAGTTTCTATGCTGTCTCACATCCATCCTCTGCTAACAATGGAGGGATCAGGGGGGGGGGGGGGAGGACACAGCTCAGCAGGGCAGGAGGACTATCATTAAATTTGGACAGGACACTGGGAAGCAGGATAGCTGGTACATGTTCTGTATATTTGTGCGTTTGCCCCTGAAGGCCAGCTGATCCCTGTGGTTGGATACAGAATGGGAAGATAAGGGTGGAAAAGTAATGTCTGTGAAAGTAGGGAGATACAAAGAAGGAGACGAGAGAAAGGTCAACATGGCATGCAAGGAAATTGATAAATTCAATGAGTGAGGCTTCTAGGATTGTAAAGCTGTTTCTGGCTGTCAATCACATACACACACAGATACACACACATAGTCATGGATTTGGCCTGTTTGGCTCATATCCAAGACCTTGCTATGAAATCAGCTTGGGAAAGCAACAGGGGCCCTGAACAGGACACAGAGACAGAAACAGAGAGAAAAACGAGAGAGGGAGAGACTGCCGAGCCCAGATAAAAGTCCTTTGTTTATTTGCCCGTCCCTCTCCTTAACTCTTCCTCACCATACATCCTTTCCTTTACCATCAACCCTTCCTATTCTACTTTTTCAGGGGCCAGTCAGAATGTCGGTCATTGTGAAATCCCCATATCACTCAAACCAAACACTTTGTCGGATCTGTCAACCCCGAAGTGTTAAAAAAGAATTGGTTTTACATAAATAGTTTCTGCTCCAGGTCTGCAGAAGGTAAGACACGGTGCATATAAAAGTATGAAAGGGAACGAGAGGTTGAAAGGATTAAAAACAGTGCCCCACCATCACTCCCTCCTCCATCCGACTTTTTCCTGCAACGCCATGACAGAATGGGAATGAAAGAGAGAGAGAATGAAAGGGAGAAATAAAGAGTGAAAGACGGTGGGGAGGAAAAAAGCAGCCAAGTTTGCCATTCCAGAAAGAGCAGGCTAAATGTGCAGTGGTGCGTTAAATTGATTGCAGGCAGGGCTTTGGCACATGTGAGCCACATCTTCCAGGGGATAGGGTCCTCAACTCAGCGTGGGTGCGGAAAGAAAAAGAACAAAATAAATAATCTTCCCTTCGCAGTGTATTATTCCCATTTGGAGCTATCGTGTTCTCTACTTTCTGTAAAAGGATGAGAAGCGGTTAGGGGGCTGCCTCTCTTTGGTTGCCTTCTGTATTTGTGTGACTGCATTTCACAGCTATCAGCACATGGAGTGTGGGCCGCGAGCAACTTTGCCCTTTTTAGGTATTTCGAAATGACGGAGAGAAAAAAGAGAGCAGTTTGGGGAAGAACAAGCAAGGGATGGTGATGTCATGGTGTTAGCTTTTTGGCTGGACAGAGGGATGGAGGGACACAGCCATAGAGGGAGGATGAAATCATAATGAGAAGCAGCTGTTGGGGAGAGGCTGGCCTCCAGAGTGCTGTAGCAGCAGCCAGCAAACAGCCAGCACACAGCCAGCACACAGCCAGCACACAGCCAGCAAACAGCCAGCCAGCAAACAGCCAGCACACAGACAGCACACAGCCAGCACACAGCCAGCAAACAGCCAGCCAGCAAACAGCCAGCAAACAGCCAGCACACAGACAGCACACAGCCAGCACACAGCCAGCACACAGCCAGCACACAGAAAGCACACAGCCAGCACACAGCCAGCAAACAGCCTGCACACAGCCAGCCAGCAAACAGCCAGCAAACAGCCAGCACACAGCCAGCACACAGCCAGCACACAGCCTGCACACAGACAGCACACAGACAGCACACAGCCTGCACACAGCCAGCACACAGACAGCACACAGCCAGCACACAGCCAGCACACAGCCAGCAAACAGCCTGCACACAGCCAGCACACAGACAGCACACAGCCAGCACACAGCCAGCAAACAGCCAGCACACAGCCAGCACACAGCCAGCACACAGCCAGCACACAGCCTGCACACAGCCAGCACACAGCCAGCACACAGAAAGCACACAGCCAGCACACAGCCAGCAAACAGCCTGCACACAGCCAGCCAGCAAACAGCCAGCCAGCAAACAGCCAGCAAACAGCCAGCACACAGCCAGCACACAGCCAGCACACAGCCAGCACACAGCCAGCACACAGCCTGCACACAGCCTGCACACAGCCAGCACACAGCCAGCAAACAGCCTGCACACAGCCAGCACACAGACAGCGCACAGCCAGCACACAGCCAGCACACAGCCAGCACACAGCCTGCACACAGACAGCACACAGCCAGCACACAGCCAGCACACAGACAGCAAACAGCCAGCACACAGACAGCACACAGCCAGCAAACAGCCTGCACACAGCCAGCCAGCAAACAGCCAGCACACAGCCTGCACACAGACAGCACACAGCCAGCACACAGCCAGCAAACAGCCAGCACACAGCCTGCACACAGCCAGCACACAGCCAGCACACAGACAGCACACAGCCAGCACACAGCCAGCAAACAGCCAGCACACAGACAGCACACAGCCAGCACACAGGCCAGCACACAGCCAGCACACAGACAGCACACAGCCAGCACACAGCCAGCAAACAGCCTGCACACAGCCAGCCAGCAAACAGCCAGCCAGAAAACAGCCAGCAAACAGCCAGCACACAGCCAGCACACAGACAGCACACAGCCAGCAAACAGCCAGCAAACAGCCAGCCAGCACACAGCCAGCACACAGCCAGCACACAGCCAGCAAACAGCCAGCACACAGCCAGCAAACAGCCAGCCAGCAAACAGCCAGCCAGCAAACAGCCAGCACACAGACAGCACACAGCCAGCACACAGACAGCACACAGACATCACACAGCCAGCACACAGCCAGCCAGCAAACAGCCAGCCAGAAAACAGCCAGCAAACAGCCAGCACACAGCCAGCACACAGCCTGCACACAGACAGCACACAGCCAGCACACAGCCAGCACACAGCCAGCACACAGCCAGCAAACAGCCAGCACACAGCCTGCACACAGACAGCACACAGCCAGCAAACAGACAGCACACAGCCAGCACACAGCCAGCAAACAGCCAGCAAACAGCCAGCACACAGCCAGCACACAGCCTGCACACAGCCAGCACACAGCCAGCAAACAGCCAGCACACAGCCAGCAAACAGACAGCAAACAGCCAGCACACAGCCTGCACACAGCCAGCACACAGCCAGCACACAGCCAGCAAACAGCCAGCACACAGACAGCACACAGCCAGCACACAGCCAGCACACAGCCAGCACACAGCCAGCAAACAGCCTGCACACAGCCAGCACACAGACAGCACACAGCCAGCACACAGCCAGCACACAGCCAGCAAACAGCCAGCACACAGCCAGCACACAGCCAGCACACAGCCAGCACACAGCCAGCACACAGCCTGCACACAGCCAGCACACAGCCAGCACACAGAAAGCACACAGCCAGCACACAGCCAGCAAACAGCCTGCACACAGCCAGCCAGCAAACAGCCAGCCAGCAAACAGCCAGCAAACAGCCAGCACACAGTCAGCACACAGCCAGCACACAGCCAGCACACAGCCTGCACACAGCCTGCACACAGCCAGCACACAGCCAGCAAACAGCCTGCACACAGCCAGCACACAGACAGCGCACAGCCAGCACACAGCCAGCACACAAACAGCCTGCACACAGCCAGCACACAGACAGCACACAGCCAGCACACAGCCAGCAAACAGACAGCACACAGACAGCACACAGCCAGCACACAGGCCAGCACACAGCCAGCACACAGACAGCACACAGCCAGCACACAGCCAGCAAACAGCCTGCACACAGCCAGCCAGCAAACAGCCAGCCAGAAAACAGCCAGCAAACAGCCAGCACACAGCCAGCACACAGACAGCACACAGCCAGCAAACAGCCAGCAAACAGCCAGCCAGCACACAGCCAGCACACAGCCAGCACACAGCCAGCAAACAGCCAGCACACAGCCAGCAAACAGCCAGCCAGCAAACAGCCAGCCAGCAAACAGCCAGCACACAGACAGCACACAGCCAGCACACAGACAGCACACAGACATCACACAGCCAGCACACAGCCAGCCAGCAAACAGCCAGCCAGAAAACAGCCAGCAAACAGCCAGCACACAGCCAGCACACAGCCTGCACACAGACAGCACACAGCCAGCACACAGCCAGCACACAGCCAGCACACAGCCAGCAAACAGCCAGCACACAGCCTGCACACAGACAGCACACAGCCAGCAAACAGACAGCACACAGCCAGCACACAGCCAGCAAACAGCCAGCAAACAGCCAGCACACAGCCAGCACACAGCCTGCACACAGCCAGCACACAGCCAGCAAACAGCCAGCACACAGCCAGCAAACAGACAGCAAACAGCCAGCACACAGCCAGCACACAGCCTGCACACAGCCAGCACACAGCCAGCACACAGCCAGCAAACAGCCAGCACACAGCCTGCACACAGACAGCACACAGCCAGCAAACAGACAGCACACAGCCAGCACACAGCCAGCAAACAGCCAGCAAACAGCCAGCACACAGCCAGCACACAGCCTGCACACAGCCAGCACACAGCCAGCAAACAGCCAGCACACAGCCAGCAAACAGACAGCAAACAGCCAGTAAACAGCCAGCAAACAGCCAGCAAACAGACAGCAAACAGCCAACAAACAGACAGCACACAGCCAGCAAACAGACAGCAAACAGACAGCACACAGCCAGCAAACAGACAGCAAACAGCCAGCAAACAGACAGCAAACACACAACAAACAGACAGCACACAGACAACAAACAGCCAGCACACAGACAACAAACAGCCAGCAAACAAACAGCAAACAGACAGCAAACAGCCAGCAAACAGCCAGCACACAGACAACAAACAGCCAGCACACAGACAACAAACAGCCAGCAAACAGCCAGCAAACAGACAGCAAACAGCCAGCACACATTCAGCAAACAGCCAACAAACAGCCAGCAAACAGCCAGCAAAAGCCAGCAAACAGCCAGCAAACAGCCAGCAAACAGCCAGCAAACAGCCAGCAAACAGCCAGCACACAGCCAGCAAACAGACAGCAAACAGCTAGCAAACAGCTAGCAAACAGCCTGCACACAGCCAGCACACAGCCAGCAAACAGCCAGCACACAGCCAGCACACAGCCAGCAAACAGACAGCAAACAGACAGCAAACAGCCTGCACACAGCCAGCACACAGACAGCAAACAGCCTGCACACAGCCAGCACACAGCCAGCACACAGCCAGCAAACAGCCAGCAAACAGCCAGCAAACAGCCAGCAAACAGCCAGCAAACAGCCAGCACACAGACAGCAAACAGCCAGCACACATTCAGCAAACAGCCAACAAACAGCCAGCAAACAGCCAGCAAAAGCCAGCAAACAGCCAGCAAACAGCCAACAAACAGCCAGCAAACAGCCAGCAAACAGACAGCAAACAGACAGCAAACAGCCAGCAAACAGCCAGCAAACAACCAGCACACAGACAGCAAACAGCCAGCACACAGACAGCAAACAGCCAGCAAGCAGCCAGCAAACAGCCAGCAAACAGACAGCAAACAGACAGCAAACAGCCAGCAAACAGCCACCAAACAGCCAGCAAACAGCCAGCAAACAGCCTGCACACAGCCAGCAAACAGCCAGCAAACAGCCAGCAAACAGCCAACAAACAGCCAGCAAACAGCCAGCAAACAGCCTGCACACAGCCAGCACACATTCAGCACACAGCCAGCACACAGCCAGCAAACAGCCAGCACACAGCCTGCAAACAGCCAGCACACATTCAGCAAACAGCCAGCACACAGCCAACAAACAGCCAGCAAACAGCCTGCAAACAGCCAGCACACATTCAGCAAACAGCCAGCACACAGCCAGCACACAGCCAGCACACAGCCATCAAACAGCCTGCAAACAGACAGCAAACAGCCCGCTGACAACAACCCAGAGGATGATAAAGCTAGGAAACTCTGACAGCACCATCTCCATACTGTGTGATAAAGCTACAACTCTACAGCAATAGTTGGTGTGATTATCATTAACAGTCAACACCTAAAGATACAAAGAGCTCAACAACAAATAAATCAACCAAAAAGGCAGGGGTATTGTCTAAAATTAATTTAGACAATATCCCTGTCTAAATGATGTTGACTAACTCATAACTGCCCCATCTTGAAGAATAACTCACTTGTGGAAAAGTTGGTGTGTGTGTGTGTGTGTGTGTGTGTGTGTGTGTGTGTGTGTGTGTGTGTGTGTGTGTGTGTGTGTGTGTGTGTGTGTGTGTGTGTGTGTGTGTGTGTGTGTGTGTGTGTGTGTGTGTGTGTGTGTGTGTGTGTGTGTGTGTGTGTGTGTGTGTGTGTGTGTGTGTGTGTGTGTGTGTGTGTGTGTGTGTGTGTGTGTGTGTGTGTGCAAATGCGTGTGTCATCACATTGCCATTGAATGAGTCCAAGCTGATTTATCTTTATTCAACATCTTGTGAGTTCACTGTAAAACAGATAAGCCAAGTGTAATCTATTAGTGGGTCTGCATGCTGCTGAGTCATCTGTGTGCTGGCCAACATACTGTACACAAATGTGCCAAGTCTTTGTGAGTCAGGGATTCATTTACAACTCTATGACTAGATCAAGGTCAGTCTTTAGTATGTAGCTCACACAGGGTGCCAGATGTGTGGAGTTTGGAGTCAATGTAGTTGCCTGTTCTGTGGAGAGGTGACCAAATGCAGATCTGACATCTGGGGAATAATTAGTCTGTGAGCCAATCAGAAAAAACATAGGGTCCCTACAGTATGTGTATAATTGACAGTTATCATTATCATCTGGACTTAAATGGCTTTTCAGAATCAAATGATGATTATTTATGAATATTTGAACTTGGTATCTCAGATCTGTTTCTTTTGCTTAACATAACTTACCTGGAAATGTTGTCTCTTTTGTCGTACCTAATAATAATAATAATAAATTCGATTTATAAAGCACCTTTCATTGCTCACAGCAATCCCTAGGTGCTACAGGAGGCATAACATAGGCTCCTCTACTACTAGCATTGTCATTCAATAGGGCTGATTGTTTTTTCATCCCTTTGTTCAAATGTGTTGTTGATATTCTGTCTCCTCATTCTTTGCTCAATGACCGGAAGCCTCTGAAGCTCATTGAATTGATAAATAATGATATGATAACATTAGCCTATTAGTAATGTAAAGTTACACTTTAGCATGAATAAATGCTGAGCCAGCCGTGCTGTTAAACCTGATGGAGAAGCTATTCCTATATCTACAAAAGGTTGATCAGATACTGAAACATTTCACACTCACTGCACACAGTTCTTAGCAAAGGGCCATTTGTTAGAGAAGCCTATCAACAAAGGTCATAAAATGCAATACTGATAGGTTTCATAATAACCACTGTATGAAGATCAGCCCATTTGATACAGCTACTGTACAGTCCTCCCAGTGTTAACCTCAGGTTGAAAGTTGCACAGTTAGATTGCCACACATGCAATACAAATACCACAGTTGTCTCCAGTCAGTATCACACTTGCTCACATATAAACCCTTCAATGGTTCCCTTTCTCCACTTTCCACTTTGCTGTACATTTCTAGAACAGGTGTTGACCCCTGATAACTGAAATTGTATTGCAGTGCTATGGTTCATCCAATAGTCCCCAAATAAACAACAGCATCCCTCTCTCAGTGGTTTATATGAGTACATGTTTATAAGAAGAATCGGTCTGTGTCCATCCGCAGATAGAAATCTTCCTCAGTGTTTGTTATGTAACTGATGCTTGGCTCTGATGGCCTGCCTCTGACCCTGAGTGCTGCTATCTCTAAAGGCCTCAAGGCATTTAAGATTGTGTGCTGTTCCCTGAGCACCAATCTTTTATGATTTAAGTCCAGGAATGGAGGTCATCCTTCAAGGAATATATTGGTGTTTTCTTAATGGTCATTAGGGAAAAATTGTTGAATCCCAACGACAATCAACAGGTGTATTTCAGGTCTAATTGAAAAGGTATGAATGTCTTTGAATATGAGTTATTTCCATTCCAACACACTCTCCACCGCCACCTTCTTCACCCAGCTGCTGAACAATACCACTTCCTCTGTCCACGTTCTGTCACACCTCACAGGCCTGGGGCTGAGGGGGGGCAGTTTCCCTGTGATGTTTTTATTGGCCTCAGCAGATGGCTTCCCTCAGCCTCTGCTTTGTTATGGTGGCCATCTTGCTCTGAGGGTCAGGGTTAACAATAGTTGCCAATAGCTGTAGGACACAAAAGCTTTCGCTGCTCCCCAAAAAGGAGTTTCCTCAGTTACCAAACGCTGTAAAACTAACAATGCTGTACAATTTAGTGCTTTTACGAGATGCCAGGACTCTACCGCTTGCCAGGTTCTGGCACAATTGGGGAATCCTTGTCTTGTATGAGTCAAGTTTGGGATGTTTTCAAGCCGAGTAAGTCAGAATGTTGTAGAAATACCAAATAACCTTTTAAACACCAGCATCTACACTGAATAGCCTTTGGGCTGCACACAATGAAATGGGACAGCCTAAAAGCCTTCCCTATTTTCACAGTGCAACAGTATACTTATATTATTCTTTGCAATATCCACTTTCCTCTTTAGTTTTGACAACCCCTGTCTCCCCAACCCCCCCCTCTCCTCTTCGATGTGCTCTCTCTCTTCATATCGTCCATCTTGCCTCTCCCCCCGTGATATCCAAAACCCTTCCCAACCTAGAAAAAAATGTAACTGTAAAACTAGGAGGCTCTATACATTCTTTACAGCCCCCCCGTCCCCCCGTCCCCTGTCCCATGCAGGATTTCTGTTCTTCATTTCTGTGTTGGCTTTTAGTAAGGAGAAAATAATCAAGAGGGGGAGGACGGGAAAAAAATTGGTTGATGTTTCCCCTCAAACATGTGACCTCTGTTCGGCTCACAGCTGAAAATAATTTGGCCATTGGACGTCTGACGCAAACCCTCCCCCTCCTTTTGATGGGGGGGCTAAAGACAAAGCAATTGATGGATGTAAGTTGAGCAAAAAGAAGTTGAAAAATTAACCATTGTACTTTAAGTAGACATCTTGTCAGACGAGACCACAGCCTTTCCGCCGTGTCCATTTGTTCTTTCATTCTGCGAGAAAAAAAAAAAGGAAAAGCCCAGAGCCGTTCCAAAACACTGGACCCAGAGGGCCAATTATGTTGTTAACTCAGGGAAGAGTTCAGCTATTTGGCTGCATTTTTCTACGTAATCTTCTGAAATTGTGGCATTTCTTCTGACTGCCAGTTGGGACAACAATTTGTGGAATTTGGCTGAAAAAGGCTCACATTCCCTCCATAGTCAGGGGGCAAGGGAGAGAAGTGTCAAAGTTAGCTAATGCAGGTTTATTGGGAGAGGATTGAAGGGGGGGGATTGGGCCCAGCCGTGCTCAGGAAATGTTTAACGGCCTACGGATACCCTAAAGTATCCCAGCACATCTGGTCTAATTCACACACATCACTGAGTTGGTCTGCAGTCAGGACTTTTTGGCGGGATGTGGGATCTATAGGTGTGTTATATTATACGAGTTTTTTTTGTGTGTGGGTATGCAACCGGGTGGCAAAGCATGTATCGGTGTCTCTGTGAATTTACTTAAGAACACATGTGAATATCTGCCAACAGAAGTTAACCCTGACCCCCCCTCTCTAATGTTAACCACATCTATGTCAGACTGATGCTAGGCCCATGCCAACCCTCCACCATCTTTAGGGCCAAGTCACGTGCCTTTTGCCAGTGGCTCTCATTCAATGGTTACTTACGGATAGTCTTGCAATGGCTCCAAGTGGATCTGGTTTTATGATATGCTGACAAATGGACCGAATAATAAGTTCCCCCCTCAAAGTCGCCTTGGCACCATTTGTCCTAATGAAGAACAGAGGGAAATGTGCAGTGCTGGAAGACTTTAAGGAAGTGATATCCTAAAATGAAAGGAGTTTGCGGAGAGGATCCGAAGTGCAAAAACAAAACGTCTGCGCAGTACTTAAAATCACTTCTGACGAGTACGAAAAGCCTGAGTGATAACCTTTAAAAAGTTGAACTCAGTGCCCTTCTTTGTCTTCTAGTTGCCAGTGATGTTTTTCTAATGGGGCTTGTTACAATGTGTTTTTAGAACATTCCATACTTTTTCCATATTGCCACATAGGAGCTGGGGTTTACGTGCTTGCAATTGTTAAAGTTTTGTTTTCATCTATTTCCTCCAATTCTATCAAGTGTGGGGGGTTTTTGTGCCAGTTTTGGGGGGATGGCGTGCAACCTGTGAGGTCTGAGTTTTTCTAGCCAGAGAAATGATAGGTTTGAGCCTTTTGGTAGTTTACATTCACACACTAGAGTTAGATTTGTTTTCTAACCCTAAGGGAGTACTGTGGGAGCAGCTCTTCTTTTCACTTAGATTTCATTTGTCTGAATATCAACCTGTTTTTAAGTATCATCTGCATAGGTAAAAAATACATTATTTCCAACTCTCCTGTAACAGTTTGACTTTTAAATGTTTGTGTTTGCAACCTACAAACTGAGATATTGGTCTGTTTTGCATTCTCATTTGTTTAGAGAAACTTTTACCATCCACACAATGCATTTAACACTTCAAATAAATATATTGTGCTTACTGTCGGTGTCTTTCTCTGTGTGCAGGATGCCAGCTGCTAGCACCATGACCGGAGGGAGGGCCCTGCTGCTCTGCACAAACACTGACAACTGTATCTACCAATCAGTCAACGGGTAGGTGCCTCAAAAGACAATCAAATATTTCAATTCTGATTCAGTAGTTGAAATAATCACAGTCCAACATATCAGTGCTATAACCAATACTATGGGGATGTCTCTTTTTGTAAATGATCAAAGTTCCTTTGAATCAGGTTTTCATAGCCACCACTTAGAGTGAAGCTTTTTTAAACATCAGTCTCTCATTGCCATAATTACTGATTCTTCTAAAAATGAGACAATGGTCTAGACCGAAAGAATCCTTGCAGCACTGGCTGGTATTTCTATTGTTTCTGTTTTATTTTGTGAGATTCTCCTTGCTGTTGCTTACCATTGCAATTATTTTATTTTTAAACTTGAGGGAGAGCAACAGTTCCTCCTGATTTATACCAAAATGTTATCCAGCGATATAAATTCAGCTAGTGGAGTAGGAAAGTGGTGGTCTTTATTTGTTTATACTGTAGTAAGAATGCAAGGTTATATCGGATTTGTTAAAGTAAAAGTCCTATCCAATTTATATATTGACCAGATGACTTATGGTTTAAGCATTTGCTAAAGTTGGATGAAATTATCATCAACAAGTATAAATGCTTATAGTAAACTGATACAATGATAGGATTTTGATGCCGTCTCTCATTCCAAGCTGTCCACAGACATGCAAGACATGAAGATGAAGCCATAACATATACTTACTGTATTATATCTATCTATTATACCTTTTGCTTTCAGATGGAAACTAGCAGATGTTCAGAGTGCTGAAGGGTGCAAAAAAGTGTTGCTTGGGCCTACATATCCCTTTTCCCATCCTAAAGCTCTGTACTGCTCTGAAGCTAGCTGGAGACTCCCCTCTCCATGCGGGTCAGCAACATAACAATAGCAGGGCAGGAGTGCAGGGCAGAATTGGCCATCTGGCATCTAGTTACTGTTCCTGCCCCCCCCCTGCTGCCACTGTCTCATGCCTCTTTGACCACTCTCCATAGTCCCTTCTGTCATCCTTGCAATATTCATTAGTTCTATTTTAATTAAAATGAGGGGATTTTGGTTTGTGACAATAACAGGGATTGTGGGAGGTTTTAATGTCTGTAGTTTTGTCTGTACCCTTGCTCATATGTTCTGTACATTTATCCCTGGAAATAGTCAAAAATGGTTTTTCCGGAACATTAAAATACTCTTTATCTCTGTTATATTGTCCTCCCCATTTCCAACCCTTTCTCATATCCTCTGATCCCGTGTTAGCTCAGCTGGTTGGAGAAGATGTTGTGTCCTTGTATCTCCTTCCGCCCTCAGTAACACTCATCTTCATGTTCCACCCATACCGTCTGTCTCTCAATCTCTCTTTGTCTCTTAATCACAATCAAGTGTTTTTTGAGACGAGGTGAAAAATATTATTAATTTCCTCCTCCATCTGCTCGTATTTTTCTTTAACTCCTTCGCTACACAAGCCCCCTGCCGACTCCTGCTTTCCTTTACCCTGCTTTTTATTTGACCTAGTTTTTTTACCATCTGTTGCTTCATGCTTAATAAGAACTGCTGTTTCAACCGAGGTACTCAAAAGAAAAAATAAAGGGGGAGAGAGGTCAAGATAATAAAACCCAGAGCAATTTAAAAGAAAATGACTTGGTTTTCTTGTTCCCCTTGTTTTAAGGGTCTCTGAGGAAACTTGAATCAGTAATTTCCCCCTGAGATTTCCTCTAGATTGCATGACTGTTGGTTTTCACATCCAGCAATGTCATCAGAAGTCACCAAGGCCGCGTTTCCTCTGTTTGTTGGAAATTCAATCATTTGATGAATGGTCTTAGGGCCAAAAAAGAAAGTTTTGAGCAGTAGAGAAGCAAAGATGCACGTCTGCACTTCGGCCTCTTCCCTCGTCTGTGTATACATTCATCTCTTCTCCAGAAATAGCTGTGTGCGTAGCTTGTAAACTTTGACCCCGAAACCCAGAGTTCAAACAGTCGTGACCCAGTAATCTTCCAGGAGTGACTCACAGCGAAAACAGAGGCACCAAACAGACGTCTGAGCCCTCTTTACAAGAATTCTTGTTTGCCTCATAAAACAAAGATCTATTTGGACTTAATTGTAAGTGCTTGTGTTGTGCAGCCAATTTAAAGAGCTATGGGGAGCACGGTTCTTAGCTGTGTACACTGAAGGCAGCACGTTACATTTCTATGGAAATAATTGCACTATAAATGATTAGAGTTGACAACAGTTCAATGTACTTTCTCAGCCTGTTTATCCAGTGTGAATAAGTGCAGTTGTGGTAAGCAATGCCCCGTTGCTAAGAGAAGACTCTTTTCAAACGTTGTCTGTTTGAGATTATTTTGGTACGTTTCCCCCTTTCATTCTGCGTACATGAATAACTTGAATATTTGAAATACGCCTTACTGCGAAATGGACCATTCAAGAAAGCTTTAATATATTGATTTAAGAGGATGAAATCACATATTTTCCTACCAATAATAAATGATAATGTCAAGCTTAATTTCCATTAGACTATTAAGCTAAGGTTCGTCTGAATTTGTAAATTATATCGATATTTCAGCTTTCAGATCTTACTTACTGAACTCCTTTAGCTAAATTAAAAGACAACTAAGCTGCTTTCAAGCAATACTGTATTGTATATATTTTGTTTTGTAAAGAATAGGGTCAGTAAGCATTTTCAGAGGATACCAATTTGCTAATTTAAAGACATCTTGATTTTTTTGATAATGGCTTACTATCTACGTATCAGAGAGTTGTATGTTTAATTTTTTTAAGTTATATTTCAATGTACTATGTTTTTTGACACATGAAAACAGAACCATACATCTACATGTCGTTCCTTCTGTTTTGTGTTGCCTCTGTCTATCATTGAAATACTTTCTTGTGGGCTCATGTTTGCTGGGCAGCTTTTTGGTGAACATGTATGAAATTTGTGGTTTGCCTTCAACTCTTGTTAGCAAGTATGTCGAGTATGTCTGTTGACTTTTCTGTGTGTGGTTCTTCTCCAGGCTCCAGTGCTGTGGTCTGAAGGTCGGGGAGGCTCCGTCGTCTGCGGTGCCCCAGCGCCAAGAGGTGTGCGGGTCGCCGGGGGACAGAGACAGGAGGGAGACCGCTGTGTCCACCAAGCGTCCCCTCTCTCCCTTACTCAGCCCTCCTGACGGCCCTCCTGACACCATGCTGGCTCACAGGAGAGCCACCGACCCGCGGACTCCCAACATGGAGAACGGGCTGTGTGGGAAGCTGAACAACAACAAGAGCCCGGCAGCAGCCAAGACGGCCAGCATCAGAGATAAGATCTCACAATGGGAGGGCAAAAAGGAGACTGCCCCGTCTTCTACAGGGACATGTCCACTGATCACGGCAGAGAAGGAAGTTGAGACGGTGAGGAAAAAGGAACCTAAAGCTTCAGAAGTCCAAAGGACAGATAGCAAGAGGTTTGTTAGTTGGGACAGACAGGACTCAGGGAAGGAAAATGTTGGAAAGCTGGCGGATTTGAGGCCTAAATCTCCAGACGGCCCATCAAACAAGGACAAGGAAGTGATCTTAGAGAGGGGATTTCGGGCCTCAAAACCAACGGAACAACCTAAGGACAAGAAAAGTGTTTTAACTCATGTTAAGAAACTGGAGAAGGCAACAAAGGATGTTCCTCACAGACCTTCACTGGCATTTCCAGGGAATTACTTCTGCCCTCCTTCAAAGGAGGAGCAGGAGGAATCAGAAAAGAGGGTCGGCGAGCCCATTTTTGGGACTTTGGAGGTTGTTCGTCCTGGCAGCTCGCGGAGGAAGAGGGAGGGGGATCCAGAGAACTTGTACAGTGAGCCAGGTGCTCCATCTATAAACCCTCTACCTAAACCTCAGAGGACCTTCCAGCATCACACCCCTCCCACAACCCCAACTTCAGGCCTCGGCTTGGGGAAGGGAAGGCGGAACTTGCCCCCTTTGCCCTCCATTCCTCCTCCCCCTTTACCCACGTGCCCCCCACCTGGAGTGTGCAGGAGAACCTGGGCAGACAAAGCCCGGGACAGTAATAACAGGTAGGGAATAAGACGATGAAAACAGTTGTATGCTCGCTACTTGGCCAACACATGCATTTTTGCTCAGGCTTAGTATTTGCATGAGTTTTTTTAAGTAGAAAACATGCGACTGTATAAATAAAACCTATGATGAACGATGAGCTATGATGAACGAGTTGTGAGAGATTTGTTGAAAAAACGAATTTCTCCCATAGTTCTATTGTTGAACGCAGCCTCCATTCACTTTAATGATTGAATAACTTCTCTATGGAGACATAGATATACCTAGAAAAACTAATTATTCATATAGTATTGGTCAAATTGTGGGGGAAGTGATCCTTTCACTATTGTCTTATTTCAAAATTCACAACAATTTAATATTTAAAGTTGCTTTTGGAATCGGATTCAACCAGTGAGGCTCTGGTTCTCCTCTGAACCCCTCCCCCACCGTCTCTGAACAAACTGAGGTGAACAACATTTCCCACATCTGCTGTAAATCAAAACCACCGGTGACATCATCCTATTTCTAAATATCCCAAAGAATGAGCTCATTGGTTGGATCTGAGGAATGTACACATCAACTCAACTCATTACTCTTTCCAAAACTCATCTGGAGGAGGAGATCAACATGCAGAGTAGTGAGTCATGTCAAAGAGGGCCTTCACTTTTTCAAGAATTCATGCCTTGACAGTAAAAACGGTTGCGCAAGGCATTTGGCTTTTATTAGGCCTTTTTCGGGGATTTGTAATTACAAAAATGTGTGTACTGGTAAAGTGTAAAGTCGGATCCAGAATCGGAGTCGCTTCTCGTGCCAAGAGCAATTACCATGTTGGAATTTACCAGAGTCTTCTTAGTAACATTCAGTCAAGTGAACACATTTCTGCAAGGAAACACAAAAATGTGTGTGCTCTGCGTTATTGGAGCACATCTATTGTTCACTTTCTGCAGCGGTCTGAATTCTTGTTTGGAGCTTGCCTTGAATCTGTTACATTCCATACCATATGTGGAGGCCTCACTCCGCTCAAGTGTGCTGTGTCAAGCCCTTTGTTTGCTCAGGCTGTCTGTCTCTCAGTGTCCGCTGCACTGTGCATTTTTGTGCATGTGAACGAATGCACTGCGTTGCCAGTTCATTAGCTACACTTGGCTTCATCTGATTCCATCCAACAGCTCTGCTATAAATCATACTTTTGTAAAGCATGCAATGTTCAGTTTATGTTTCACTCTGTCAGAAAAGGGTTTATTTAACTTCACGTTCATTTACTTTCCTTATATATCAAGGACTATGCATAATTGTTGACATTATTATCATGGACAGATTTGGCTAAATTGTTCATTTTTACATGCAGCTTCCAAAAGTGAATGTTAAAGTAAAAAAAAGACTAGCAAGTTGTCCTTTCCTGCAGTGTGTGATATAGGTTTGTGTGCATGTAAATGGTCTGCAAAGGCTAACATCCCAAAGTTCCCAAGAGGGAGTTTCTCTCCCACACACTCCCCCCTGCCTGAAACGTCTTCTTGGACTCCTTTATTTACTTCTATAATTGATATCACTATGTAACACTCGTGCTTCTATTGTTTAGCGCCCCAACAAATTGCACGATGATAGGCTAAGGGCCGATCAATCTCTAAGCAGTTAGCCAATCACAACAGAGCCGGCCAGTTAACCAATCAGTGCAGACTGGGCTCTGGTTTCAGACAGAGGGTGAAAAGAGGTGCTGCAGCACAGGCAGTATGAGAAAATAAAGAGCTTTTTGAACATTAAAGCATGGAGACATGTCACAGTAGAGACACTACATACAGATATGAATGTGGAAATGAGCAGAATAGGGCCCCTTTAATTGTATGTGTGCGTGCATGTGGGAATGCAGTCAAACCACAGATTCTTGTGAGCACTTCATTCTGCTTGGCTTTAATCTTTGGCAGTGATGAAACACAGATGTGGTCAAACAAATGTGTCAACTATCAAATGGTAACATCAGTTTCAACAGAAACTCCTCTTTTCTTTTATATCTGCCGTGCAATTTCTAAATCTTTGTAATGCTCTGTCCTCCAGGAAATCCTATGAATTTGAGGATCTGCTCCAGTCGTCCACAGAAGGCTGCAGGGCGGACTGGTACGCTCAGTCCAGGCTGGGCCTAACACGCACTTTATCAGAAGAGAATGTCTACGAGGACATAATAGGTAAAAACAATACATACCAACATATATCACTCCCATTTCTTTGTCATTAACTAAGCAAAACGTCCAAAAACAGTCTCTCGAAAGTCACCTTTTAGACATGTGGTTTCAAAGCGTTCAACTTTATTGTGTAAAACTGAAACCATTGTTGCATAGTGTACTATAGGTTGGATGTTGTCCTATTTGCCCTACCCTTCATACACTGCATGACCTTGTAGTTTAATTTCTCATATCAGCGTGTATCATAGCAACAGAGGTGATGAGGAGGCCAAGCTGTCTTTACTCTGCTCAGGTTTTAATTTAGAGCCACGCTGCTTAACTTTTATTAAAAATGATACGGCAAAATGTGACCCACGTTCCTACCTTATTGTCTGCAGCGTTATGCCAACCCCACCTAGAGCCTGCGAGATTTCATAAGGTACAATAGTGGCGTTGTGTGAGGTTGTAGCAGAGGTCGGCTATTGGGGGGAGGGGGGGGGCATGTGAGGCACATTACTGGCAATGGCTTCAATGTGTCTTTGGTTTTCATCCAAGAGACCAGTAATGAGTAAACGCTTGTTAGCAACAGTCCAATTAACTTTAATTATATCTGAGTGATACCGCAGCTTATTTTGAATTATTTTTTATAGTTTCCTTCTTTCCGACACCGATCTCTCAGCGGTGTCTCATGGGTAAAGCAACTCAAAGAGCTGTCTACACAAAAAGCAGCTTTGGGAGTTCCTAGATATAGGTAGGGGTGAAACGTTGTGATATCCTCCCTGGCATGTCATCAACACGCAAACCAGGTTCTCATCAACACGCTTTAAAAACAATCCACATGCCTGACCGTGTTTTCAGATTGAGAGGAAAGCTACTGTCACCACCACTTGTTTCCAGACACACACATTGATGGCACACTCACATCTTCACAGCTGACGGAGAGCACTAACACACTGAATTGAATTGAATTGATTTATTTAAAACATTAATCAACATATTAAAAAAACATGTAAAAGTACTCGAATTAGCCAAAAGGCTAGTTTTCATCGATAGTCCCTTTGCCAGATGGTGATAGACATCCTAAAAGCAATAATAAAAATAACACAACATTGTTATACCATTGTACACATTTACAATAGATGACATCACTGAATACAGATAACAAATATAATAAATAAATAAAACATTTACAATACACAGTCATACACACACCTACACCCACACATCAGTGCTGACACTGTGGATTATTAATGAGCCACTTTTTAACACTGTGCTTGAATGTGAAGAGATAAGTGTGTCACAAGCCGGCAATGTGAAAAACAGTACACTGATCCCTTGTTGTTGTGAAGGGAGAAGGAGCTCCTCCGACTCCTACAGCTCACATCTGGTGGAGGAATTGATAAAGCACAGGAGAAGAGAGACAGATACAAAGGGAGAAACAGGTTTTTGAAAATGAAACGTCCTCACTACTCGTCTGCAGGGGAGGACTGGTGGGTAAAGTTAGCATTAGCTCTGCAAGCGTCTTATCACAGTGAAATATGAGCTGGGTACGCAGAGTCTGGAAGTTCTCCATCAGCACATCTGGAGTACGATGGAACTGGCAAAACAAATATAACTGATATGGAAAGACAGCTTTATCAGCATATTGGAAAGACGTTGGAAGCTGTTGTGTAACCAAGGTCACATAGATTTCTTATTTTTATTTATTTTGTATGTATTTTCTTTCTTCTGAAGATCCTCCCTCCAAGGAGAATCCCTATGAAGATATAGAGCTGGAGAGAAGTTGCTTGGGAAGCAAATGTGTTTCACCTGCCTCCTCATCTCCTGTCCCCGACACGCCAACTAAGGTACCAATTTGTTGATAAATCAATATAAAAACATTTAGATGTAATAAAAAATACTTCTGTACTAAAAACAATGTTCTTATGTATCTTTTCCCCTCCCCAGCTCTCCTCCAAACCTGGCTTCTTCAGACAAAATTCAGAACGGCGAAGCTTCAAACTCCTGGAGCTCCGTAAGACCGGCAGGGACACTGGCTTCTCCTCTCCCTCCCGCATCAGCCCCCCCTCCACCCCCAGCAGCCCTGACGACACCCCTTGCCTCTCCGGAGACCCGTGCAATCGCAGAAGGAGGAAAATCCCAAAGGTACGGGAGTCTGAGAGGCATTTTGCTGAGCTCACTCTGCTCTGTCTGTGATTTATGGTGCCGGGAAGTTCAGAGCTGGTCCACTCATGCTGCCGTCTGGGGATGGGAATATTTTCTGATGGATATTTCCTTTGAGAAGTGTGCTCAGAGGAAGGCCTCCCAGAAGCTGTATTGAATTGATTTTATGAAGAGCGTGACCAATTTTGTTTATTAGCTTTAAGAAGTTAAAGATGGACATTTTTCCCCCCTACTCCCGCAGATGGTGCTGAAAATCAACGGCATCTTCGAGGCACGGAGAGGGAAGAAACGAATGAAGAGGGTGTCTCAGTCGACAGAGTCCAGCTCAGGGAGAGGTGAGTCCGGCCACATAAATATCATTTATTCACATCATCTGTTTTTTTTTACTTACTAAAAATCATGTCCTGCTCTTCAATGCTTCTATCAAGACGGTAACATTTACAGGCAATTTACATCAGCTTTACACAACTGTCATGTGATGCGGCACTATTCTGTATTCATCATTGTGGCACATGGAGTCCACGATTTGCTGCACTAGAGGTATTTTGATCTGGAAGGAAGCCGTTTCGGTTGATGATGCACATTAAAAAAAACACAGGAGTTAAGCAAATCACGAAACATAAAAGACACACCACCATTGCAATACTAGTAAAAACCCGCACTAACAAACACATGTATTAAGAGTATATTAGTATTAATTAGCATATTAGTTTAAGTTAAAAAGCAAAAAATAAATCCTAAATCATGCCAAACTACTACTACTAAAATATTTCTAAATGTTTTTATTATACAATAACAAATAACAGTAGTATAGTAGTGTTTTCTGGGCAAATGGTTATGACTTCAAATGATTATCGCTACAAAAAAACAACTCAACACTTTTAATATCGAACCGTCACCACTTTGTAGATTCTGTGAGGAGGAAGAGGAAGACCAGATGCATTTATTTTTTTATTGTCCATACGTTGCAAGACTGTGGACTGAGATTCAAAATTGGCTTAAGACACTTTATATTGATTTTGCATTGACTCCCTTTGGTCTTTTGTTTGGGCTTTTGGATGAGGACAATACACAGTTGATGAATACAATTATTCTTCTGGCAAAAATACTTATTTTTAAAGTTCAATCAAGGGGAAATCTGAATTTAAGGTGTGTGAAAAGTAGATTAAAAACACAATTTATTTTGAAAAGGATGATTGCCACAAAGAATCAAAGGATGGCTCAACACACCATGCAATGGGAAACAATCAGCTCTAATGAAGAGTGGGATAAAAAGGAATAATAAATGCTTTTGATGATATTGGACTGTCAACCTATTTTTTTATTTTTTGTTTTGTTTATGAAATGTTGAAGTGACCAACTGACTGTATTTTATTATTATTTTTTCTGTTTTTTGTTGTTGTCTGAGATAAGAATGTCTCTTTTTGTTATTGTAATGTCCATGTTTTTGTTTACTACAAATCTCAGTTTGACCAGAAAGACTTTACAGGTCTCCCCCCATAAAAGGGACGATCACATGTATCCACTTAGTTTTATGGGCAGAGAAACATTTTGTGGTCAGTTGAGAGTGACCCGTGTGTGTGAGAGGAGTGTGTGTTGGTGTGTGTTGGAGGCTGTAATGAAAGCAAGGAGGGCAGGTTCCATGTGCTTTTAGTTTCCTGAGATAGTTTTTTGCAGTCTGCTCACACTCTGTTTTCTTTTGTCCATTCAGTGACGGATGAAAACAGCGAGTCAGAAAGTGACACAGAGGAGAAACTACAAGGTGAGGACAGAAAATGTATACAGTGTTGTGCTTAAGTGATGCTAAGCTGTATAGATATGAAATAGTTGGGTTGACACAGCTGCAGATGTACATGGTGGCCTCACGCTGACCCTCTATCCATTTCATGTTTATGTGTGGAAACATGCCATGGATGTATTTGCATAACATGTGTCTCTCTTGTCCTCAGCTCACAGCCAGCGCCTGGTGTCGGTCCAGTCCATGCTGAGGCAGACGGGGCGGTACCGGACCTTGGAGAGGGATCTGATGGAGCTGCAGGAGAGGAACCTCTTTGAATATTTTATAGTTGTTGCGCTCCATAAGACCAAGGCTGGAGTCCCATACCTGCCTGAAGTCACACAGCAGTTCCCTCTCAAGGTAAACAGGGAGAGGCATTTTAGCTGTCGCAAAGTAAGACACCTGAAATGATGTTGGAAGAAGGAGACATTATTGTAGATATTATTATCTAAGGAAATGTCCAGTTTCCCAAAGGCAATAATTCAACCTATGGTTTATGAGCACCTGGTTTGAACTCTTCTGGGAAAAGAAAAAGGGATTTTCTTCGCTTCTGGGAACAGCAACAGCAGGTTTCATGCAGTAAAAAAAGAAATATCCTCATATATTTAGAGCATTGTGACTGCTGTGCTACTGACTAAAAAAAGATGGAAAATAACTTCAATTTCATCACAACTTTCAGTTTCAGCTTCTTAACAGTGATGTTATCCAGTATGTGCAAGACTCCTCAATATTGTGGTTTCAACAATGTCATTAAGCATTATCTTATCACATTGAATTACCTTTGGCTCTACTCATATTAACTTAAACAATGACACTACAATGTTATGATAATGAACATTAAGGATTAGGAAAATATTAACATTGTTTTGGCATTAGAACAATCTGCACTTTCATTGTTTTTTTCTTATCTCATTTCTGTATACAGATGTTTCTGTTTAAGATTGACCTCAGTTCAATATTAGACAGCAAGTTAAACAGCAAGATATCTGTCTGTGTGTGAGTGTGAAACATGAGGGTTTAAGACTTAAATAGTATTATACTTCAGGTTTCTTTGAATATACTCCTTTTCACATTTCCTCTCTTTTTTCCATCCAGCTTGAGAGGAGCTTTAAGTTCATGCGGGAGACGGAGGACCAGCTGAAGGTTATCCCTCAGTTCTGTTTTCCTGACGCCAAAGACTGGGCGCCTGTCGACAACTTCCCCAGGTCAGTCCCAGTCTGACTGCACCTCGCAAATACAAAGAGAAACAAAACAGGGAGAGAGGAACTTCCCGGCACAGTGTTAATAGCTCAGCTGTTGCTAATGGCCACTTGTTAGAGAAGAAGCTGAAAGCCCAAAATACTAAATGACCTCTTGGCTTGTAAAGAAGTCTGTTCCTTCTTTAATGATTAGGTGCTGATGGTAGCAAATGATTACAGGGAGAGAGGGTGGGTTTAGCACCTTACACCTGGTTTGTTATTACAGAATCCGCCCTCTTTGTGTAATGTTAAAAGTGTCTATATTACCCAATACCTCCTAGCTTAGACTCTCAACGTGTGCATTGTTCAGAGAGGTGATGAAGTGTGTCCTGGCTAATAATTACCTGGAGGCAAATGTTCGATGAGTGGGGGGGGGGGCACCAAACACACACCTGCATTGAACTTGCTGACACTGTAGCCTGTCAGGAAGGTCGTCATCCGTCAATAAGTACCTGTCAGGCAGAGAGATAAGGGAGATTTGTGTGGAGATTTGCGGTGTAATAAGCCTGTCCCGCGGCTCTTCCCTCCCGAGTACAAAGTCATACCCTTGTTTGCCTAAAAACAAAGTCATGTTCGAGAGTTTCTGTTTCAGTCTTTTCTGCACAATTTCAACAGCTATACATATTTCCAGCAAGTTTGAATCACTTTTGTTTTGTCTTTTATTTCCAGCGAGACGTTCTCATTCGTCCTGACGGGTGAGGATGGAAGCAGGCGGTTTGGCTACTGTCGGCGATTGTTGGTATGTTATTGGTATATGGTGTGCTCTTATAATGCTGCTAGATAATCCTTCATTATAGACATGCTCATCCAAATTCTGATAGCGCTTTCACCCTTTTCTTTTTGTTGTTTTTATTGTGCAATGTAAAGTATTTCCCACATATTTCTGTGAAAGTCTACAAAGTCTCTGCCAAACAAAGGCTTTGCTTTGCTCCAGTTGTCTAATCCGTGTGGTTATACTTGGGTGAGCAGTCTTGTGACACCGCAGGGTTTGAAGCTGTCTTTTTCCTGTTCACAGCCCAGTGGTAAAGGCCGGAGGCTTCCTGAGGTCTACTGCATCGTCAGCCGCCTGGGCTGCTTCGACCTCTTCTCTAAGGTAGATATACTGCGCTCAGCATAAACAGAAGTTTGCTCAGAATCACATGTGTTATACCAGTGGTGTCCAAAATACGGCCTGGGGGCCAAATGCGGCCCGTGGGCCATTTTGAATCGGCCCTCAGCAAATTAAAAAAAGTATATAATGGAATATGGCCCACAAATGAAAATAGTGCTTGTCTTATATTGTACTTATTAAATATATATGTAAACATATATTACACAGTAGTATTCATGTGTTATAAGCCATCTTTTCAAATAAATTCAGTCAAAACATTTTCTACCAAATCTTAGTTGATAAGAAATAAGCACAACAACTTATTTACATAACAAGCTTGAAATGCACCCTTCATATTTCTCCTTATAATCAATCTGAGGCTTCTCTTTTAAGGAATGAGCTGCCAACAAAACAAATGAAACCTCATGGAAAGCTATGATGTAGGCAATTTTGTTCTTAAAGCATTTTCAAGAATCAAGCATAATTTACCTACATTTGATTGATTTTGCTAACTTATAACTTAACTTATGACGCAATATACCTCATCTCTAGTAAGGGGCCCAGCCCTTATTATATTTTTTCTGTATGTGGCCCTCAGTGAAAAAAGTTTGGACACCCCTGTGTTATACCATACCAAAGCATACATACAACCCCACCCCCACTAGAAGAATACAGAGCTACCACCCTCGGTGCCCGCAGAGCCCCACCCACCCTCTGCCGGCTCTTCTTTCCCACAGAGCGGTGCAGTGCTGGCTGCAGTACAGACGCACATGTGAAGTGCAGCTGATGTGGTTACCGCAGTGGAAAAAGGTTCCCTGTATTGGGCCTTAGATTTATATGCATGTGTTCTTATAGATGTGCCGTGTACATGTGCGAATGCTAAAAGTGGGCTTGTAAGGAGAAGGGTAACTAACTACAGTCTACCTTCTATTAGATTAAAAGCTGCCTCTACATTGGAAGTACTCCTTGCTGATGATGTTCTGAATCTGTTTCATCTGTATCAGATCAGCTTCATTAAAGTGTAATGCTATACAGATGTGTACTCTATACATGTAGAGGAGTACACATGATGGTTTCAGGCTGTTTTTAGTTTTTAATTTGGGACGTTGTTCTCCACTGTATCAGCAAGCAGAAAAAATGATATATACAAATTGAATTAAAGCCATAAAGAAAGGCAATAAAGTTGATTCGTATCAAGTTTAAATCATCCCCCAAATCTAAAATAGAAATAGTTAAAAACATTTTTTTTAAAGTTGTCATCTGTAGACTCATACATATTTGTCCTTTCCCTGTGTTCTGCAGATCCTGGATGAAGTGGAGAAGAGGAGGGCTATCTCCCCGGCTCTGGTGCAGCCTTTCATGAGAGGCATAATGGAGGCTCCCTTCCCCGCTCCAGGAAGAACCATCACTGTCAAAAACTTCCTACCTGGCTCTGGGACAGAGGTTTGTTTGTTTTATTTATTAAGGGAATATGAAGGAGGATTGCCTAAAGCTCCAGGGGCTTGGAAAGGGACATTCTCCAGGCATTACATTCAAGCATTGTAAAATACACCAAATTGTATCTATCTAATAATAATGGAACCTGTGGGATGATGGTGGTGTCTCAGTGGAAAACCAGTCGTTTTTTCCCCTTCTCTTTTGGGAAAAACCCATATGCAATAAAGATTATCTAAATAGTCATACTAGTGATTTAATGTGTATGTACATAAGTATCTAATATTATTATTTCTCTCCCTTTCCTGCAGGTGATAGAGCTGTGTAGGCCTTCAGATTCTCGACTGGAACATGTGGACTTTGAATGTCTCTTTTCCTCCTTGAGTCTACGTCTCCTTCTCCGAGTGTTTGCCTCTCTACTTCTGGAGCGCAGGGTCATCTTCACTGCCGACAAACTCAGGTTGGCTCCAGCAGCAAATATTGTGATACCCAGCAGGGTGTTTATTCTGCTTTCCGACCTATAGATGACATTTCCAAGGCATATCGTTTAATACATCTCCTGCGATTGAATTATCACTGGAAGTGTTTTGATGCTGAGAAAGACCAATAGTATAGAGTTTGGGATGCGACAGAGAGACCTCAAGTCGACAAACAGTCTTAGGAAAAGAAGATCCCGACCGAGTGTGAGAGGAAGGAATGCTGTTATGTTATACAGTCGCCTGGGGAACAATCACTTCTTCTCTGGAAAACTGTCATGGACGCCAGATAGAAGGAGCTAGGCTTCAGAGCTTACACGTGTTCACATCGACGTCATCACACCCACACTGTCCACGTAAAAACGTCAAGTATCGTAGTACACTGTGTTCAAGCAGAATCAGTTCAGATATAGGTTAAGATGTTCTGTGTATCTCATACATACATCTCGTACTGCTGTTTGAAAGGTAGTATAAAGAGAATTTCTCACCAGAGCTCATAAGCAGATCACGAGTCGTTTGCACATTCTCTACTGTGCTGTGGAAACTTGGCCCCATCAATCAATTCTTTAATGAATTAACTGTGAGCAGATGCACACCCGGGAGACATTAAGTCAGCAGCGGGGGGTGAGTGTGTTTGCTGCCGCTGTATCGTTTTTATAAGTGTTACATCATCACGCTCCCCGAAGAGGTGCTTTTTAACATTTCTCTCAGGGTAACAACGGGTTTGTTGGAGCAAAAGGAATGAAGTTTTAACATAATGTTCCAAATTAAGATGGCAGGAAAGATTTAGTTCCTGGAGGAGTGGGTTAGCACCATCTTGTGGCAGAGACTTTAGTATTTTAGATTGTTAAAAGATAACACGCAGACATTATAAACGGCCGTCAGTGATGTGCTTTTCGCTTTTTTGTAGATTTTTGAGGCTTTCTATACTGTACTTTTTTGCATGTTAAGTACAATGTTACCTCTTGTTGACCAGTGTCTTAAAATCAAAAATCAAGAAATACTCTCTCTTTTGTATCTCTCTTGACCTGCTATACTTAATATCCACAGCTGACTGCAATAAGTTCCCTATAGTAGGGTGCTAGATTGTGCCTGCACATTAAACATTACTAAACTGTACATAATATGTATGCTACATTACAATACAGGGGTATGAGATAACATCATACTACTGTACCATGATAAATAAGGATAGGGTTAATAGTTCATTCTTGACATTAGAAGCAGAAGTTGACAACAATCTCACAACAAGGTTGTTTTAAGTGGTTATTTTTGCCATACTGCCCTTATCAGATTAATTTGAGTTGCCATGACATTGTAGATATTAACATTTTATTTGGATTACCCTTTAAGGACCTGTCATATATGTTAGCTTAAATACTGCGTCTGACATGCAATAAATGATACATTCAAAAGCTACTGAATAGCTACATTATGGTTTAATGATTTAAAAACTTCCATTATTACATTTTCTGCTGAAAGTCGATATACAGTACTCTTTGTAGTTTAATTCACAGTTGTTTAAAGGTTTGTCTTATGTTCTTTCAAACATAGTTTTTTGGATGCCATACTGTATTACCTCCCAGTGATTTGTCGTTGTTGAATAAACATTTATCTTTTCCTTTCCCTCTCTTTTTCTCCGCAGCACATTGTCTCAGTGTTGCCATGCAGTAGTGGCTCTACTCTACCCCTTCACCTGGCAGCACACGTACATCCCCGTGCTCCCACCCTCCATGTTGGATATTGTCTGCACCCCGACCCCCTTTATAGTCGGCCTCCTCTCCAGCTCCCTGCCTCGACTCAAAGAGCTGCCCATCGAAGAGGTGCGATGATTATTCTTTGTTGGTGAAGTACTGACTGCAGTGCCCTTGATTCTGGGGCTTTCCTCCTCTTAGCAATAGCTCCAGGAAATGACTTCACTCTCCCTCTGCTCTTCCCTCAGGTCCTGGTGGTCGACCTCGGGAACAGTCGCTTCCTACGACAGGTAGAAACATAAGGAAAACTGTGAAAATCTGTCTATTACCACATGGTGTCCTTTTAAACATATGGTGGTTCTACCAGATGTTATGTAAGATATGTTGATTGACTGCAGCATGTTTACTGTGTTAACATCTGTGTCTTCACTTCACAGCTGGATGATGAGGACACCATTCTTCCCCACAAGCTGCAGGCGGCTCTGGAGCATGTGCTGGACAAGAGGAAGGAGCTGGCCTGCGATAAAGGAGATCTGCCCAATGGTGAATAATGGTGTAAAAGGCACACTAATAACAAACCTAAGAGACACTGTCTTTTTATGTATGCAGACAATTTATGTATTTCTGAGTGAGTATTAGAAGTACCAAATACAGTGCTGTAAAATGATCAAGACTAAGGAAGAAATAATATTTTCAGAACATTTTTTTGTTTATTTTTGGCGTTCAAGTGCTTGATATCATGGTTTTCAAAGAGTGTAATGTAATTTGTAAAAAGTTATTTGTATGAGTAGGGGAGTATCTGTGAGTTTCCAGTCAACAGGGAGTTTATTTTACTACTTGCTGAGTAAGACGTTTAATTTGAAATGACTTGGCAAAATAGTCTTTGAGTAATTGCTATTGATTAATCTTTGGCAGATACTGGATGTAGTCATCATTCTTTTGTATACGTCAGTGAATATGTTGTGATTTAATCTTTTCAAATTCATTTATTATCACCTCCACCCAGACTCCAGCTCCCTCAGCACGGTGGTGTCGGAGGCCTTTGTGCGTTTCTTCGTGGAGATGGTGGGTCACTACTCCCTCTTCATGGGAGGAGGAGAACGGGATGAAGAGTCTGTCTCCTCCCCAACTTTGCCCAGCCCCTCTTCTTCCCCCTCCTCGTCCTTTCAGCGTGAACAATTTCGCAAAGCGGTCACTTCCAAGAGCTTGAAAAGGTTCCTGGAGGTGTTCATGGAGACCCAGATGTTCACTGGCTTCATCCAGGAGAGGGAGCTGCGCAGGCAGGGCCTCAGAGGTACTGATGTTACATCACCTGCAGTAGTGTTACAGTACAGGTTATTATAGTGAAAGTATAGATATTTGTATAAACTAATACCTATTGTATGTTAATATGAACAAAAGTTGTATCTGTCTTTTTAATGACTATTCAACTTTGATCAAGTTTCCTTTTTCTAGGGATCAGTTCCTTGAAATTGTCTCTATTTTTTAAACTATGAAGTTATATTAAGTAGTTGTTCTGGAGCTTTCAATCACATTACATGGTCTTCCTCAGCAAATGTTTTAATGGGACTGTAGATATTTCAACTTTCAATGGAAAATAAATGCAGAGAATGCACAAAATAAACAAAATGGGGAGCCACACTAGCCACTAGAACAGTCAGGGACGTGCACAGACATTTGGAGGGGCTATTGCTCTAAACTGGAAAAAGGGCCTCCCCCCCTCGAAAAAAAACACAAGACCTTTTGAAAATTCTAACATAAACTCATAAAATAAAAACACAACACTGTCATTGCAAGTGACACTCAGTTGACTTTTATGTCCAACTGCTAAATTCGTTATTCAGGCACATTTTTTGTTGCGGTCCATATCTCATTAAAATATCTAATGTTAGTAACTATTAAAGAAACAATGGGGACAATTCTGTTTTAATGTAGTTTTACCGTTGTTACTGCTGTGCAGCCATAACTTAATAACAGAGATGGTCAAGCTAAAGTGGAGACATGGCAGAAATCCTACAATAAAGCGGGACAGTGAAGTGTTCTCCGTGAGAGGGCGATCAAGAAAAGAGAGCGAGGGTGAGGGAGTTTACGGAGCAGAGTAAAAGACACAGAAAGACAGAAGCACAATAACAAGTATATTTAGGTGTTTTTTTTGTAAGTAACCGACGGTGTCAAGAGGAAGTAAAGTCCCCTGGTTTGTCCCCTATACTCTAAAGGCCCTGTCACACTGTCCCGAAATTGACACCCGATGGACACACGAATATGGAATTGTGAATTTCGCACGAAGATGGCCCCGAACCACACACGAAGGCAACATTTATATTACATTTAAGACATACAACTGCAATGAAAGTACCAAAAACAATTATGTTACAGTACTATGATACTGTACTGATATCTTCAGACTTTGTTCTTTACTTTATCGGTCGTTATATGTAGAAAATATTACGTTTTCTCCGTAATGTTGTTTTCATAACAACAACAACTTCCTGTCAACTGTCCTTCAAAATAATATATTATATCCTTTTTAGTTTCACAGAACACAAATTGGGTTATTTACATAATATATTTACATGATTTTGTTGTGCAATAAAACAACCCGATGGACACACGATAAAGGAAATGTTCAAATTCGGCTGTGATCGTAGCAACATCGGGCCATTCGTGAGGGCATCTTAAGCCATCGTATGACCGCTGGTGGAGTTTCTCAGGCTCCGGCAGCAACTTCGTGAGCGGTGGCAAAATCTTTGGCATGCCAAAAAATTGCCGAAGGACCTTGCGAAGGTTCATTTTCGTGTTGAATTCGTGTGTCAATTTTGCCCTTCGTAAGGCCATCGTGAGGGCATCTTGTTATCATCGGTGCCATCGGGCATTCGCCCCGATCAGAGTGAGGGTGAATGCACCGATGATAACACGAAGATGACACGATTTGACAAGATGCCCTCACGATGCCTTACGAAGTTGCCGCTCACGAAGTTGCTGCCGGAGCCTGAGAAACTCCACCGGCGGTCATACGATGGCTTAAGATGCCCTCACGAATGGCCCGATGTTGCTACGATCACAGCCGAATTTGAACATTTCCTTTATCGTGTGTCCATCGGGTGTCAATTTCGGGACAGTGTGACAGGGCCTTAACGGGCAGGAGCCAGGTGTGATCACCATAGCCATATGAGGTTGGACTCGGAGGGCTTTCCTTTGCTTCCAGCTGTCAGATTGTAAACAAAGTCACGTGACTGGGGGCAGATGACAGCGCGGACAAGGTGTGTTTCCCGCAGCGAGACGCTACAATACTAATTGTGGGCTTATCATGTTGATTCGGCCACAATAGAAAACAAAAAAAACTCTTGCTCTCTCCAGAGGGGCAGGTCAGGCAAAAATGGCAAAAGGGCCGTTGCCCGGGCAACATTAGCCCGTACCTGTGCACGTCCCTGAGAACAGTGGTCTAAAACTATTTGATGATGACGACTGTGTGACACTCAAAGGCTCCAGAACAAGTGAGGAAGGAGCAAGGATCTAGTTATAGTTTTTAATGTTCCTTGCTCAACTTGAAATACATTTCCGATCCATCTTAGTTTGTCATTTCATATGTCAAAATGTATTGAAAATTCAAAATACTTGCATTCGACCTGTATAGATTCTTGATCTGTAATATTCCCCTTTTTAATTTATTTTGATTTACAGGTTTATTTGAGGTGAGAGCACAGGAGTATCTTGACTCACTGCCGGGGAGCGAGCAGCGAGGAGTCAACAAGTTCCTCAAGGGTCTAGGTAAGATTGACTCTATAGCTTCAATGTATTGCAACTAGTTATACAGTTAACATATACAGTGCAACTGATTTTGGGTATGTTTCTGTTAAGTTTAAATCACATCTGTTCTTTTTTTTCAGGAAACAAGATGAAGTTCCTTTCAAAGAAATGATGCTTGGAGTGTGGATGTCATGTGTTAAAGTAGAAAAAAGGCAGGAAGAGACAATGCTTTAAAAAAGAAGAAGAAAGTCCCTGGACGTGGAGGATGAGTAGAGGAAGAAGTGTCTATGGGGCAAAGCAAAGGAAGACCCTTGAAGTGAACTGGACTCATACATTGTGAACATGAGGAAATGTGGGTAAACTTAGGGTTTACATCCCAGTTTCATTTGTCATTCCATAAGTGTTGTGAAGGGTTTACTCAACGTGGACCAAAACTCCCTTCCAACACCATAAGGCAATGTCTAAGAGTGTCTCTCCAGTCCTTTGCCTGGGTTTTCTGTCAACGTCAATCCCTGCAGTGTGTCACTGTTTAGCACAGCAAAGTGTAAATGTTGTTATGAACATTGTTCTCCCTTTCTCGGTCAATAACCCGACCTATAGTATAAACCCGCATGAGGAAGTGTCACTAAAGGTCCCATTTTGTACATACCTTCCTTTACATTCCAAGTATTTTCTATAGAAGTTTTTTTTAAATACAATAGTACAACTTCTTCACCAACAGGAGGCTTTTAAGTTAATTTATATTCTTCTTAGATCAACTTAATCTCTTTTTTTAAATGTCCTTCAAATGAGTGCAAGAAACACTCCTGTAGTTTGTACAGTAATAGGCTTTATTTAACAGAGTCTACTCCAGACTGTTTGTAGACCACTTTGGGTTGTTGGGTAAATGTACCACTGTTTTAAGTAAATTAATTGTTAATGGAAAAGGAATGAGCACCAAAAGGAGGAACATTTAAAGAAGGAAATCAATGTGAATGCATCTCTCACTTGGGTTTGAGTACATGGTTTGAATAGACTTGATGTTGAAGGAAGATGTGTATCTTAGGCCAATCAGAATCAAAGTATTTTACTAGGTTTCAAACTTGATTGCAATTAAACTTTTTAAATAAAGTGATTTTAATGTTTTGAATTACACATGTCTTTCTGTATTTGTTTTCCTTGTAGCATACAGTTAAAGTGAGGCCATGTACATGAAGTTGTTGCTGGTGAACCATAGTGCGTTTACTTATTGAAGCCTACATTTCCCATAATGCAACGCAACAGTATCTCCATGGGTTCGTTCATTGGGCCTTTACGAATTGTAGTCTACAAGACAATAGGCATTTTGACTTGTCATAGTAGGAAAAGGACAGATAATTGTAAATCAGCTACCATTCATTTCAATATTTACATCTTTGCTTGTAAAGGTCAAAATGTTGTCTGTGAAAAATAAGTACGTTTTTATATGAGTAATTGCTACAATAAATTATACATCACAGATTGAGTAGTTCTCTCTGCCACTAGTACATTGACTTTGACATGTCAAATCAGTGGTGTTCCTTTATGTGCTCAAAACACTTAAGTCCCTTCAACTCCAGAGGGCGCTGTCCCCATCTCCAATGCGAGTAAAATACAACAGAGAAAATTAATACAAAAACAGTTTGAAGGTACAAACATAAACTACATGTTAGTATAAGTACTTTACACCTAATGTCACACAGCTACATCATCACTGGTGCGGCACATTAGCTAATTTGTTAGATTGGAATCAGCTGTGGGTCATGAACGAATCCTCATTGAATTGCTATACAAATGCACCTGTGTCACAAGGTCCAGCTTTCGATGGGTGAGTATCGTTGGAAAATCAAACACCATGAAGTCGAAGGGAGACTCCAAGCAACTCAGTGAAGAGATGATAGAGAAAAACAAGTCAGATGATGAAAACAAGCTCTTTTCCGATGCACTAAATTACATCCACTGGAGTAAATTCATCCGTGTTTTAGAAATGGAAGGAGTGTGGCACTGTTGGGAATTTCAATTGAACAAGGAAGTATCTCCATCTGAGCACAACGGCGAATTTCGATAACTAGTAAGTCTAAAATATTTTTTTGTGTGATAAATATGGTTCACTGGCACGTAGCTGCTGTCTTTTTTTAAACAAAGATGATAAGTCGATTCTTAATGTGTAGAAAAGTGTGTTGTGTCGAAGTGATGTTAGCATGAACCAGCAGCATGTCATACCCACAGTGTCCACTGGAGGTCTCTGTTACCCACATGTACTCATGTGTTGCCTCACCACAGTCTAAAGCTCAGAATCACATCTCAGATCAGCTCTAATGACTTGAACAACACGCCCATGTAAAGAAGCAGTTATATTGCTTTCACCAGCTGGAGAATAAAAGCTAAATGTGTTTGAAAACTGGGACTCCAAAGAGTCACAGGGGGAATCTCTTCAAACATTGTAATATAAACTAATTCAATAAAGCATAAACTAAATGATATCTTCTCCTTAACTAAAACACCTGACAATAGCATTTTCTCTACAGGGAGGGTACTACAATTGTTTTTTCTATACTCAATATAATGTGTTATAGGGCATAAACATATTAATTTGAGAACATTAAGCCCAACAAAAAGGCTATAAACTGGCATGATCTGCTGGAGAAAGTTGTTATGAATAAAACAAAAAAAGCATTAAATATGAACTCAAATTATTGCTCATATGCAATACATTCTTTAGTCAGATTATCTTGTTCCTTTTTTGTCTTTTTAGATAACAATACCAAAAAAAATACCCTACATCTTTCAAATTGTATTACACTATTATCTGGACAAACTTGGATAGTTGTTCATTTTAAACCTAGATAAAGTTCAATAACTTAACTCTAACATGAGTGGATAAAAAGGTCAAAGCAAGGCTTATAATTATGTATTTTATACAGTATATAACATCCGGACCAGTCTTTTTTCGCCCATTGCAAGTCATTATAAAGAAGTTGTTTTCTTATTATCCTGTTTGTCCCTCTCATAAAAGCAGTGGCTTTTACAGTCATACTTTATTCTTGATATTTCCTTCGCACTCCCCCCTCTCACAACCCTTTCCTTTCCTTTTTGGAGCCCTCCTCTCCTCCCCCTCGTCATTACGTGTTGACCGGTCAGACCTCCCTCCCTCACCTCCCCTCCTTCTCTCCCTCCCTTGGTCTTTTCTCTGGCTTTTTCCAGGCTTCATGTCATACCACGGCTAATTCCTGAAATTCCTGCCCTCCTCTCGCTTCAAACAAGCGGCTTCAGGAAGGAGACTAGGCAGCAGAAAACAATCAAAACAATAGAAAAGCATTAGACTGAGTTATTCTCAATAAAAAAAACAAATTATTGTTCTACCTGCGTGTGTATCAGTCCGCTGACAGTCCTCCCAGGTAAGCTCAACAAGTGATTTCTAATATTCAAAGTGCTGCTCATGTTCACATTTAAACCGCGTCTTCTGCCGGAGTGTAAACTTTCAGTTTGTAGAATATCTGGGTTGTGAGTATTTCACGCTTTCTCTCTCAATGCTTCTCTCTCACTGACGGAAATAACATTCCTCAAATATCTGACATTTCTTCGCCCAAATTCCTGCATTTTTTGTCTTTAATTCCAGCACTGCAGTGTGTGCTGTAACTTCCTGTGCTGCAGCCGGAACTTTTCTTGTGTTTTTGAAGGAATAACGTCACAGAAGTGCAGTCACACATTAGCGTCTGTCCGGGTAAAGTTTGACATCTGCAAAGCTGGGGAAATTCAACTGTTTATTATTAACTTCCCAAATGTGTGCAGAGTTACCGTTATTGTTACGTTTTATATTTGATGTCATGATTTATTTGTCTTTTTCGATAATTAGAATAACTGTGTTTTAAACTTGCGATTTTATGATTGTAGAAAAACGTAGTCTTTTTCTCGAGTACAAAGTAAACAGAGCACAATATGAAAATACTTTGTCAAATGTACTGGATTTGAAAATGGAAGTAATACCAGCAAAATGTACTTAACGTTTAAAAGTAGGCTACTCAGCATGCTGGTAAATGGTTTGTCAGAATTGTTATTACATTAGGCACATCATTTCATTATTGCTAACATGTTGTGGTTGATAATTGCTGTTTTATATAATTTAATCTTTTACATTATTTTAAATCACACTAAATAACTTCAGCTGTCTGATACAATTTGCAGTAAAAAGTTGAGTTCCCTTGTTAATATATACGGCGGTGTAGAAGTGTACAGAATCAGGACAGAAGTGGAGGACGCAAGAAATAAAAATGGACAAGCAAAGTACAAGTTCTGATGAATTCTACTTCTCTTAAAGTAAAGTTGAGTAAGCCTTTGTCATCAGCAAAATAAAGCTTAAAAAAGTCAAAGCAAAGGTCCTTTTCCAAAACATTATACTGTTATCCTGAATGTGTCCTTTTATTATTAGCTTCATTCATTTTTTAGTATTAAGATATTGTTGATTTGAACTGGAGCTCATTTGAAGTCACTGGTATTAGTGATTCATTTAACAACATTACTATAATAACAACTTGACAGCAGATTCATACTTTACATGAGGAACGTGATCATCTTCAAAAATATGATTAGAAATGAGCTACCTCAACCAAGGCACAGCTTTCACTGTTCAGCAACAATCAACAATATGAAGTAATATATAATATGTAATATAACACTGACTGGGGTCATTCAGCTGCATAATGGGAACATTTACTGCTTTCACTTCAGCAAGGTTCGGCATTATTCGATAACTGTAATATCTCTGGTGTTTCTGCTACTTTAGTAAAAAAACAACTCAACTGGAATTAAGACATACTGTAAGTGGTGCTATGTGGTGTTTCTTCATTCAAGTCATACCGTTTTTCAAAAAGAATTTAAGACTAAATTATAGGAATGATTTTATATGCTGGTAATCCACAATTAAATACACTTAAATTGTTGATCTACGATTTAGGCATATCTTGTACATGTGCAGCATTTCACAGGCTGTTTTTTTTATAATTTGCAAAGTAACCTGATAATCCTGTTTTGTGAAATACCCCAAGAACAGTTCATAAAATGGAGATAATAATTCAAATGTACTATTCAATAATGTGCAGATGATTTTGTGTAACAATGACTGAGTGAAGAGTCTATACAATGTCAGAAAATAGAGAACACCCACCCATTACTAGTTTCCAAAGCCAATGTGATGTAGTTAAAAATTGAACAGCATAGGTTTGTGAAACCAACCGTCTAAAATTCATATATATTCAGATTACTATCATAGAGGTGAGGAACACCAGCAAACATTTGAGGAGCTGAAACCAGTGGGATTTTGAGAATATTTCTTGACATTACTTGTGAGATCAAAATGATACTCAACTTTACAAAATTAATTTATCTATTGTGTAAATACTGCGTGTGCTCGCCATGCTTTGTTGAACTACTCTAGCATTTCCGAGCTGTGCAGGCAGTGTGTGAGTGAATATGTTCAGGCAGGGTTCCATATGACTAACACAGGGCCTGCCAGGATGTGTGCGTGTGTGTTATGGTGTCCCACAGGGCAGCTGAGGAGTGTGTTTTCCAGAGGGGCAACAGGTGGATTGGAGCATGTTGACAGCGTGACAAGGGGGTGGGGGGCGGGGGGGGGGGGGGGGGGGTCAGAAACACACCTGTCGAAGCCTCCTCTGAAGTGTCTGACAGCCAGAGGAGTTTGTGTTTTTTCAAGGCCTTGGCCCTTTTTGTTTTTCAGTGCGTTGGGTTCACTATTGTCTCAGATGAGTTATATCGTAACGTGAACTCTTGTATCGTGTGCACTGCAGTAGCGTGTGTGTGTGTGGGTGGGTGGCCGCGACTGGGCCTAGAGGTGTGTATTTGTGTGGGTGAATGAGTGGGACAAGTAAAGAGGGAGGTACAAGAAAAGGTGTGTGTGAGCAAGCATTTCATTTTGTTGTGTTTCAACCTTGTGTGTGGAGTTGCCCTGAGACAGGCCCACAGTGCAGGGTTTTTTTCTGCTGTGCTCATCCCACATAGTGATCATTCCTCCTCCGCTCGCATGAGAGAAACGCATAATGCCTCAGATATGAGCCTTGTAGAACAAAGACTTTCTGCCCCCCCCCCCCCCCTTCTCCCCTCCTTTTTCTACCAACAGTGCTCCTCACCCACAGCTCTGTGCAGTGTGTGTGACTTTGTTGTCCATTGATTCCAGCCAGTCTGCTGGATCTCTCTGTTGGATTATCTGCTGCTGATCTGATGGTCCCTCAGTCCTCTGTGGCTCCAACTCTTTGGTCAATGACACAGAGAGGTCGGTGTCAACACTCACCTGGTCCGTTAGATAAGGATATGCAACTTTGAGACGTGTAAAATATATAACATTGCAGCTTTTTTAAATCCCCCTTCCTCCATTAAAACATTCACAGATTTTTGTTCCACCCGCTTTGGGGTTCCAGAAATGAGCTGTTGGCACAATATTGTCATATGAATTTTGTATGGCAATATTCTGGTTAAACCTACTGTCTACAGATCCAGATGGCATAGAGTGACATTAGCAATCATTTAAAGTTCGTTTTTGACACCTGGCGAATGTCAGTAAAAAAATTCTCTTTTTTTCATGACATTTTATATCAACAAAATGAATCGGAGGAAAGCAGTCTTTATATTTGACATTGGAAAACCTTTTATTTAGCCATTTCTGCTTGAAATGACAAATTATTAAATCGACTATCAAAACATTTGCAGATTATTTAGGTAGACAGTCAACTAATGCGTACTTTGTCTCTTTTGTTAGGCACTGAGCAGGTAGTGAACTGAGGCTTCCTAGGACTTTGTAGTGTGGTTTTTCTAAATAGTGTGTGCACGTGTGTTTTATGGAGGCCTTTCCTGCATTTTAACATGAAGATGAATCTGAAACAATTTACGCTTGTGTGTGTGTGTGTGTGCGTGCGTGCGGAGCTTGGAGACTCACACTCGTGCAGCCCAGTGGGACTAAGTGCCAGAGAACATGTGCTCTCAAACAACAGTGTTTTGTCTCCGCCGGCTTCACTGCGACTTTCCATCCCATAGCCTGATCCTCAGACTGCTTCCTGCCTTTACATTCCCCACCTGATTAGTGGAGATTGTGACCAGTTGAGAACACACAAACCAACTCGTATTAAATACACACATAAATGCAGGCCCAAACATAAATGCAGTGTATACATTTGAGCTCTGCAGACAAAAACAAACCCTCCCGATTATTTGTTTTGAATGATCTTAAATATTGACATGCACAGCCATACACTTACCTTTGCTCTACTTCTTATTGATTGCTGATAATGATTAATTACAAAAAAGACAGAGTTTATATGCGTGCTATCACATCTTTGAAGATATAT